>NC_067411.1:100549874-100894874 GCF_009764475.1 Pristis pectinata
ATATAAAAGATTCTTGCCTGGAAATTGGTGTTACTGATGACCGCACATCCTATTTTGATTACGGAATTTGGATTCATTGATCCCCTACTGATCAGTATGAGTTTCTAGGCATTTATGACATCATTTGATGAAGAGTATGTAATCCCCAATGTCCTGGCCAACATTTATCCTTGAACCAATATCCCTGAACAGATTATTAATTATATATCTCTGTGTTGTTTATGGAACCTTGCTACATGCAATTTTGTTGTTATATTTTCCTATATTACTGCAATGATTGCTCTTCATAAATTACTTGATTTTCTTTGCTGGCAAGGCTTCTGAAGATAAGATAAGATTTCCTTATTAGTCACATGTACATCAAAACACACAGTGAAATGCATCTTTTGCGTAGAGTGTTCTGGGGGCAGCCCGCAAGTGTCGCCACGCTTCCGGTGCCAACATTAGCAGGCCCACAACTTCCTAACCCTTACGTCTTTGGAACGTGGGAGAAAACCGGAGCACCTGGAGGAAACCCACGCAGACACGGGGAGAACGTATAAACTCCTTACAGACAGCGGCCGGAATTGAACCCGGGGCACTGGCGCTGTAATAGCGTTACGCTAACCGCTACACTACTGTGCCTGCCAAAGAATGTGAACCATCTTTGGGATGTTCATTGTCATTTTTGTGTGAAAGAAAAGAGGCTACAGGAAAATAAGTGGAGCAAAGGGATTCATGTGATAGGTCTGAGAGGAGGCACAGACCCAATGGGCTAAATTGTTTTCTTCTATCTTGTAAGAAAAGATGGTAACTATATGAAATAGGATCAAAGGCTTCAATACAATTATGATACAAGTTCTTATAGCAACATTTGCTCATGATTACTATGTTGGCGCCGGAAGCGTGGCGACACTTGCGGGCTGCCCCCAGAACACTCAACGCAAAAGATGTATTTCACTGTGTGTTTCGATGTACATGTGATGAATAAAGATATCTTATCTTCCCTTAATGATTTTCTAAAGGTTAATGGAATTCTGACTTGAGAAACTGATTGAAGGCAAAAACAAAATATTACCTTTTATACTATTTCTTTGCGATTGTGCTTCAAAACCACCTAACATAATATTTATATAAGCCTTAGACTTCTTGTCAAATCCAATTTGAATATTGAATTATATTCATTCAATGTAGTATACTATGGCACTACAGAAAAGAAAATGCACACAGATGCAGTATTTATAAATTATGTTGTTATATTAATTCCCATAAAACTCTCTCAATGCATTTGGTCCAGTCTGCATCATTCGAAAAAAAAGCAACATTATGTCCAAGACACATTGGAAGTGAATGAAGATATTTAATTCCCAGAGGATTTATATTTCTGAAATTCCTATTAATTTAGTACATCTGATTAAGCTTTATGCTACTTGGTCTAATTTTCCATTTTTCTGTTATTTTTACTATTTTCATTGTGGAATAAATAATTTATCAGCAGTGTGACATGTGAAAACATCCACATCCCTGGTCTTTTTTGTCTAATCACCAAAATGCATAATTGGATCATTTAGAAGCCAGACTAAGCCTATGAATTGGCATTTTATAAAACCTTCAACGGAAGTTTTGTTGATGTAATTTAGGCATTCCTGGAGGTATGTGATTTTGGCTAAGATATATTACCATTGGCAGAAATCCAATTTTTAATACATTGAAACTTTGCTGGGCTAAAGCAGCTTGGATTAAGGATCCTCACCAAACCCATTACCTGCAGCCCCCGTCTACCTACACTTACCTGGGCCAGATAAGGAGGGCTGAGAAGAGAGCTGCAAGGCAAGTCATGGCCTGGATGATAACTAAGCCTCAGGCAGTATAACACTGAGGCCCTGCCTCTGCAGTGGTCTAACAGCCTTTGATAGGAGGCAGGGCTAGTCAGAACCTCATCCCTTGGGAAGTCTATTTTACGTTTTTTAATGTCTCTGTTAGACATTTAAAATTATTAAAATTGTTATAAATGTAATACAAAAAATGTTTTAAAATAAAAAAAAGTTAAGGCACTTGGAAATGCTTAATAACATTAAAACAAATTAAGTAAAACAAATCAACATACATTTACCCTCCCAACATGCAGGCCAGGAATGCCCACACAAATGAAAAGGAATTCTGATCAGGCACCAGGGCCGCTGGCCCTCATCCATCACTCAGTTCATTGTGGACTCTGACAGCTCTGCACAAATTCAGGATTTACTTAATGGGAATGGCTGAATATCAGGAGTTCCTGTCAGACTTGACCCATCATAATAACCTTATTCTAAGGTCAATACTCAGACATTAATAAATGTAGTTATTGAAAAAAGCATAACCTCTTTTTTTATGAGCGCTGGACTCCATTCATATCAAAAGATCTTGGGCTGTTACTATGAACTATGGTAACTCAGAGAGTGAAAACCTAAAAAATAACAGATACCTATGAATCTAAAGACATACTTTCAAACTTGACTACCTTTGATTGGGTAAGAAATACTGAGGTGAATTAGGTGTTTTGAAGTCAAAACCAAGGTGTTATTTTGTTCAGGGATTACTTCCCCTGCATGCTACACGTTGCAGCCACTGCGTCCCTTGTGGAGGGAGTAAATGGTTACAGTAGTTGATGGGCTGCCAATCAAGTTGACTGCTTTATCTTGGACTTGGCGCTGCACTCATCCTGGTAAGTGGAGAGTACTCCTTCATATTTTTGATTTGTGTAGCTGGTAGAAAGGCTTTGGGGATGTCAAGACATTAGTCACTCATCACAGGATATCCAGTCTTTGCCTACACAGATGCTACCTGACCCAATGAGTTCCTCCAGCAGTTAGTTTTTTTACCCAGTCTCTGACATGCAGCCATGGTATTTATGTGGTTGTCTCCAGTTGAGTTTCTGATCAATAACAACCCCCAGTATATTGATAGTGGGGGACTCAGCAATGGGGGTGCCATTGAATGTCTAGGGTAGGTAGCTAGACTTTGTCTCGTCTGAAGTGCTCTTTGCATGGCGTTTCTGTGGCACAGATGTTACTCGCCGCTTATCAGCCCATGTCGGAATGTTGTCTTGGTCTTGCTACCTACAGGCACGGGCTGCTTCATTTGCTGTAGGACATTGCCCTGCAGAACTTCTGCAGTGATTCCTGGGGCTGGGCTGAATGATCTCGGGCAACCACAGTGATCTTCATTTGTGCCTGACTTCACTCCAACCATTGAACTGTCTCCCTCTGATGGCTATTATCTTCAGTTTTGCCAGGATCCCTTGATGTCAAAGAGAGTCACTAGCACATCACCTCTGCAATTCAGCCCTTTGGTTCATGTTTGTACCAAGACTATATTGGGGCCTGGAGTTGAGTGAATCTGCCAAAACCCAAACTGACCATTGATGGGTCAGTTATTGATGAGTAACTTTTGCTTGATGATGGATACCATTACTTTGCTGGTGATTGCGGGTAGACTGATTGGGCAGTAGTCAGCCAGATTAGACCTGTCTTGCTTTTTGTGAACATGACATATCTGGGCAGTTTTCCACTTTGTCAGGTAGATGCCAGTGTTGTAAATATAATGGAACAGCTTGGCTGGAAATGCAACTGTTCTGAAGCACAAGCTTTCAGTCCTGGAACTGGTATGGTGTATGGGTATACAGCCTTTGTTGTGTCCAGTGCTCTCAGCCAGTTCTTGATATCATGTGGAGTAAATCTCATTGGATGGAGACTGGCTTCTGTGATGCTGGGGACCTCAGGAGGAAGCCGGGGTGGATCAACTATTCAACATTTCTGATTCTACGTCAGGATGTTGCTTAACCAGTCTGTGGGAATGTAAGGACCAGTCCCTAGGTATAAGGCTGATCGTCCGGGCTGGGAACGACTTTGCCACGTGAGAATTCGGTGCCTAGATCGATGCTTGGTGGATTGATTTCTTGTCTGTTTGAACATCATGGTGCACCTGAGTAGTTTGTTAGGCCACTTCAGTGGGCATTGGTTAGGCTAGAGAAGGTAAGGATGACGGATTTCCTCCCCTATAGGGCATTGGTGAACTGATGGTTCTTACACTAAATATCTAGTAGTTTTCATTGTTGCCATTACTTAGACTAGTTGCTTTTCAGTTCCAAATTCCAGATTACTGTAAAGGGAAGAGGTTCTCCAAGATAAATATAGAAAGTGAGGAGATAAATTGAAAAGGGGGACCGTGAGGGTAGTTATCTCAGGATTACTCCCTGTGCCACACGCCAGTGAGAACAAAAATAGAAGGATAGGAAGGATGAATAAATGGTCAAAGGGATGAAGTAGGAAGATGAGGTGTAGACTTCTGATGCAATAGGACCAGTCCTGGCGAAGGTAGTATCTGGATGGACAGGCAGGACTGCGACCAATAACCTTTAGAGGATCTTTGCTCATGCTGTTGGAGGATGTTTTAACCAGGAGGATGGGGGAGGAACATGGAGCTGGAGGGGAGGCCAATAAGGATAGAAGTGAAAGGTGGGGGAATAGGAAGCCGAATAGGAAGCGAGGAGAAAGCTGGGTGGGAAGCAAATGGAGCCAGTCATTGGGATAATGTAAGGAAAGTCACCAGAAAGACAAAGTTAAGAGCAGTACATCTAAATGCATGTAGCATCCAAACTAAAATCAGTGAACTAACAGCACAGACAGAGATAAATGGGTACAATTGATAACCATTATAGAGACATGGTTACAAGGAAGTTAAAGCTGGGAACTCAATAAAAAAAAGGATCTTTGAGTTTTAGGAAGGATGGGCAGGAGGGAAAAAGTGATGGAGTCTGATCTTCTAGCTCTTCTAATCACCATTATGACATAAGTACAGTTGTGAAAGCTGATCTAGGCTGAGATGTGTCAACTTCATCTGGGTGGAGGTGAAAATACAGCAACAGAAACAAGACAGTGGTGTATGGGCCCCACACACCCTGCAGGAGAGAGTATAAACAGGTAAGTAATGGAAAATGGGGTGTAAAATGAGCAAATCGAATTATAAATGGTTGCCACCAAAATTAATTCACAGAATGCATTTGGGATAGTATCCTAGAACAATATGCTGTGGTACCAACCAGATGATGGGCTATTTTGGACCTGGTAGTGTGTAAAGAGACAGATTTAGAATCAGAATCAGGTTTCTGAATCACTGAGTGTGGGTCTTCAGGCTCCTGAACCTCCTCCCTGGTGGTAGTAACAAGAAGAGGGCATGTCCTGGATGGTGAGGGTCCTTAGTGATGGATGCCACCTTCTTGAGGCACCATCTCATGAAGATGTTCTTAATGGTGGGGAGGGTTGTGTCTGTGATGGAACTGGCTGAGCCTACAACTCTCTACAGCCTCTTGTGATCCTGTGCATCAGAGGCTCCATACCAAGCGGTGACGCAACCAGTCAGAATGCTCTCCACCGTACATCTGTAGAAACTTGCAAGATTCTCTCCTTGTGTGTAGTGATCACAGCATGATTGAATTCAGCAGTCAGTTTGATAGTGAGAAACTCAGGTCTGAAACTAAATGTTGAATAGTAGGAATTACAAAGGATTGAGCTTAGATTTGGTTAAAGTGGGCTGGGGAAATAGATTAGCAGGTAAGACAATAGAGAAGCAGTGGCAGGCAATTGAGATAATACCTAACACCAGAAAAATATATTCCAATGAGATTCTGAGCAAGGGATGAACCAACTGTGGATAACCAGGAACTTAAGGGGGGGATAGGCTGAAGGAAGAAATATATAAGGTGGTAAAAATTAGTCGTAAACCTGAAAGTTGAGATAAATTTAGAATCCAGCAAACTAAAACCTAATCAAGAAGGAGAAAATAATTTATGAAGGCAACTGGTGAGAAATCTAAAAACAGACAAGAGATTCCTTATGTACATAAATAGGAAGAAGGAGATTAAAGTGAACATGGGCCCTGAGAAAATGAGGCTGGAGAAATAGTTTTGGGGAACAAGGAAATGGCAGCTGAATTAAACAGATATTTTGTATCAGTCTGTACAATCAAAGATATTACAAACATCCAATTAATACTAAACTAAAATACAGAGGAATGACAAAATTTTATAATTAAACTTACGTAAACTAAGGCTGGTAAGTCCCCTGCTTCCCTGTTTCAGAAAAGAAGTGGTCACAGTGGTACATTAGCTGCAATCTTCCAAAAACCATTAGAATCTGGAAAGGTACGGATGGTGTGGAAACCTGCTCTGTGATATTCTTTACAAAAAGGATTGGCAGTAAAATGTGTGGGAAAGCAGCCAGCATAATCAACGACCCCACCCACCCCGGACATTCTCTCTTCTCCCCCCTCCCATTGGGCAGAAGATACAAAAGCCTGAAAGCACGTACCACCAGGCTCAAGGACAGCTTCTATCCTGCTATTATAAGACCATTGAAAGGCTCCCTAGTGCAATAAGATGGACTCTTGACCTCACAATCTACCTCATTATGACCTTGAACCTTATTGTCTGCCTGCACTGCACTTCCTCTGTAACTGTAACACTTCATTCTGCATTCTGTTATTGTTTTCCCTTGTACTGTCTCAATGCACTGTTGTGATGAATTGATCTGTACGAACAGTATACAAGACAAGGTTTTCACTGTACCTCGGTACAAGTGATAATAATAAACCGATTCCAATTCCAATATCTATAGGCCAGCTAGATTATGGGGAAAAAATTAGAGTCAATTATAAAGGAGGTAATCGCAGAACATTTGCAAAGTCATAATTTGAACAAACGAAGTCAGAGGTGAAATTCAAATCTAACAGACATGTCAGAGTTCTTTGAGGAAGCATCAGCCAGAGTGAATAAAGGGGAGTTAGTGGGTGTAACATATTGGGATTTTCACAAGGCATTGGAAAAGATGCCACATAAAAAGCTACTTTTCAAGAGACAGTTCATGGTGTTGGAGGTTATATATCAGCATGGATGTTGGATTGGCGAAATACCAGGAGCAACAAGTAGGGTTAAGGGGCTCATTTCCCATTTGGCAACCTGCACCCATGGGAGGAGGGAAACAGAGACCAGTGAGGCCCGCTGCTGTTCACATATGTGTTGCTGATTGGAGAAAGGAAGCCAAAGCACTGTAGCCAAACTTGTGGATGATACAATATTGGGGCCAGGTGGGTGGGGGAACAAATAAGATTTCTTTATTAGTCACATGTACATCGAAACACACAGTGAAATGCGTCTTTTGCGTGGAGTGTTCTGGGGGCAGCCCGCAAGTGTCGCCATGCTTCTGGCGCCAACATAACATGCCCACAACTTCCTAACCCGTACGTCTTTGGAATGTGGGAGGAAACCGGAGCACCCGGAGGAAACCCACGCAGATACGTGGAGAATGTACAAATTCCTTACAGACAGCGGCTGGAATTGAACCCGGGTCGCTGGTGCTGTAATAGCATTACACTAACCACTACACTACCTTGCCTGATGCAGGATGGGCAAACTGTGAGGTAGGTACTAATAAGTTATAGAGAGATATTGATGGGTTAAGTGAGTGGTAAAATGTGAAATTGTTCATTTTGCAGGAAAGAATGATAAAACCAGATTATTATCATACAGAAAGCTGCAGCACCAATGGGTTGGGGGGTCTCTGTACATGAAACATAATACATAGAGAAGGAATGGTACTGGATCTTGTCTTTGGGAATGTAGCTGGGCAACTGGGGGGTTGTGTCAGTGGGAGAGCATTTCAGAGACAGTGACCATAATTCTGTAAGCTGTAGAGAGGGGCAAAAATAGACTGGAAATTAAGGTCTTGTATCAAGGAAAGGCTAATTTCAATATGTAAAAACATGACCTGGAGCAAAGGTACTGCGAGCAACCACTTGCAGGTAGGTCCACAGGGAAACAGTGGGTGTTATTTAAAAATGAAACAGTGCGTGTTCAGGACCAAGTGTTCCCAAGGGGATGAAGTGTAAGATCAACAAGCCCGAGAAATCCTGGATGTCAAGGGTTATCAAGGGTTAGATAAAGGGTAGCTTATGGCAGGTTTAGAGAACTGAAGACAGGAGAGGCTTCCAGGAGAATAGAGTAGGTCGAGGGCATTTTAAAAAGTAATTGAGGGGATGAAGAGGGGATGCAATATAGCACTGTGCAAGATTATGGAAAACCTGAAGTGTTTTATGAGTAAATTAAGGGAAAGGGGGTAACCATTGGGAATATAAGGGGCAATCTGTGCATGGGGCCAGAGGATATAGGTGAGGTTTTAAATGAAGACTTCTCTCTGTATTCACCATGGAGAAAGGACATTGTAAATGGAGATTTCAGGGAGGGGGGGGGTGGAATTAGCACCAGAATGCAAGAGCCATTAGTGGGCTGAAAGTTAGATGAATCGCTGAGCCTGATGTATTCCGGGTGCTGTGGGAGGCAAGGAAGGAGACTGCTGGGGCTCTGAGAGAATTTTGATTAAATAATTGATTGAATTTTTCAAGGAGAAGACTAAGTGTGTGAGGGTTGTGCAGTTGTTGTCGTCCACATGAACAGTTGATTGATGCAAAAAGCAAGAGCCCATGGGATCCAGGACAACTTTGATCCAAAATTGGCCTGGTGGCAGGAGGTAGAGTGTGATGGTCAAGAGGTTTTTTAATGACTGGAAACCTGTGACCAGTGGCATACTGCAGGGATCATGCTGGGACCCTTACTGCTGTTATACATACCAGTGATCTGAATGTGAATGCAGGAGCTGTGATTAGTACGTTTGAAGATTACATAAAGTTGGTGTTGTTGATGGTGAAGAGGGTAACTTTCAGCTCTGGCTCCTTGACTATGTGCTCGCTCAGACCCTTTGACCCATCCCCCATTGGATCTGCTCTCCCCTCCTCCCCCGCATCTGCCTAAGACTATCTCTTACCTGCATCTACCTATCACCACCTTGTGCCCACCCCACCTCCCCTCTCTTGTCCACCTATCACTGCTCTGCTTTTCCCTCCTATATATTGGGCTTCCCCTTTTCCTATCTTCAGTCCTGAAGAAGGGTCCTGACCCGAAACGTTGACCGCCTGCTTTTCTCCACGGATACTGCCTGGCCTGCTGAGTTCCTCCAGCATCATCGTGTTTTTCATCTAGATTCAAGTATCTGCAGTCCTTTGTTTCTCTTAAGTTACAGGGGGATTTAAGGAAGAATTTTTTTCACCAAGAGTGGTTGAAATCTGGACTGCACTGCATGAGGGGGTGGTGGAGGCCCATATTCTCACTATATTTAAAAAGTATACAGATGGACACCTGAGACACCATGGCAGAGAAGACCACTGGCCAAGTGCTAGAACAGTACGGTAGTCAGGGCAGGCACAGTAGTGTAGTGGTTAGCGTAACTCTTTACAGCGCCAGTAACCCAGGTTCAATTCCGGCCGCTGTCTGTAAGGAGTTTGTATGTTCTCCCCGTGTCTGCGTGGGTTTCCTCCGGGTGCTCCGGTTTCCTCCCACATTCCAAAGACGTACGGGTTAGGAAGTTGTGGGCGTGCTATGTTGGTGCCGGAAGCGTGGCGACACTTGCGGGCTGCACCCAGCACACTACGCAAAAGATGCATTTCACTGTGTGTTTCGATGTACATGTGACCAATAAAGATCTTATCTTATCTATCTGGAAAAGGAATCAGTATAGATAGGTTCTTGATGCCCCTCTTTCCACATTGGATGATTCTAAACACACAAAGTCAGCATGCCGACCAGGATGCCCCATCCAAGCGAGTCCCATTTGCCAGCGTTTGGCCCATAACCTTCCAAACCTTTCCAATCCACGTACCTGTCCAACTGTCCTTTAAAGGTGGTCATTGTACCTGCCTCAACCGCTTCTTCTGGCAGCTGATCCCACATAGGTACCACCCTTTGTGTAAAAAAAAGTTTCCCCTTAAATTTCTCTTAAATCTTTCCCCTCTCAGCTTAAACCTGTGCCCTCTAGTTCTTGATACCTCAACGCTGGGAAAAAGACTGAGTACATTCACCCTATCCATGCCCTTCATGGTTTTAGACACATATCCAGCACATTAATGATGATGAGTATGAAGGGATTGTCTTTTGAGCAAAGGTTGGATCTGTACTCACTGGAGTTTAGAAGGAGGAGGGGTAATCTCACTGAAAGATATGGGTTTTCAGGTGTCCTGACAGTGTAAATGCTGGGGGATTATCTCCCCCCATGGTGGAGTCCAGAGTGTCAGACTAAGGGGGTGCCCATTTAAGACTGTAGGGAGAGGCTCAGTATGTTCACAGCTGAGAGAGATGGTTAATGGGCATCACTGGCCCTGTGGGTTTGAACTCCGGTCTCTGGATTGTCCGCCCTGGACACAAGACTGGACATATAACCGTGGTGCCACCACGTTAGCCGCTGACGGCAGGAACGGCGGCAGCGTGAGGAGCCTCTCTTAGCTGCGCCGCTGTTCCTCCGTTGTCCCGCTGCAAACGTAAAGCAGAGCAAATGCAAGTTAACAGCTAAATATCTCGGTTTGCAGGCGTCAGGCCGATCTATAACTGTCAAACTTTGATGCATCGTTTAATCGACCATTAGACAGTGACGTGACTTGGGAAGGATGCTTGTAATCAGACGGTCGGCGTGCTTCAGCAGAAGTAACACTTTTGTTTGCATTCTGATAGTGACATATTCCATTTTGCCTGCACTGCCCCTGGACAACGTAGCCCGACCGGCTCCCAGTTAGAAAGTATAATTTAAGCACGTCTTTCTAAAATTGACTGTCGTATATTCTAATATATAAATTATGCCCACTTGGAAGTGGTTGGATTCGCTCTTGCCCTGAACCCACCACCAATGAAGCAGTGTGGCAGGTTTGGTTTGCAGGGCCGGTCCTCCGTTGAGGACAGGTCCAGTTCGGATCTCTGGCAGCTCCACCGGGGATCAGTGACATCCTGCCTGGGTGGTACCTCCCGCCCCGTGCTCTCCAGTCAGAAGGGAGCCTGGCAGATGTAAAACTCCGTGAGGTGGATGTTGTCAGAAGAGGTGTGTATTCAAACCATTTGGGTGTTTAACGAGGATAAAAATAGAACTAGCCTCCCCGGCCAAGGTTGACGAGTACATTTGAGCTGCAGCGACTTCGGGAGGGAGAGGTGAACACTAACACTGAATGAATGCACTGTCCCATAAACGCCAACAGACCTCCAACCCAAAGACGAGATAGACCAAGAGCGCAAATGTGGAAAAAAAAACTCGGCACTCAGTACCAAATACCCCACTGTGATAAGACTATTGAACGGTTCCCTTATACAATGAGATGGACTCTGACCTCACGATCTACCTTGTTGTGACCTTGCACCTTATTGCACTGCACTTTCTCTGTAGCTGTGACACTTTACTCTGTACTGTTATTGTTTTTACCTGTACTACATCAATGCGCTCTGTACTGACTCAATGTAACTGCACTGTGTAATGAATTGACCTGTACGATCAGTATGCAAGACAAATTTTTCACTGTACCTCGGTACAAGTGACAATAATAAACCAATACCAAAGGGGTAATGGCAGAATCGCGTTGCGCTTGGTCATTGAGATCCCTTTGCCAATGTCCGCATACATTGCAACGCCACGCCAATACCCCGAGCTGCCTAAGGCTTGCTCTCCGGAGCAAGTGTCGATTAAGAACAAAGTACAACACTCTATCCTTTCTGCATCCCGCAATCTGCTTTGGTGAATTGATGCCACCCTATTCTGAGACAACAGCGCCACTTGTCGCAACCACAATGGGCAGCAACTTTCAGCAGAGAAGCGGCCGCTGACGCCGAGAGGCAGGCGGGGAGTGATCAAAAATCGGCGTCCAGTCATCGGAGTTCGGCAGAAACCCTCGCAATTCTGCTTTGGGAGGCAACGGGAGATCTTTTCCTCTCACTTTATTTTCTGGAGAAAGTTGTACGAGGGAGAGGGAAAGTCAGGGGCTTGGTGCATGTTTGAGAAGTTGCTTCTCAGTTGGAGACAACGATAAATGGAATGAAACCTTCGTTTGCAAGGGAAGTCGCAATCTCTTCTGAAAGGGCGCACTGTCCTGAAATATGAAGCGATTTCCTCTGACTGGGTGGACTGACTGAACCTTAAACCTCACTTACTAACGGCGCTGACTTTTGATATATGCTTTGCGCTTATTTTTTTGTGTTTGAGAGGAGAAGTGAATGATCATTCCGTTAACCACAAGAGCCCAGTTACTTCCCTGTGTAAATAAGGAACATAACTGACAGCCCACACACTATGAAAGGGCAGCGAACCCACACAACCCCACCCGTTGTCAGGGCATGGAACCAACACAGAATAAACAGGCGGAGGGAGGGAACAGAAAAGTCACTCCAAAACCACATTTGAACTCACAAAATACCCCTGTGTTCGCTGGCGTGTCTGTCTCTTAAGCCCTGCCTGTCTTAAACCTGACCATCTCTTCTTTCCACACAACCTTCCTCAAAAGTAAGCTGGCTTTTTCAGTTGCTTGATTTTGCATGGGCTGATGATGGATTTGCATTAAAACCACACATCACACCATGTTTCCCGCCAGTTTATCGCACCTTCCAAACTTTAGGCGATAGTTGACTTTACTTCTGGCCGATGTACGAAGCTATTTTATGACGTCGTGGCTATTTCCTCTTGGTGGGAAAAGTGTCGTCTTCCTCTGTGAACCCAAATCACCAGCACCCGAGCAACAGACGGACCTTCGGCAGTTCTACTGATCGCAGGAAGGTGAGCTCACTACAGTCCGTATCTCACCCTGCTGGGAACCAGGGACAAGCGGCAACAGACGGGGCAACACTGAAAGTTTAGCGGAAACCCCGAGAAGTGTGTGTGTGTGTGGGGGGGGGGGGGGGGGGGGGAACTTTTGACAGGACTTCAGACTCCGCGACAGCTGTCAAGTAAGTGTGATCGATATGATAGAGTAGTGTGGACAGTCCACCGTAGTACATCGGTGGGGAAACAAGGGGGTGAATTACAGTGTGATACCATCCAGTTCTTGACTGTGCAATGCTTTGGGATACTGAATGACAATTCATGATTTATTCCCACGCAGGAGGCTGCCTCGCCTTTCGCTTTAAGTCAGCCGTAACAATTCAGGGAAATTAATTAAGACTTTGATAGAGAATGAAATATTATTTTTCAAAAGTGGTTTATCGCCAGCATCGAGCAGCCGACGTTCTGTATCGGGCCTGAAAGTGATGTTGGTGTAGAAGTTGGTAGGTTAGTGTAGGTGGTGGGGGTGATGGTTATCTGAGGGAAAACGGTCTACAAGGTAATAGGCGGAGGAGTGGAATTGATAGAACTGCTCTGAGAGCCGGCATTTACTCGATGGGCCGAACAGCCCCTGTGCCGTACAGGAAATATGATGTATTCTGCTGTGCTGCAGAGTTCACGCGTCCCTCTTTCTCTACACCTCGAACATCGGAGCCAGGTCGCGCGTTCAAAGTTCATTTTAGAGAACGAGAGAGAACATTGCAGGTTAACAACAGCTCGGAAGCATTTGCGGGGAAGATGTGGTATTTGTGATTGGCTGCATATTTGACCCATGTGGATTTCGTTATTGAATTCTTTGCATAAAGTAGCCCTGTCCAGATCTGCCGGTGTTACAGAATTTGAAATACATGTGTCCTCTTGTTGTTTGACCCGCTTGAAATGGGAAATATTATTAAATACGACCTTACGATAATAATTTTGACAAGGAATGTTGGGCAGTAAGTTTCCCAGGGTTATGTTCCTTGAGGATATTCAAAGAAAGATAAAATGTTGATCTGTGCTGAACTTCAGCGGCTGTGACCACTGAAGTTTTGGAGTTTGTCCATAGGGGGAAAATCTCAACTTTCGATCTAAAATCAGATCTCCCCAAACCACCATCGGAATGTTTAAGCCAGCGTTTATTTTATAACGAATGTAGAAATCCCAATTCGAGAATTAGTGGCGGTGTGGCAGGAAATATTGCCCGTTCTGGTATATTAGCGAAACTGCAAACCTCCAGTTCTTCCTTGACCAAACACAATTTGTCTTAAACTTGTTCCGAAAAGCCCTTACGCAGGTGCAAATAAATGGTGAGCGTTTAACGCAGGTCTATTTTCAAACAGTCTGTTTTTCCTCACTGAAGGTATTTTGGAAGACTGAAATAACAAGCTGTTAATTTGGCCAATTCCAAAAGTAGGGAGAGGCAGTTCGCTGAGCAAAACATTGCGCGTAGAGTGAGGGAATCCAGTACATTAAGAATGCACTCCCTTGTTAAAGTGAGTGGATACTTGTGAGATTGCATATGTGCTGGGAAACTTTATATGGTGTCCCTGCGCCACCTACTGTTTCATCGGGGAAACCTTGCTTTAATGTCGACTGCCCCAATATTTTAGGTTTTTTTCCCCCAGAGTAAATTAATTTTACCGTGCTATTTTCATGACGCTTGGAATTATAAAGCTGTCTGGCGGCTGGCTTGCACCGTCTGTAATACTCACTTTTCAAGGCCTTTTTCAAAGCTTTAATATGAAGAACACATTATTTTATTTGTAGTTGATTCCAATGAGTGTATCTGCGTGTATGTGCAATTATAGAAAAAAATCAACGTTCAAACTCCCGAAGCTATTTGTCACCAACGATATTACTTGACGGTACATCAGTACACGCGGTTGGCTGCAGTTAAGATATACAAACTTTCAGAACTCAGGGTTTTATTGTATCCTGCTACCATCCAGAATCCCTGTATCAGGCAGAACACTTTGAGTGCAAAATGGAGATGCAAGCATAATGTGTGCCCTCATGTTTAATAGTGCCATACCAGTTCTCCCAGACATCTTTGGCACACTAACGACTTCTAAAAACATTTATTCTTAAATAAAGGAATATTGTCGTGTTAATTAAATAGTTGGATCAGATGTAGGAGCTGCTTGGCAAATGCAAGCTCTTAATGCGATTCAGCTGTAACTGGGCAGTTAGGAGAATCAGATAACCTGCAAGGTTTTGTAGAATGCCCTGTTCACTGAGACAGCCCAGGCTGTTGTGCAAAAGTAATGTAATTCAAGATTAAAATCATAGAATGTGCCACATTGTGGCTTGCCAGGGATGTTGAAAGACCACTCTAATTAGTTCCATTCCCTATAAACCTGCAATTCTTTTCCCTTTCATATACATAAAATATATAAAACATATTTCCAATTCCCCTTTGCGGGCTGAAGGCAAGCTTTGCACTGAATCAAGATTGTTGCTGAACACCAGTCTCTGGACAAATAGGTTGTCAGATGTGGGGAAAATCTGGCGGGTCAGGAAAGAAGTACATTTGTGGACAGTGATTTCACATCCAAATGTGATCCACATTTGTGGGCAGCCTGGACTTGGCTGTCCTTCTGTTTCTGAGCAGTTCACTGGAATTGGCTAAATAAAGACCAAAGATTATCAAATTTCTCACAAATTTGTCAGTTTTTTGTGCACACAAAATCCGCAAAACAGGAAAGATCCCCATCATTGCAAGTTTCTTTGCTAATTCCCCACATTATGACAGTGACTACACTTTAAATAGTAGTTCATTGCCTGCCCTTGCATGGATTGTTCTCCCATCCAGATACTGAAGAGCTACAGGGTATGAAAGGATATTTCTTTCCAATTACAGTCATGTTAACATCTTAGTGCCTGCCTTTCTACATGGATGCATTGACGGATGCCCGAATGTTAAATGAATGACTGTTTACAATTTTTAATGGTTTTTAACCACTTACAGTCCACAGTTTCTTTTCATTCAATAGGACAATTATTCAGCAGATGAACAGCAAGGTCTCAGCCTTTGATAATTTAATCTACATTTGTCAAAGTCGTGTTTGTTGTCATCTGCACGTCGATGTGTGCACAGGTGCATTGAAACTCTTACTTGCAGCAGCATCACAGGCACAGAGCATCACATGAGCAGTATTCACAAGAAAAACATAAATTAAATATAAATTACAATTTTTACAAGAAAGAACACAATCAGAACAAAAAAAACAGTCCATTTCAGTATAAAGTGATCAGAGTGGTCATAGTGTTGCTAAACTGTAGTGATTAGGGTTGTGACGGTTGGTTCAAGAATTGAATGGTTGAAGGGAAGTAGCTGTTCCTGAACCTGGTGGTGTGGGACTTCAGGCTTCTGTACCTCCTGCCCGATGCTAGCTGTGAAAAGATGTCATGGCCCGGATCTTTGATGACAGATGTTGCCTTCTTGAGGCAGTGCTGAGTAATAGGCTGAGTTATACTGTCGAGCAAATGAATTTCTAATTAAGATAATACCAAAAACAATAAATGATAGAACAGTGGAAGCAATTTTCAGTTTAATTAGTGATTTGTCCTGTCTGTTCATTTCCAAGTATTACTCACTTCTCTGATTCAAAATGCCTGCATTTTCATGACAAATCCATCTTCAGCTGCATTGATTAAACTTCAGAATGTACTCATTCGGAATATGTCAAAGGATTTTATTTAAAGCAAGATTGTGTTTAAAAAATTGGATTCTTCAGATCTCCCCAAATGAGCTATTTCTGAAGACTAATTCAATTTTGATCACAACTTGTGCCCAGATCATTGGATCACTCAAATCAGAAACTTTTATGTGATTATATTTGAATGCCTGGTGCTGAAGTCAGAATGATGAGGAAGAACTGTGCTTTTTGTCATTTGTTTTACACTTATTTTCAGTCTGCGATGTTTTGATATTATAAAGAGGCCTTTCTTATCAGGTTGTCAACTCCTATACTGATTCCAGTATACACAGTGGGTGGCACCCATTCTAGATGTCATGATATCGTGGAATATGGCTCAAAATTCATAGCACAATCAGCTTCATAGCAGACTTGTACATTTCATCTATCAAAAGATAGTTCAGTTTGGATATCACAGCCAGATGCAGCACAGACAAATACAGTATATTGTTCTGATATTTAGTTTTTGAAACAGTAAGTACTAATTTAGTACTTTGCTGAAAATGATTTTGAAATATACCTATCTTTACTACGGATGTTATAGAGTCACAGGGTAATACAGCACGGATACAGGCCCTTCAGCCCAACCAGTCCATGCCGACCACAGTGCCCACACAGCAAGTCCCAATTTCCTGCATTCGGCCCATATCCCTCCAAGCCCTGCCCCTCCATGTACCTATCCAAGTGCTTCTTAAATGACACTGTTGTACCTGCCTCACCCACTTCCTCTGGCAGCTCGTTCCATACACTCACCACCTTCTACATGAAAAAGTTGCCCCTCGGGTCCCATTTAAATCTTTCCCCTCTCACCCTAAGCTACGCCCCCTAGTTTTGGACTCCCCTACCCTGGGGAAAAGACTGTTACCGTCCACCTTATCTATGCCTCTCATAAGTTTAAACATTTCTATAAGGTCACCCCTCATTCTCCTACATTCTGAGGAATAGAGACCTAGCCTGGCCAACCTCTCCCTATAACTCAGGTACTCTAGTCCTGGCAACATCCTCGTAAATCTGTTCTATAATGAATAGAGTCAGTAAATACAGCACTGATATCTTGTTTTACACCACAGGCTTATTTTAAAGGCAGAGGTAATATTTTCATATCTTCCAGCTTTTGACATGCCAGTGCTGGTAGCATTTAAAAATGTAAATATATGTGTAATATTGAGTAACAGTCTTGGCAATTGTTATCTATATGTTCCGACTGTTCATTTAAATTATTGATGGGCAGTTGTGAAGTAATGATACCAAGAATGCACAATTACTCACATTTAACTGCAGAGTTGGATGATTCATTGAGGAACGATGTGCTCCTAAATTTGTCAGTTATTTCCAGATGGACTCTATTAATTAAGCTGAAAATTGTTTCCACTGTTAATCATTTATTGTTTTTGGTTTTATCCTGATGAGAAATTCCCTTGCTCAGCAGTATAGATGTATATTAAATTACCAAAAGCTGAAACTTCACTGTTGTTCTACTGAATAATTGTCCTTTTAAATGCAAAGAAGCTGAGGGCTGTAAATGGTTAAATAGCATGAAAATTTGTAAACTGTCCAATTTTTAGATTTACGAGGATGTTGCCAGGACTAGAGGGCCTGAATTATAGGAAGAGGTTGGCCAGGCTGGGTCTTTATTCCTTGGAACGTAGGAGAATGAGGGGTGACCTTATAGAAATGTTTAAAATTATGAGAGGCAGAGATAAGGTGGACGGTAACAGTCTTTTCCCCAGGATAGGGAGTCCAAAACTAGGGGGCATAGGTTTTGGGTGAGAGGGGAAAGATTTAAAAGGGACCTAAGGTACAAATTTTTCATGCAGAGGGCGGTGAGTATATGGAACGAGCTGCCAGAGGAAGTGGGTGAGGCAGGTACAACAGTATCATTTAAGAAGCACTTGGATAGGTACATGGAGGGGAGGGGCTTGGAGGGATATGGGCTGAACGCAGGAATTTGGGACTAGCTGGGTGGGCCCTGTGGACAACATGGACTGGTTGGGCCGAAGGGCCTGTATCCGTGCTGTATTGCTCTATGACTGTCATTCATTTAGCATTTGTGTATCCATCAATGCATCCACATAAAAAGAAGCAGGCAATAAGATGTTAACATTTTTGAATACAATATATATTGACCACAGTAACTGTAAAGTTTAACAAAATACACAATGTACTGGCTTCATTCTGCTATGGACATGCTTCAATTTAATGGATCACTGTTCAAAACTCTCCAGAGCTTCCAAACATCTGCAGATGTTTAAGTGAAGTTGGTGCTGCCATCAGGTGGCAACAGTCAGGGCTCCAGCCAGAAGATTTAATCCCCAGTACACAGTCTGCAGTTTAAAAGAAAATGTAGGTATTTTGTTACAATTTTCAGCAAGACAGACATAGACAGATTGCCCTGGTAGAATTAGAAGGTATGCAATCTGCAATCAAAGACATTTTCCTTCAGGAAATGAAGTACTCTGTTATTTCTTCTTAACTATTTTCTCCCCACTACCTCACAGTCTCTTCTGAGCTGCTTTTAAGATCAGATTCTATCAGTAACCACACCTTCACTTACTCTCCTTTTGAAGATATTCTTCATATGAGGTAATTTAGCCAATAATTCCAGCTGCTGGAAGCATCCAACTGCTCCCATTTATCCTCACACAGTGCCCACATGTGCACCTTCCGATCAATGCTTCAGCATTGTAACTGGTAGCTTGGCCTGTCTTCCCCGTGATGTTCCAGCCCCAAATCTCTGCCCTGGTCACTGTAAGACAAATTGTGCTGCTGTGTTATCACCTCATCCTGGGAAACAACATAGGTGAGGGACTGAAAACCAGATCTTTCTGGCTTGTACAGCCTTGTGGTATTTAAGGATTCTCCAATTTCTAGTTTTTAAGAATTGCCTGAGATCTCTTCCACATTAGCAGCAGTTGCCTGATTGGCCACAATGCTGCCACTAATCCAGTTTGTACTTGTAGTTCAAGGCTTTCTACCCAGATTTTGTTTCTGCCCACTTGGGGTGCACAACTTGGGATGTTGCCAGGACTACAGGGCCTGAGTTATAGGGAGAGGATGGCCAGGCTAGGTCTTTATTCCTTGAAACGTAGGAGAATGAGGGGTGACCATAAAATCTTGAGGGGCGTAGATAAAGCGGACGGTAACAGTCTTTTCCCCAGGGTAGGGGAGTCCAAAACTAGGGGTCATAGATTTAGGGTGAGAGGGGATAGATTTCAAGTTCAAGTTACTTTATTGTCATTCATCCACATGCTATAAAAACATATGGAGGAACGAAATGTCATTTCCCCCAGACTCACACAACAGAGGACATACATAGAACAGAGGACATACAAAAATCAAAAAATCAAAACAAAATAGTGCAAGTACAAATAGTGCAAAAAAAACAGTATATACAAAATACAAATTTAGTGCAGAGTTAGTGCAAAACCGAGTTGGACAAGACAAATACAAGCTCAGTGTGTTGCAATCATTGTATAAACATGTTCAGCAGCAACCAAGGTTCTTATACGCCATTGTGTAAACCAGAGCTTTTGACGCGGCATTTGTCTACCAGGGTATTCAGGAGCCTGACAGCCTGGGGGAGAAACTGTTGTGCAATCTAGTAGTTCTGGCCGGATGCTCCGGTACCGCTTGCCAGACAGCAGTGGGACAAATAGGTTGTGGGAGGGATGAGAAGGGTCCCCTATGATTCTATAAGCCTTACATGTGCATCGTGTATTGTAAATATCCGAGATGGAGGGAAGAGGTACTCCAATGATCTTTTTCACTGTACTCACAATTCTCTGCAGAGTTATGGTCAGAGATGTTACAGTTACCGTACCAGGCAGAGATGCAGCTAGTCAGGACACTCTCAATGGAACCCCTGTAGAATGTAGTGAGGGTGGGGGAGGGCAGGTTTGCCCTTTTCAGCCACCGTAAAAAGTGGAGACACTGCTGTGCCTTCTTGGTGAGGGAAGAGATGTTAGTTGACCAGGACAGGTCGTCTGCTGTATGTATTCCCAAGAACTTATAACAGCTGACTCTCTGTACAATGGTGCCATTGATGCTCAGGGGTAAGTGGTCAGCCTGGGCCTTTCTAAAATCCACAATCATCTCTCTTGTTTTGTCCACGTTCAAGGAGAGATTGTTGACTGAGCACCAATCCACCAGCCTCGCCGCCTCCTCTCTGTAAGCTGTTTCATCGTACCTGCTGATGAGGCCACCACTGTTGTATCATCAGCAAACTTGATGATATGGTTGGAGCTTGAGTTGGCAGAACAGTCATGGGTCGGCAGTGTGAACAGCAGTGGACTGAGCACACGGCCCTGGGGGGCTCCAGTGCTCAGCCTGGTGATATTTGAGATGGTATTTCCAATACGAACTGACTGTGGCCTTTCAGAGAGCAAGTCCAGAATCCAATTGCAGGTGGAGGTGCTAAGGCCCAGTAGGTGTAGCTTCCTTATGAGGTTCTGTGGGATGATAGTGTTAAAGGCAGAGCTGAAGTCAATAAAGAGCATCCTAACATAAGTGTTCTTTTGATCTAGGTGAGACAAAGCCAGGTGGAGGGCAGAGGACACTGCATCTTCGGTTGACCGATTGGGATGGTTTGCAAACTGAAGGGGGTCCAGTAAGGGAGAGAGAATGGATTTGATGTAAGGGAGGGAGAATGGATTTGATGTGTTGCAAGACTAACCTCTCGAAGCCCTTCATGATGACTGAAGTCAGTGCCATGGGGCGGTAGTCATTTAAACAGGTTACAGGCGTCTTTTTAGGCACTGGTATAATGGTGGTAGATTTGAAACAAACGGGGACAACTGCTTGGCTCAAAGAAACATTAAAGATGTCGGTGAATACATCTGCCAGCTGGTCTGCGCAGTCCCTGAGCACACAGCCATGTCATTAGGTCCTGCTGATTTCCGAGGGTCAACCCTGGATAATATCTTCCTCACACTAGCTGAGGACAGACAAAGTACCTGGTCATTGAGCCGTGGAGGTGTCTTGCTCGCAGGTTCGTTGTTAAGGACATCAAACCGAGTATAAAAGTCATTCAGTGCATCTGGGAGGGGGGTGACATTGTCACAAGTATGAGGTGGGGGCTTGTAGTCTGTGATGGCCTGGATGCCCTGCCACAGACATCTTGTATCCTTGGTATCAGAGAAGTAGCCCTGGATCTTCTGGGCATAACTCCTCTTTGCCTCCCTGATGCCACGGGACAGGTTAGCCCTCACTGTCCTGAGGGCTGCCACATCACCTGAGCTGAAGGCAGCGTCTCGAGTTTTCAACAGTTGATGTATCTCCGCTGTCAGCCATGGCTTCTGGTTGGCACGTGTGGTGATGGTTTTGATGACAGTGACATCGTCAGTGCACTTGTTGATGTAGTCAGTCACCACAGCTGCACACTCCTCCAGATTGGTGGTATGGTCATAGGTGGCTGCTTCTCTAAACATACTCCAGCCCGTGTTTTCAAAGCAGTCCTGTAAGGCTGACATTGCATTCACAAGCCATAATCTTATCTGCTTTCAGGAGGCTTTGTTGCGTCTAACGAGTGGTTTGTATGTTGGAATCAGCATAACATAGAGGTGGTCTGAGTAGCCAAGGTAAGAGTGGGTCGACAGCTCTGTATGCATTCTTGATATTTGTGAATACCAAATCCAATGTATTCACTCCCCGGGTTGCAAAGTTAACACGTTGGAAAAATTTCGGAAGCACCGATTTTAAGTTAGTATGGTTAAAATCTCCAGCGACAATAAAACAGCCGTCGGGGTGAGCCGTTTGAAGTTCGCTTATTGCTCCATAAAGTTAAAAGGGACCTGAGGGGCGACGTTTTCACGCAGAGGGTGGTGAGTATATGCAACGAGCTGCCAGAGGAAGTGGTTGAGGCAGGTACAACAGTATCACTTAAGAAGCAGTTGGATAGGTACATGGAGCGGAGGAGCTGAGAGGGATATGGGCCGAACGCAGGAAGTTGGGACTAGCTGGCTGGGCACCGTGGTCGGCATGGACAGGTTGGGCCGTGCTGTATTGCTCTACGACTCTATGATTAGTAAAATGATGGTCGTCTGGTTGCCTCCTGACAATAGTCCATGCCGACCTCTCTGTCCTTGCAAACTACATCTTCCCCTTCTTCAAAGTCCCTGATCATATAGTCATCTTCCAAATTTGAGCATATCTATTTTTATGCCCGTCCAATAAAACTTACACTCTACCACAGCACCAGAATGGTCCTAACTCAACTCACAACTGGCATTCCATGTGGCCTGTGACCATATTCCTCATTGCCTATTACATTTAATGTGGTTGACCACACTGTTGTTCACCAACCCCTCCTCTGTTGGAACCAAATGGAATTGTCCTCATCCTACTACTACCTATCTAGTGGTTGAAGAACGTTCTGTGAAGGCTTTTCTTTTCAGTCTGGCATCATTGATGCTGGAGTTCCCTGAATATCTATGCTTGGACATTTCCAGTTCAACAATGGCATTTTTTATTGTAGCAGATCACAAAGATGTGATTAGTGCAAAGTTTATATCGAACCAAAAGACACTTTAGGGCCAAATCAAAACATTGACCAAAGAAATAAGTTTTGAGGTGCTTCTTTATAAAAAGAGAGTGGTGAAGGACCAGATAGATTGCAAGAAGAAATTTCAGAGCTTAGAGCCTGTGTGCCTAAGAACGTGGCCACCATTGATAGGACAAAGGAAATCTGGGCTCACAGCAGGAAAGAGTTAGAGGAACACCTGGGACTGGTGGCAGCTGTGGAGACAAGAAGAGGGAAGACCATGGAGTGACTGGAATACCAATGTAGCTCTTAGAGGATCAGATGGAAGTGGTTGAGGCAGGTACAATAACAGCTTTTGAAAGGGACTTGGATTGGAAAGGTTTAGAGGGTTATGGGCCAAACGCGGGCACGTGAGACTAGCTTGGATGGGTGTCTTGGTCGGCATGGACCAGTTGGGCCGAAGGGCCTGTTTTTGTGCTGTATGACTCTATGTCAATGCAATTCAATGAGCATTAGAGTGATGGAGTGAAGGGGAGCTGGTTTGAATTAGTATGTAGCCACAGATAGTTTTCATTCATCGAGAGTAGATGATGATAGACTGAACCTGCAGGTCACAAGTGCAGGTTTAGAAACTGATGGACTAAGGCAGTAATTAGGACAGGGGATGAAACCACTGGCTAGGGTGCAGAATCTTGTGAGGATTGAGGTCAGTTGCCTCCAATCTTATCAATATTTAATGTAATCAAGTATTTTATACAAGCATGGACTTAACTTTAGATCTATTGACATTTTAGTTTGTGTGACTCATAGAAAATTAACACCTACATATATAGGCAAATGAACACATCTAGGAAAAAGCAAAAAAAAACAAAATGCTGGAGGAACTCAGTGGGTCAGGTAGCATCTGTGGAGGGAAATAGACGGTCAACATTTCGGGTTGAGACCCTTCATCTGGACTGTAGCATTTTTTTTGTTCCAGATTCCAGCATCTGCAGTCTCTTGTGTCTCCAGATCTGGGGAAAAAAACTCTTTATTCCCTCTCACCAAGTTCCCTATCTAGGTCATAGTTTTACCCCTCTATGAAATTTATTATTGTCCCTAAGATATAAAATAAGTTTCTATTGTTAATATGAAATGGAGAGATCTGAGACCTCCAACAACAGTATTGAACAAGCAGACATAAATGAATAGCATTTTGTCAAAGAGACTGGATTTCAGAGATGACATACTAATGTAGTTGCATAGAGTCATAGAGTTATACAGCACAGAAATAGGCACCTCAGCCCAACTTGTCCATGCCCACCAAGCTGTCTGCCTGAGCTGGTCCCATTTGTTTCCATTTAGCCCATGATTTTCTTTAATACTGGGGACTGAGTAATATATCTTAGAAAAGATACATAGGCCGTGGATAGTATACAGTGCAGATGCACTCGAATTATTTCCTGAAGATGGGTTGTACTCCCTTCAGCATTCAGCCCAGGTGTAGGTGGAGCTGTAAAGGTTGGAATCAACTAGGGTGCTGAGGTTTAACATGTTGAATGGGCAACTTCATTGGCAGTGTACGGTGGATAAAACTCTGTTTTTCTGTGGGGACAATGAAGTTACCTTGAACAGACTTTTGATGATGAACAGTAGCTGCTACCTACCCTAGAAGACTTATTCACAGAATTGGCAGATGCTTTTGCAAAATATTCCATGCCTTCATGTAGTCAACTGTAGACTCAGGGAATTAGAGATATCTGACAATACAATTTACAGCTACACCCCAAAAAACTTTCAGTCTGGTTAAAATGCAAGAATATCTCCTAGGGTGTTTACGCAATCAAGATAATGTCCATATGCCACCGAGATTGAACAGGAACAATTTAAGATGCTCGCGGAGATAGTTAACAGGATGCAAAAGCACAATGACCTGTTGAAACAGAACAAGTGTGCAACTATGAGGCATAGCGTTATAGAGCAATACAACACGGACACAGCTTCAGCCCAACCAGTCCATGCTGACCAAGGTGCCCACCCAGCTAGTCCCAATTTCCTGCATTGGGCCCATATCTCTCCAAGCCCCGCCCCTCCATGTACCTATCCAAGTGCTTCTTAAATGATACTATTGTATCTGCCTCACCCACTTCCTCTGGCAGCTCGTTCCATATACTCACCACCCTCTGTGTGAAAAAGTTGCCCATCAGGTCCTTTTTAAATCTTTCCCCTCTCACCCCAAACCTATGCCCCCTAGTTTTGGACTCCCCTACCCTGGGGAAAAGACTGTTACCATCCGCCTTATCTATGCCTCTCATAACTGTAAACACTTCTGTAAGGTTGCCCCTCATTCTCCTACATTCCAATAAAGAAAGACCCAGCCTGGCCAACCTCGCCCTATAACTTAGGCCCTCTAGTCCTGGCAACATCCTCGTAAATCTTTTCTGCATTTTCCAGTTTAACCACATCTTTCCAATAACAGGGTGACCAAAACTGTGCACAGTGCTCCAAGTGCGGCCTCACCAATGACTTACACAACTACTACATAATGTCCCAACTCCTATGTTCAGTGCCCTGACTGATGATGGCCAGCTATGATGAAACGCCTTTCTCACCACCCTGTCTACCTGTGACGCCACTTTCAACAAACTATGCACCCTGTACTCCTATGTTCCTCTGTTCCATTACACTCCCTAGTGCCCTACCATTCATGGTGTAAGTCCTACACTGGTTTGCCTTTCCAAAATGCATCACCTCACACTTATCTGCATTGAAATCCATTTGCCGCTCCTCGGCCCACTTCCCTAACTAATCAAGATTCCCCTGCAACCTACGATAACCTTCTTCACTATCAACAGCACCCCCTATTTCGTGTCTTCTGGGATTTAGCATCAACAAAAGTAGACAGAGACCTGTCTGGGATAAGATGGCAGCTGTGATTTAGGACCCCAGTCAGACCCCACTTGGAGTACTGTGCTCAGTTCTGGTCGCCTCGCTACAGGAAGGATGTGGAAGCCATAGAAAGGGTGCAGAGGAGATTTACAAGGATGCTGCCTGGAATCCGGAGCATGCCTTATGAAAGCCGGTTGAGGGAACTTGGCCTTTTCTCCTTGGAGCAACGGAGGATGAAGGGGGACCTGCTAGAGGTACATAAGATGATGAGAGGCATTGATCGGATAGATAGTCAGAGGCTTTTCCCCAGGGCTGAAATGGTGGCCACAAGAGGACATAGATTTAAGGTGCTGGGGAGTAGGTATAGAGGAGATGTCAGGTGTAAGTTTTTTACTCAGAGAGTGGTGAGTGTATGGAATGGGCTGCCGGCAATGGTGGTGGAGGCGGATACAATAGGGTCTTTTAAGAGACTGTTAGATAGGTACATGGAGCTGAGAAAAATAGAAAACTATGGGTAAGCCTAGTAATTTTTAGGATAGGGACATGTTCGGCACAGCTTTGTGGGCCGAAAGGCCTGAATTGTGCTGTAGGTTTTCTATGTTTCTATGTGTATATTTCTATGTGGTGGATATGAGAGAGCCAACTACATGACTGACCATCATTCCTTCCTAAGGTTGCTTCAGATCAAAGGTTCCAATAAGTTTGATCACCATGTTGATTTCCCTCACAAGTTATTACTTAAAGATGTGCCATGGCTCTGGGGTGAAGAGTAATGGAAAGGGGGAGGGGGGGGGGGAGAAGGAGGGGAGGGGAAGATGTGCCTGGTGGTGGGATAGCTTTGGAGATGGCGGATGTTGCGGAGAATGATATGTTGGATATGTAGGCTTGTGGGGTGGTGGGTGAGGACTCCGTCTTCTTCATCCCTTTGTCACTTCAACCTATCATCTCCCAGCTTCCGACATCATTCCTGCTTCCCCCCTCCCCCACCCGCCTATCACCCCCCCCCTCACCTGGATCCACCAATCACCCGCCAGCACTTGCTCCACCCCCTCCCCCCCACCTTTCATTCTGGCTTCTCCCCTCTTCCTTTCCAGTCCCGGTGAAGGGTCTCGACCCGAAATGTCGACCGTCCATTTCCCTCCATAGATGCTGCCTGACCTGCTGAGATCCTCCAGCGTTCTGTGTGAAGCTGACAATTGCACTCACTTTCCCCACTCTCTCCACCAATGAGCAAAACGATTTGCAGATTGAAAAGGATCCTCCGTCCATTATGTTTTTGGGGTTACTCCATTTCATACACTTCTGGTTGACAGGCGCTTCACACTGGGCAGGGCCAAGCACTGCTGCTGTCGGTTTTCAGACCTGTGTTGGCTGTGCTGCTGGTGATGGCTGCCTGATTGTAATGATAGGCAATGCTCTTATAACCATGAAGTACTACACATTGAAGGAGAATGGTACCCAGCTACGCTGTCACATTTGCCTTGTGATGGAGCAGCAACTAATTTGGAACAGGGGCAACTTTCAGTTGCAAGTTATTGATGGTGAATTTCCCAATATTGTTGGTTCACCTGCAAAGGAGGTCTTTTGAGGCAAGGGTTTGAATTTACCCTTCTGGGAAAGAGTGATTTACAGATGTGAATGACTGAGGAAATCAGACATGTCTAGCAGTGGCCACAAGAGCTATTGGTGATTCAGGGTTGTGGAAAGTGGAGCACAACATGATGATTCCAATATGCAGAGCATAAGGGAATCATTTACACGAGGGTGGTGATGGAGCCACGTGTACAGGCTTGGGAACAATCAGCACATGGAAGAACTGGTGAGGTCCTGCTCCCTATGTCAGAACTGCAGGCCATAGCTTCCTTGCAAACATGGAGGTGGCTCTCTCGTCCCATTCAGCTGGTGCATGTTGACTTCTTTCAGTTGGGAATGGATGTTTTCCTCCGGATTGGTAGCCTCTTGAATTGGCTGGAAGTGTTGCCATTTGGGCTGTGCTCCTCTGCAGGGCAGACCATTGATGCTCTGAGGTCAACTTTTGCAATCTGTGGCCCACCAGAAGAATTGACTTCACTGTGACAGTCCACAGTTCAGGTCAGCACAGTATGTCACACTCCTCTGCTTTAACAGAATCTGGTGTAGATTAACATTACGATGCCTTCCAGTGTCTAATGGTGAGGCTGAACAATCTGTCCATATGATGGATAAGACAGTAGAGTAACAATTATTAGGCAAGGGAACCAAGTGTCCATAAATTATTGACTGGCATCATTTCTGCTTACATACAGGACCATACCCCACTCCACCACAGGGCTCAGCTGGCTGTGATGTTGATTGGTCAACATTTACAGACACCGTATATTGCAGCTTAACTTGATAGACAGGTGGAGGAAAAGAAGAGGAGCCAGAAGGGGTGGCACAGGTGATAATGTCAGAAGAGATGGTTTAAAGACAATGTTTCAACCATGTTACGTAGGATTGTCAGGATGGAGCCATAGGAAAGCTGTGGAAGTACCAGTAACTACGTGGTGAAGAAGGATGACAGAAATCGAAAGGATCACTTGGGTGAATTAACAGATGCACATGACACCAAGCAATCAGTGTAGGAGAACACGAGGTACAACACAAGCATGGATTTAAGTTACAGAGTGTTTTCTGTGATGCAGCCATTGCTGGACAGGCTGTGGATCAGGGGGCACTGGTGACCTCAACCAAGGGGCTGACATATGACACATAGGAGAAGGTGATCCACCAGGATAGAACATAGAACATTACGGCACAGTACAGGCCCTTCAGCCCACAATGTTGGCCGACATTTTATCCTGCTCTAAGATCTGTCTAACCCTTCCCTCCCATTGTGGGTACTTGGTGTGAACACCTCAGAGATTAAAAACAAACACTTTTGCTGTTGATGAAACCTCAGAGGTTAAGAAGACTGGTGGATGAATTAAATTTATAATTGGTAGAATTGATAACTGCCTATACATATCATTAAATATTTAACTATTGTATAAATCTGTACACGAAAGTAGCTGATGGTTTATATGGGCTTTATAAACAGGAAGCAATGCAGAAACTGAATGTCAAGTCAAGCTGAGTTTATTGTCACATGCACAAGTCCATGTGTGCACAGGTGCAATGAAAAACTTACTTGTAGCAGCATCACAGGCACATAGCATCAGATAAGCAACATTCACAAGAAAAACATAAATTATACACAATTTTTACCAGAAAGAACACAATTAGAACACAAAAAGTCAATTTTAGTGCAAAGAGATCATAGTGGTGCTAAATTGTAGTGAGTAGGGTTTTGCTGGTTGGTTCAGGAACTGAATGGTTGAAGGGAAGTAGCTGTTCTTGAACCTGGTATTATTGTTATACCAGCTTTGGCTGTTTAGTTGAGAGTTATTCTCTTTAATAAAGGATGCTCTTTTGATAGCACGACCTCTATTATTTGCCTCTGCAAGCAACAACATGAAAGTTTGTACAGACACCACATGGAGATACATCTGGAAACCCCAGAATAATGTGGGCATTGATTCAAATATTTCAAAGTTGAAATTGAAGGATTTGTATTATAAAGTACCTTGAGATTTGGAACAATGGCACGGACAGTTCTGCCATAATTTATTTGAGAGATGGAACAAGTTCAGAAGGCAGAATGATCCTAACCTGTGTCTAAGCCCCTTTCACTTAGAAAAGTACAAAATTAACAAAGGAATCAGCATTGTGCCCAAAAACAACCAATCTAAGTATGTGAAGCAATTACTGCTCATTCAACAAAGGTCAAATTTTGTATACTTTTAAACCACCTTTTCAGATATTTATGTCCTGAAACGTTGGTAGTAGTTTAACACAATCAAGTCTCTCCTCTATTAAGGTTGTCACGGTGGCTACCAGTCTCATTTGGGCAACCTCTGCTAGTTTGCTGGAGATACTGAAGGTGTGCTCTTGTATTAGACCTGTTGGAATATGGAGGAGTGTGTGTCCTTGTGATTTCAGTTACATGATTTATGGTACTGTCAAGGGCTAACATATGCCATTAAGCCAGTTTTGACTGTTTTATAGATGACACACTCTTGGCTGCAAAGATATTTACCTTACTTGAATAAGCAGGTGGAGTGTCTGTGAAGCAGGAGTAGATTAATGGCTTTGCTGAAAGAACCTTTTGACTCCATTTCTCATCTACCTTGCCCCCTGGCAACATCAACGGAAAACACAGCATCAGGTCCCACATGTACACTAGTGACATCCAGCCCTACCTCACCAGCACCTCCCTCAAACCTTCCACTGCCTCCAATTTATCATGCTGCTTGCCTAACCCTCAGTACTAGGTCGGCAGAAATTTCTTCCAGTTAAATATATATAAAAAAACAAACTCATTGTCCTTGGGCCTTGCCATAAACTCTGTTCCCACACAATCAGGTTCCATCCCTCTCCTCACCCACTCCTGGAGCCTCAAACAAACACTTCAAAAATCGAATACCCTATTTGATCCTGAGCTAAATTGGCCATGTACCGAGGCACAGTGAAAAATTTTGTTTTGCATGCCATCTGATCACTTCAATACCACGTTCAGTTTAGGTTCATTTACTAAGATAAGATAAGATAAGATCTTTATTAGTCACAAGTACATCGAAACACACAGTGAAATACATCTTTTGCGTAGAGTGTTCTGGGGGTAGCCCGCAAGTGTCGCCACGCTTCCGGCGCCAACATAGCATGCCCACAACCTCCTAATCTGTACGTCTTTGAAATGTGGGAGGAAACCTGAGCACCCGGAGGAAACCCACGCAGAAACGGGGAGAATGTACAAACTCCTTACAGACAGCAGCCGGAATTGAACCCAGGTCGCTGGCACTGTAAAGCATTATGCTAACTGCTACACTACCATGCCTACCCTAACCGCTACACTACTGTGCCTGCAAGGGAAAAGCAATAGCAGAATGCAGAATATAATGTTACAGTTACGGAGAAAGTGCAGTACAGGCAGACAATAAGGTGCAAGTCCACAGTGAGGTAGGTTGTGAAGTCAAGAGTCCATCTTGTCATACAAGAGCTTCTGGTTGCATATCCTCTCCCTCACCAAGACTAACCATTTCCACCTCTGTAACATTTTCTGGCTCCATCTATACTTCAGCGCCTCATTGCCTCTGCTAAATATAGCCTGGCTTTCCATCATGTATCATCTGTAAACTTGAATTCATCTAAAACTCTGCTGCCTATATCCAAACTACACCATCCCATTTCCATGTCATCATTGGCTCCTGGTTCAGCAGCTCCTTCATTCAATTTGTTTCTTCTTTGTTCTCAGATCCCTCCAGGGCCTCATCCCTCCCTATTTCTGCTTCTGGCCTCTTGTGCTTCATTGATCCTTCGCTCTGTACTGTTATCAGGATTCCAGCATTTGCTCTTGATCTAAGCCCTCCCTGAACCTCTCCATTCTTTTAAGATACTCATCTCTTTGGCTAATCCTTTGCTCTAATATATCGATGCATGGCTCAATGTGACCCTAACCATAAACCAAATTCTGTAGACATCATTTTACTCCTGGCCCCATGGCATGTTCTTCTACCAGCAAATCTTGATTTGTTAATAATACAACATACATAGAACATAGAACATTACAGCACAGTACAGGCCCTTCAGCCCACGATGTTGTGCCGACATTTTATCCTGCTCTAAGATCTATCTAACCCTTCCCTCCCACATAGCCCCCCCATTTCTCTATCATTCACGTGTCTATCGAACAGTCTCTTAGATGTTCCTAATGTATCTTCCCCCACAATCTCTGCCAGCAGTGCGTTCCATGCACCCACCACTCCCTGTGTAAAAAACACTTACCCCTGACATCCCCCTTATACCTTCCTCCAATCACCTTAAAATTATGCCCCCTCATGTTAGCAGCCATTGTCGCCCTGGGATAAAGTCTCTGGCTGTCCACTCGATCTATGCCTCTTATCATCTTGTACACCTCTACCAAGTCACCTCTCATCCTCCTTCTCTCCAAAGAGAAAAGCCCTAGCTCGCTCAACCTATTTTCATAAGACATGCTCTCCAATCCAGGCAGCATCCTGACAAATCTCCTCTGCACCTTCTCTAAAGCTTCCACATCCTTCCTATAATGGCTAGGCTAGGAGTGGGTGCCATGGGCAGGTGATATAGAAGGGACATGTTCAGACAGGCTTGAGATGTGTCTATTTTAACGCAAGGAGTGTTGTGAACAAGGCGGATGAGCTTAGAGCTTGGATCGATACTTGGAGCTATGATGTGGTGGCCATTACAGAGACTTGGATGGCTCCGGGGCTGGAATGGTTGATTCAAGTGCTGGGTTTTAGATGTCTCAGGAAGGACAGGGAGGGAGGCAAGAGAGGTGGGGGAGTGGCACTGTTGATCAGAGATAGTGTCACGGCTGCGGAAAAGGTGGACGTTGTGGAGGGATTGTCTATAGAGTCTCTGTGGGTGGAGGTTAGGAACAGGAAGGGGTCGATAACGGTGCTGGGTGTTTTTTATAGGCTGCCCAGTAGTGACAGGGTTATTGAGGAGCAGATAGAGAAGCAGATCCTGGGAAGGTGTGAGAATAACAGAGTTGTTGTGATGGGGGATTTTAATTTCCCAAACATCAATTGGCATCTCCAGACAGTGAGGGGTTTAGATGGGGTTGAGTTTGTTAGGTGTGTTCAGGAAGGGTTCTTGACACAGTATGTAGATTGACCTACAAGAGGAGAGGCTTTGCTTGATTTGATATTGGGAAATGAACCTGGTCAGGTGTCAGATCTCTCAGTGGGTGAACATTTTGGTGATAGTGATCATAATTCTATCTCCTTTACGTTAGCACTGGAGAGAGATAGGAACAGACAGGCTAGAAAGGTGGTTACTTGGAGTAAAGGGAATTATGAGGCTCTCAGGCAGGAAATTGGAACAGATGTTCTCTGGGAAAAGTACGGAAGGTATGTGGCAAATATTCAGGGGATATTTGTGTGGAGCTCTGCACAGACATATTCCGATAAGACAGGGGACCGTGGTGTACGAAGGCTATAATAAATCTAGTCAAAAGGAAAAGAAAAGCATACAAAAGGTACAGAGAGCTAGGTAATGTTGGAGATCTGGAGGAGTACAAGACTAAAAGGAAGGAACTTAAGAAAGAGATTAGGAGAGCCAGAAGGGGACATGAGAAGGCCTTGGCGGGCAGGATCAAGGAAAACCCCAAGGCATTCTGCATGTATGTGAAGAGTAAGAGGATGAAACGCGAAAGAATAGGGCCTATCAAGTGCAGCAGTGGGAAAGTGTGTATGGATCCGGAAGAAATAGCGGAGGTACTTAATGAATACTTTACGTCAGTATTCACCACGGTAAAAGATCTGGGGGATTGTAGTGGGGACTTGCAGCGGCCTGAAAAGCTTGAGCATGTAGATATTAGGAAAGAGGAGGTGCTGAAACCTTTGGAAAGCATCAAGTTAGATAAGTCGCCAGGACCGGATGAGATGTACCCTAGGTTGCTGTGGGAGGTGAGGGAGGAGATTGTGGAACCTCTGATGATGATCTTTGTGTCGTCCATGGAGATGGGAGAGGTTCCGGAAGATTGGAGGGTTGCGGATGTTGTTCCCTTATTCAAGAAGGGGAGTAGGGATAGCCGAGGAAATTATAGACCAGTGAGTCTTAACTCAGTGGTTGGTAAACTGATGGAGAAGATCCTGAGAGGCAGGATTTATGAACATTTGGAGAGGTATAATATGATTAGGAATAGTCAGCATGGCTTTGTCAAGGGCAGGTCCTGCCTTATGAGCCTGATTGAATTTTTTGAGGATGCGACTAAGCACATCGATGAAGGGACAGCAGTAGATGTAGTGTATATGGATTTCAGCAAGGCATTTGATAAGGTACCCCATGCGGGGCTTATGGAGAAGATGAGGAGACATGGAATCCAAGGGGACATTGCAGTGTGGATCCAGAACTGGCTGGCCCACAGAAGGCAAAGAGTGGTTGTTGAAGGGTCATATTCTGAGTGGAGGTCAGTGACCAGTGGTGTACCTCAGGGATCTGTACTGGGACCCTTACTCTTTGTGATTTTTATCAATGACCTGGATGAGGAAGTGGAGGGGTGGGTTAGTAAGTTTGCGGATGACACAAAGGTTGGGGGTGTTGTGGATAGTTTGGAGGGCTGTCAGAGGTTACAGAGGGACATAGATAGGATGCAGAGTTGGGCTGAGAAGTGGCAGATGCAGTTCAACCCAGATAAGTGTGAAGTGGTTCAATTTGTTAGGTCAAATATGTTGGCGGAATATAGTCTTAATGGTAGGACTCTTGGCAGTGTGGAGGATCAGAGGGGTCTTGGGGTCCGAATTGTTGCAGCTATATAGGTCCCTGGTCAGACCCCACTTGAAGTATTGTGCTCAGTTCTGGTCACCTCACTACAGGAAAGATGTGGAAGCCATAGAGAGGGTGCAGGGGAGATTTACAAGGATGCTGCCTGGAATGCGGAGCATGCCTTATGAAAGCAGGTTGAGGGAACTCGGCCTTTTCTCCTTGGAGCGACGGAGGATGAGGGGGGACCTGATAGAGTTGTATAAGATGATGAGAGGTAATGATAGGGTAGATAGTCAGAGGCTTTTCCCCAGGGCTGAATTGATGGCCACAGGAGGACATAGGTTTAAGGTGCTGGGGAGCAGATATACAGGAGACGTCAGGGGTAAGTTTTTTACTCAGAGAGCGGTGAGTGCATGGAATGAGCTGCCGGAAATTGTGGTGGAGGCTGATACGATAGGGTCTTTCAAGAGACTGTTAGATCGGTATTACGGAGCTGAGTAAAATAGAGGGCTGTGGGTAAGCCTAGTAATTTCTAGGGTAGGGACATGTTCGGCACAGCTTTGTGGGCCGAAGGGCCTGAATTGTGCTGTAATTGTTCTATGTCCTATGTTCTAATTTCTAATGAGGCGACCAGAACTGAACACAATACTCCAAGTGTGGTCTAACCAGAGTTTTATAGAGCTGCATCATTGTTTACATTATCTGTACTGAACCATCCCCCCCCCCCAATTACACTGGAATTGTCGTAGAATTGGAAAGGTCCACGGAGCTCTTTGCAGAAAGTGTATGTGCCAAATGAGCAGCATTCTTGCCGGCTCTTTCAGATTGACCACTCAGTTGTATTATCAGTTCATCATGCATTCACCTTTCAGAATTTGCAAGAGTTTGTGCGTAACTATCATAAAACAAAATAATGAGTTGTATTTATCAGGTGCATTTAATGAAATAAAACATCTTAAACTGCTTACAAAACTTATGTTTTGCACTAAACGTCAAAAGAAATTTAGATCAATGCATTTGTTTCAACAGCACTCCATTTACCTCTTCATGGCTGAATGCTCATTGCTAAGTTCACAACAGAACGCATATTTTCAAGACTGTTTATCCAAGCAGCAACATTTAAAATTTGTAACACAAGAGTAAAACAGAATTTGATCTCAGCTAGTGTGCAGAAGATGCACCATAGCTGTAACATATGATCTTTGTCTGCTGGCATGCTTCATCCAGTGTATGTCCCAATTTTTAGATGTGCTTTGTTTCCTTGTGGTGTTAATATTAACCTGGCAAATCTGTTGCAAATCGTTGAATCCCAAAACACCAGCCTATAGCTGGAACTGACTAATCAAGATAAAACTATGTGGTCCCTCTACATGTAACATAGAACAGTACAGCACAGGAACAGGCCCTTCAGCCCACGATGGATACTCTATTTAGCTGGAGGGTGGTGAATCTGTGGAATTCATTGCCACGTACGGCTGTGGAGGCCAAGTAACTGGGTGTATTTAAAGCAGAGGTTGATAGGTTCTTGATTAGTAAGGGCATCAATGGTTATGGGGAGAAGGCAGGAGAATGGGGTTGAGAGGGAAAAATAACTCAGCCATGATCGAATGACGGAGCAGACTCGATGGGCCAAATGGCCTGATTCTGCTCCTATGTCTTATGGTCTTATGGATGTCTGTGCCGAGCACGATGCTAAACTAAGCTAATCCTTTCTGCCTGCACGTGATCCATATCCCTCCATTCCCCGCATATTCATGTGTGTATCTAAAAGCCTTTTGAATGCCACTATTGTATCTGCTTCCTCTACCACCCTTGGCAGCATGTTTCAAGCACCTACCACTCTCTGTGTAAAAAAAACTTTCCCCCTCTTGCCTTTGAGTTGGGAATAAAGGTAAACAACCAAATACCTATTAGGAGCAAGAGATTCCATGAGTATCCTATCTGACCCTTAACGGAGTGCTTGGCTTTGAAGTGTTTGAAAGGATCTTCAGCCAAAAATGCCAAATGGATGACCCTATTCAATTTTCTCTTGAGGTCCATTCTCTCATAGATACTAATTTCAATCCTAGGTACTATCCATAGGTTTCTTTCAATACAAGTAGTTATAAGAGATTTGATTATCAGAAAGTTCAATAAGTAGGTACATATCTTTAGGAGACTTCGGTCTCTGGTGGGACTGCAGTTGGTTCACCAATTTTGGTTAAAGATGGTAAAGGCTCAGTGGGTTTTTCTCTCAGTTCAGCGCAGATCATTTGCTTTCCGTTCAACAACTGAATGTGAGGTTTGTGGGGATCACCCCACACCCATCACTAAAACATCAGCAACTATACAATAAATGAAATTCAAAACAAAATGAGGATAATAGAAATCTGAAATAAAAATAGAAAATGCTAGAAATACTCAGCAAGTCAGGCAGCATCTGTGGAAAGAGAAACAGAATTAACTTTAAAGGTTGAAGGCCTTTTAATTTTGACCTGAAGTATAAAATGTTTCTCCTTTCACTGATGCTGCCTGGTTTGCTGAGCATTCCCACCATAGAACATAGAACAGTACAGCACAATACAGGCCCTTCGGCCCACAATGTTGTGCCGAACTTTAAACCTAGCCTAAGACTATCTAACCCCTTCCTCCCACATATCCCTCTATTTTAAATTCCTCCATATGCTTATCTCGTAATCTCTTGAATTTGACCAATGTACCTGCCTCTACCACCGCCCCAGGCAGCGCATTCCATGCCCCAACCACTCTCTGGGTAAAAAACCTCCCTCTGATATCTCCCTTGAACTTAAAGGCATGCCCTCTTGTATTGAGCATTGGTGCCCTGGGAAAGAGGTGCTGGCTGTCCACTCTATCTATTCCTCTTAATATTTTGTACACCTTTGTACACCATGTTTTCTTTTTTATTTCAGCAACTATATTTTTCCAAAAAAAATCTTTTGGTTTAAGATTACAAGTTGGATAAACTATGGCAGCTGCTACACTACATAATCTAAAACAACACTGTAGCCTTTACATTCTCACATTAAACAGCTACAGTAATCTCAATAAAGACTCCCTCCACATATGCAACACATATGTCTCACATACCAGCAGGAAAACTGCATAAAACTGCATCTCACTCAGGCCTTTTACGCTTTAGGATTAGTCAAGAAAATATTATTATAGAAAACCTCACTTAGGCCCAATCACATTGTTGATTTTGGGAGAAATCTTAGTACAACAACTAGAGAGAAAAAAAAATTAGGACCAAGAGCTATAAAAATAAGTGAAGATAAGTAAAAAGACCTTGATACTTAACCGCAGTTGGGACTGTGATTGCTTAGGAACTGCCTAGTAGATAAATCTGATTTGCTTTGAAGGCAACTGCCCTAGTGCTAGTGATATAGGATGTGAGGTTCGATGAATATTCTGGAGTTTAATTAGTTAACTTTGATGAGACGAGGAGAACATTTTTCATGAGGAAATTTAATAGTTTTGTATGATAGAGTAGATTTTATAGACCCCATGGAATGAACTGGCTTCATTTGATGAATAACCTTTTCCTTTTACAATTTATATGTTTTCATTTTGCTCACTGATCAATCAACCAGCACAGCAGAATAATGAAAGCTGAGGACAAGGTGACTGTAATTAAAATAAGAGAGATGGAAGGGAAAGTGAAATACAAAAGGCTTTACTCTTAGCTCTCAGCCTCTCCTGCAAAAACAACTTACATTTATTGAATATCCTTAATATACTAAACCATAAAAGGTGCTTCATCAAACAGAATTTGTACCTGTCACTTTTTCAGTTTATTTATGTGATCTGGGCATTGGTCTCAAGGCCAGAATTTATTGTTCATCCCTAAATGCCCCCTGAGAAGATGGTGATGACATCTGAGTGGCTTACTGAGCCGTTCAGAGGGTAATTTAAGAGTCAGTCACATGGATTGTCTGGATACAGATATAGACCAGACCAGACAAGGACAGCATACACTTTACTCTGTACTGTTATTGTTTTTACCTGTACTACATCAATGCACCCTGTACTAACCCAATGTAACTGCACTGTGTAATGAATTGACCTGTACGATCGGTTTGCAAGACAAGTTTTTCACTGTTCCTCGGTGCAAGTGACAACAATAAACCAATACCAATACCAGTATTTCCTCCCCTGAAGTACCCCAGTGAAATAGGCAAGTTTCTTTCACAATCCAGTAGCTTTTTTCTGTGATCCTCATCACAAGTTTTGCCAAAGGAGGTATTAAGGAGATTACGAGATACATTTCCAGAAGGAGAGACACAGAGAGCTTTGGTGGGGAGAGGAGGGGTGGGATATTCTAGAGCCCGGAGCCTTGGGAGCTGAAGGGATGTCCACCTGCGGTGAAATAATTAAAACTGGAGTTGCCCAAGCAGTCGAAATTGGACGAGCCAAAAGGCTGGAGGAGATGGAAGGGGAGAGACTACTGAGGTATTGGTATTGGTTTATTATTGTCACTTGTACAGAGGTACAGTGAAAAACTTGTCTTACAAACTGATCGTACAGGTCAATTCATTACACAGTGCAGTTACATTGAGTTAGTACAGAGTGCATTGATGTAGTACAGGTAAAAACAGTCTTCCCTAGTCTTCCCTAGGTTCTGAGCACCCGCCTTATGTGGAGCCCCTACATACAAGTGTTTGAGAGACTGGCAGGATGAATTTACCAGCTGCTGTGGGGCTGCAGGCACCTTCTGCCATGTGAGAACTCAGTTCACAGCAATATCATTGCATCTTGCAGAGAAATCTGAATGATTGAGTTAAATGTACTGGTTTATCTACACATTGCCCTTGGTTGGCCAATGTTTTTTTGTAAATATATTGCTGGATGCACGCACTTCCAACTTGCAACCCATTCAGGTTATGAACAGCTCTCAGGAAGGGAGCCCTGTCATAACCTGGGGAGGACCTGTATTTGAAAATGAAATCAAGGAGCTTGTAGATTAGAGAGCACAGGATTGATTGAATGTGGGTGTAAGGTGTGAGTTAGGCACAGGCAGCAAAGTTTGGGAAGAGTTTAATTTAATGATGTGTGGAAGACAGGAGACTTCCATGGTCATTGACTTAAAATAGTCAAGTCTAGAGGTAACAAACGCATGAATGAGTATTGATAACAATGAGCATTTCATCAGGAGGTGAACTGTGGTAAGGGAAGAGTTGAGCAATATCAATGTCAATGTTAACGTGTAACATCACCTTGATGGTTATGGAGCTGATAACTCATTCTTAACTTCAATGTAATGCCAAGGTTGTGAACAGTCAGGCTCAGCAATAGAAAGTCATCAGGGAGAGGGATGGAATAAATGACTGTAGAATGGGCTTGTCCTGCCCTCTGCCATGCTTGCAGCCTTTATTTCTCTTGTAACTGCACTTTTTATGGTGAATCCAACTGGGCTTGAGTAGGACAGTCTACAAGTGCCAACTATCCTCAGTTAGCTGATGCTGAGGTCCAACCCCTGAAATGTCTCGACTAGTTTTAAATTGGTAAGTTGTTTTATAATTGTCACATGTACTGAGGTACAGTGAAAAACTTTGTTTTGCATGCCATCCATACAGATCATTTCATCATATTAGTGCCCTGAGGTAGTACAAGGGAAATCAATAACAGAATGCAGAATAAAGCTTTACAGTTACAGAGAAAGTGCTGGCAGACAGTAAGGTGCAAGGCCATGATGAGGTAGATTGTGAGGTCAACAGTCCATCTTATCGTACTAGGGGACGGTTCAATAGTCTTATAACAGTGGGATAGAAGCCGTCCTTGAGCCTGGTGGTACGTGCTTTCAAGCCTTTGTATCTTCTGTCTGATGGGAGGGGGCAGAAGAGAGAATATCCGGGGTAGATGGGGTCTTTGATCATGTTGGCTGCTTTACTGAGGCATCGAGAAGTGTAAGCAGAGCTTACAGAGGGGAGGCTGGTTTCTGTGATGTGCTGAGCTGTGTCTACAACTCTCTGAGGTTTCTTGTGGTATCAGGCAGAGCAGCTGCCGTACCAAGCCATGATGCATCCAGGTAGGATACTTTCTATGGTGCATCAATAAAAACTGGTGAGTGTCAAAAGGGTCATACCAAATTTCTTTAGCCTCCTGAGGAAGTAGAGGCACTGGTGAGCTTTCTTGGCTAAGGCGTCTATGTGGTTGGACCAGGACGGGCTGTTGGTGATGATCACTCCCAGGAACTTGAAGCTCTCAACCCTCTTAACCTCAGCATCATTGATGTAAAAAGGAGTGTGTGCACCATCCCCCCTTCCTGAAATCAATAACCAGCTCTTTTGTTTTGCTGACATTGAGGGAAAGGTTGTTGTCATGACACCACGTCAGTAGGCTCTCTATCTCCTTCCTGTACTCCAACTCATCGTTATTTGAGATATGGCCCACTACAGTGGTGTCATTAAAGGCTTTTTCACAGTTTAATTGATAGGAATGACCAGCTATATATAAACACTGCACACTTAAATAATTAAAATATTGTAGTAACACACGTTTAAGTGACAAAAATTAATTAAAGGTATTAACATTAAGTACACTGAAGAATGAAAAATATGAGTACATGCACTTTCATTTGCAATTAAGGTTGGGTGACACCATTCAAATCAGATATAAGACATACTCGAGGCATCACTGGAGCAGAAGGCTGAGGGACCAGACCGGAAGTGCATCCGTCCCTCAGCTCAGTACATTCGTGCTGAGTCCAGTTGCATAATGTGCATCTACCCACCAGTGCATTCCTGACTTCCCTGTTGCAATGCTCAGGCCTGGAGCTCAGGAACAAGTTGATCCATGCAAGCAGTTCTCTTCACAACCACCAGCTGAACGTGTCCTCTCCACAACTGGCAGTCTTTGTTTTCTGTTAACTTATGACTTGGATCATTTTGTCTGAAATGAAATGAAACTTCTATTTTTAATCAAATGGCACTCATCAGGGAGAGAATGAACCAAATGCCATACAGGGACAGAAATTGTGAAGTTTGCTGCAGAGATAGCAAAGGACATCAATGACACTTCATGTGTGAAAATAGCCTTTCCCACATACGTTTGTTTTAAATTATTCTTCAAGTGTACAGCTGAGTTTTTGAATGACCTTCATTTTGACATTGATGGTAGAGATAGTTTGATGTAAATTTGGAGGTTGGGGGCAGGGGAGGTGAGGGAAATGTAAAGTTTGTCAACTTACAAAAGGGAAACTGGAATCTAGATGAAAAAGCAACCTGCTGCCGGAGGAACTCAGCAGGCCAGGCAGCATCCGTGGAGAAAAGCAGACGGTCAACATTTCAGGTCAGGACCCTTCTTCATGACTGGAGTTCAGGACTTCAGGGTCCTGAAGAAGGGTCCTGACCCGAAACATTGACCGTCTGCTTTTCTCCATGGATGCTGCCTGGCCTGCTGAGTTTCTCCAGAATCTTGTTGGGTTGTCAACTAACGTTAGACATGATGTAGCTGGAAATAAATCAATTTCCATTCACTTCCAAACCTAATATACTGGCAAATGACACTCAACAAAGAAAAAATGAAAACAAATTTAGTAAGACCTAACACACGACTGTTGGCTTTACAACTGTTAGCACAATATATTCAGGAATGAAGCCATGTAAAAGCTATGCTGCAGTAGGAGAGAATAGGTTGAGCACACTGATACACTTGGCTATGAAATGACTAAGTGAGAATTTCAGGTGATTAATGTCTGCCTTGGGAAAAAATCCAAAAAAATACTGACAAACACTCCGCAAATAAATCTGAATGAACTTTTCAAAGTTAGGGTACAGATTCATGGTATAAATCAATCAAAAGTGACGAAAAAGAATTGACATTGGGTGAACTAAATTCAAAGATAAAGTTGTCCATGAAACCTATTAATCATCTCTCTCAACACAAAGACGTGTTCTAAGAGAATGCACACAAGAGACAGGGTTCCAGCACAATTAGTGTCAGTTCTCTGGTTCCTGTGAGCACAGTTTACTTTGGCAGTATAGGGTCAGTACGTTTACTTTCATGGTCCCTACCCAAAGGATAAATATCTAAGTATTGGTGGACAGATTCCTGTGGTGGAACTGTCTGTCAGTTCGTCATGGCACAGTAATATACAACTGGCTTAAAAGAAGAAACTTGTGCATCTTCAGTTATTCAGAATCAAAAAATAGTGTTTAATATAATGAACAAATGTAGTTTGCATAAAATAGGCCAACTATTGCATCACTACAAAATACTGTGTAAAATCACGGCAGATTGATATATTTGGGTGCATACATGAAACTGCAATGATTCATATGATTAGGACATTGCAAGCTTTTACATCTCTGTCTGAAAAATGTGTTTCATTCTGATCACATGAATCCTACCTTGTATAAAGAACTGTGTAAAAGAACGATTGGCCAATTAGTCTCAGAAGCAAGTTATAGCTACTAGAGTGAATATATTGATGAAGGCAAAGCAATGATCAAAGTGGAATTATTAGAGAACACACTTTCACTGCTGGAAGTCAAATGCAAAGCCTGATGTTGAATAAGGCAGCCCAGTGGATAGTAAGTGTGAAGCTCTCAACTAATTAGTCTTAGACAGTCAAAATCTTTGCCCCAGGGTAGAAATGTCAAACTCCAGAGGACATTCTTTTAACGTTAGAGGGGGGATGTTTAAAGGCGACGTGAGGGGCAAGTTTTTTTTACGCCGAGAGTGGTAGGTGTTAAGAATGAATGGGAAAGAGAACTCCAGATACTTTTACCTACAGAGACATGGAAGAAAATTCTTCAATTAGTTAATACATCTTCTGTGTTCTAGACACTCGTTGATACAGTTTAAGGTGGTCCACAGGAGCCATATGTCCAAGGACAAGTTAGCCTGTTTTTATCATCATATAAATCCTGTATGTGACAGATGTAATTCGAAGGTGGCTTCCCTGACACATATGTTTTGGTCCTGTCCCCTCTTGGAAAAATATTGGAAAGATATTTTTAACATTATTTCATCTGTATTGAATATTGATTTACAATCTCATCCTATTACTGCAACTTTTGGGTTACCAATGATGGAATCTCGCCATTTATCTCCTTCTGCTTGTCGTACGATTGCCTTTGTCACATTAATGGCCAAGCGATCCATTTTGTTCAGATGGAAGGATCCAATACCCCCCACCACTTTTCAGTGGTTTTCTCAAACTATAGCATGTTTAAACTTAGAAAAAATTAGGAGTGGTACTGTTGGTCCTTCGCTTAAATTTGAGGAAGTTTGGAGTCCATTTACTCAATATTTCCACATGATATAAGCTGACCTTTCTCAGATCCCTTTCAATAACCCTTGAATGCAGAGGAGCAGAGTTGACGACATAGTAATTTTTTTTTCTTTTTAATTGAAGAAATAGCAGTCCAGTTTTCTTTTTGAAGTTTTGGGTTTTTTTGGTTTATTATCAATATATTTTGTTTGATTTGGGGGGGTTCTCCTTTCATATAATTAAATTTCATTTCTTTTCAATCTTTCCTTTTGTATTTGTTTACTTAATAAGAGAGCGGGAGGTCTAGATTACTTTTTTTTACTCCTTATGATTATATACTTTAACCGTTATGACTGCTCTCCTGATCTCTTTGCACCAGATGTAGAATTACTGATGTTATATATATTATTTTGTACTAATTTGAAAATTAGTAAAAAGATTGAAAAAGAAAGAGACTGGTAGCTGCCTGGAATGTGTCACCAGGGGTAGTAGTGGAAGCAGGCAGTTTGGTGGAGTTTCAGAGGCTTTTAGATGGACAGAGGAATATGAAGGGAGTGGAGGGATGTGGATGATACACAGGAGGGGGACATTTAGTGTAAATTGGCATCAAGATCGGCACAACGTCATGGGTCACTTCAGGTTACTTTTCGAGTGATGAAGACACCCCCTGTCTGTGTTGAAGATGAGAGTTATTAATTGGACTCTGATCACAGTTTAATTCATGGTAATCTGCTCAGCACATCTGATGATAAATTTGAACTTGGGGGTTTCCAGAATGTAGCTTTTGGCAGACCTGCTGCACTTCCTGTTGTCATGATGCCAGTTTGATTTATTTTCCCCTCATTTAATTCAGTAGAAGCTGGTTTTACTGTCCCAGGCTCTCTCTTACAAACGGTTTTCATTTTAAAATCTGTGAATAATTTGCTTCTCCAGTTCTGGATATTTGAAAAACACAGGGGGGAGTTGAGGGTTGGATCTGTGTACATCTTTAAAGTTTACATATGCAGTGTACACACTTAAACAAGGAGATGCATTTTTATTAAGACTGAGATGTATACTGGTTTTGTCAAATTTACCAGGCAAGCAAGAGTAAATGTCTCTTGTTCTGACAGCAGATTCCTTTTCTGCTACTTATTAGGAAAGCAATGTGACAATGGACATCTTGGAAAAGGAAGAAACAAATTCACTAACAGTGTTTTGATGGTAACAAAGGACAGTTTCTCATTATTCACATTGTACAGTTGATCCTTGTTTTTGATGAAATGCCAATAATATACAACCGTTTTAATTTGTTAGAGCAAGCCATAGTCCTCCATACTCATCTGTTCCTATGTAATTGCTTCCATTTTTTCATTGTGCATTGGTTTATTGATTTTGCATATATCATGGTTAGCACATGCAGATAGCATGTTCAGTATAGTATGCTGTTATGAAATGTTAATGCACGTTTCTATGCTACTGTCCTTAACAGCAGTGCTTGTTGTGTGTATCAGTGCAATGTGCTCTGTGAATTGGTGTGCTGTTGTTTCAGTTGGGCAAAAGAATAACCCTAATGCTTTCAAATCATCAACTACCAAAAATTTTCAGTGAGAAGTGACAATAAGTCTATCAGTGCTGAACATTGTGTAGGAGGAAATCTGACAGCAACTTCCGGAGCATGCACATGCACAGTTAAACATGGAAATCTGGACTCTGCTGTCAGTGAATCTTTGTTCCTCCCTAAATTGGACTGTTTTTCAGCCTTATCCAGCTTAATCAACAGAAATCAGTGGAATTATAAGAACTAAAAGTATTTACAATTTGCTCTGACAGTGCTCCATTTTGTTGCATGAAATGTAAGTGTATTTTTAGTGTCATAACAAGCTTATCATCTTCTATGGCCATCAAAAGTTCCCATATCCATAAACCCCAACCTTTTCTCACCTAATCTTTTCCCCACATAGCTATTGCTGGCCGGAAGCTGCCTTTCCTATCATCTCTTAACTGACCTAATTCATAGTTCCTCTTCATCAATCACCATCGTTTTCCCCCTCTCAATTCCCCTTTCCTTTCGGGACCAACAGATTAGCTAGAACTTTGGAATTTACACCTCATCTATTGTCCTGCTCATTCATCCATTGGTTCTGTCCTCATTGTCCTCTACTGACTTCCCGTCCTGTCCTTTAGAATCCCTATGCCTGTGCACAGATCCCTTCACAACGTGGCTCAGCCCTACCTCCACAAGCTGCTCCAGGGCTTTAGTTTGCTCCATTTCATCTCACTTAGGCCTTCCATACAATTGCTCTTCCATTTGTCACAGTCTTCAGTCATTTTGATCCTTCTGTCTGGAAACGTGTCCTCAGACTTTCCTCCCCCTTCAGCACTTAATCCATTCTTTGTCCTTACTTTCTAATCTCCCTTTTCCGGAGACAACATATTTTCCAATAACCCACTGTGAAACATTTTGGGATATTTTCTGTACATAAATTCAAGCTATAATTATCATCAGAGAAGCACTGGAAGAGAAATGGCATCATTAGAACAGAATCAGAATCAAGTTTATTATCACTGACATAAGTCGTGAAATTTGTTGTTTTGCAGCAGCAGTACAGTGCAAGACATAAAAATTACTATAAGTTACAAAATAAATAAATAGCACAAAGAGGAATAACAGGGTAGTGTTCATGGGTTCACGGACCGTTCAGAAATCTGATGGCGGAGGGGAAGAAGCTATTCCTAAATCATTGAGTGTGGGTCTTCAGGCTCCTTTACCTCCTCCCCGATGGTAGTAACGAGAAGGGGGCATGTCCAGGATGGTGAGGGTTCTTAATGATGGATGCCGCCTTCTTGAGGCACCGCCTCTTGAACATAAGAAATAGGAGCAGGAGTCGGCCATCTGGCCCATCGAGCCTGCTCCGCCATTCAATAAGATCATGGCTGATCTGGCCGTGGACTCAGATCCACCTACCTGGCTTCTCCCCGTAACCCTTAATTCCCCTACTGTGCAAAAATCTATCTAACTGTGTCTTAAATATATTTAATGAGGTAGTCTCTACTGCTTACTTAGGCATATCCCTATCCATTAATATGCCTTCTTGCCATCTCTATTTGCAGGGGAAGACTGTTCAACTTACCACTCATTTGCTGTGCTGACCAATCGGAACTGGTAAGTTTTTCTGCTTAAAGAACTTTAGACAGGGTAGGGTTTGTACAGACTCAGCAGGGAGTGATGTAAAGGAAAACTAGACAAGAAAGTCTAGTTTGTCAGTGTTGAATGAAATATGCAGAGTGAGTAAGTACTGTTTACAGAGATAGAAATAGGCACAGGTCAGGAAGTAAGTGGTTGACCTGATTAAGTTGCTCAAGTGCTTGGTCCAAGTTGCTGTATCCTGATAACTGGTGAATCGTTTTGTGCTGAATATTTATAATTAATAGGAGCTTGTTCTGCTCAGTTCTGCCACTGACTGTTCCCTGCTATGTGCTGAACCTTTAAACCTCCAAGACATTAGGAAAGAAGGAAGCAAAGACTTGTGATTATATGACATCTTCCGTATTACTTTCCTGCCAATGTATATTGCAAAACAAGATACATAAAGAATAGGCATGTTACATAGCCCAGTTTAGTATAAGTGAGTACAAGCTAGGATAGGGCAATTACAGAAGAACATTTTGAGGGGCCCTATACAACAACATTTTGGAAGAGACAGATTCTTCAAAGGCAGTCAGAGTGCATTAGTAAATGGAAGGTTGTATCTGCCAAACATGATCCAATTTTTTGAGGAGGTAACACAGAGGACTGATGAGAGAAGAGTGGGTTCTGAGTGGATTTTAACAAGAAAATGCTCCATATGGCAGATAAGTAAAAACCGATGAAATCCAAGAAGAAAGTTGAGGAAAAATCTTCTCACCCAAAGAAATGAGGGAACCTGGAAACCCAGAAAGAGTGGTGGAAGCAGAAGCTCGTCGAGGACTTGATTTGTTGTTTCCTACAGATTTATGTAGCTGACAATTTGCCAAATAGTCTTCTTCTTGGCCATATATTTCAATAATTCTGTGGAATATATAACACAATATCCATTACAGAACTGCCTGAAGATGCATCTTATCTGTATGGACCTACAGGAACAGACTAAATGTCTCAGACAGTGGCAGCATCTCAGTATACTCCCATTATACTTACCACCTTATTGTCTGCCTGCACTGCACTTTCCCTGTAACTGTAACACGTTATTCTTCATTCTGTTGTTGTTCTCCCTTGTACTACCTCATTGCACTGTTGTAATGAATTGATCTGCAAGACAGGTTTTTCTCTGTACCTTGGTACATGTAAAAAATAATAAACCAATTTACCAATTCACCATTACCAAGTAGGAACACCAGTATCTTCAATTCAAATGTATGTGTTAATCTTTTTCTTTTTGCTTTGGATGTGGATGACACTCCAATATATATTATTGATCTATCGTTTACATGAATGTTTTAAGAGTTAACCCATATTACGAGAGGGGTATTACATGCAGCTCAGACCAAGTACTACACTTGTAACCCACTGGATTTTTAAATTTTTAAGACAAATTAGCAGATAGCTGGTCATTGTTAAATTTGCTTTTATAAGTTGTCTATTTAGAATAAATATTTAGTGTTAAAATATTCAGTTTAGAAGTAAACTTTCAATGTGATAAGACATAATTTTGAAACATGAAATTATGATTCATGTATGATATATAACACTAATGAATTATTACAAACCTAAATTACCATTTAAATAGATTATCAGGGAATACATGTTTTAAAATCCTTGCAAAATATTTATGTACCAGTACAAGTTCAATAGAAAATTGGTATCGATGATTTTTACATCATACATCATAATAAATAATGTTGACATCATTTCACTGGGGATTCTGCGGTTTCCCATCCCTTCCTCAAGGTCACCCCACCGGCCACCAACTGATGTCCTGATCCAGCACAACAGACATACTTCATATTTCACTTGGGCTTTTGCAGCTTGGCTGGGTCTCCCATCACCAACATGATGGGCTGCAGCATAACTGTAATCAACTGTTTGGGATGGCAGTCGAGTGTTGTCACTTTGCAGTTATCTAAGAACCTGTTTTCTGTTTTGTAGGTCATTGTGGGTTATTGAATAAAGATGGGCTGAATTGCCCTTCTCACCTTGTCCCTTTCAAAAAGGTTGGAGGAATATTTTACCAAGATGATTATCAGAGGAGAAACAAGTAGGCTATGGGAAGGTGAGAGGATGACAGGCTTCTGTTAGTCCCGAGCATCTAAAATAGTAAGATCAGGAGGCTGTGAAGTATTAAGATACAGTGACACTAGAGATAAGATAAGTAGATAAGATAAGAAGACACTGCAGATACTGGGATATGGAACAAAAAACAACTGCTGGAGGAACTCAGCAGATCAGGCAGCATCAGTGGAGGGAAATGGACACTGGGTGCTTCAGGTCAAGACCCTTCTCCAGTCCAGATGAAGGTTCTTGACCTGAAATGTCAACCGTCCATTTCCCTCAAGTATTAAGATAGAATGTGCATCTAACTTGATTTATGATTGGTAATAATTTACATGCGCAAGAAACTTTAGTGATAGGTAATAAGGTAAAGACATTCCCATCATGTTCCTAAGAACCATAACTTAAGGATCTGGGTCAAAGCAAAAGTAAGAGCCTCAGTTACATCAGCCGGCAACCTATAGTTAATGCAGGCATCTTAGTGGGATTTCCAGTTGCACTAATCTTGGGGAAAGTCACAGGCCATTTAGTCTCCAAGAAAGGCAGAATTGAATGTCTGTGTGTAAGTGCCACCAAACATGAATTCTAATGTAAAAATATCAACATGTAAAATTGTCTAAAGCAAATTACAGTTCTTCTTTGTGGGATAAATCCCATCCAACCCTCTGATTACATTCCAATTTGATTTAATTTGTACAATGATTTCAGCATTAAAAACTTGCAGCAACACCAAATTCATCTCTTGAATCACATCACACTGTTCACTTGATCAGCCATGTGACTCTTTGTGACAAGACATTTACAGTCAGGAATATCAGGACTGAAATCTAAGCTGACTTTGTTAGCTATTTAATGCATTTCATATGATTAGATAAGCTTTCTTTATCAGTCACATGTACATCGAAACACACAGTGAAATGCATCTTTTGCGTAGGGTGTTCTAGGGGCAGCCCGCAAACGTCGCCACGCTTCCAGCGCCAACATGGCATGCCCACAACCTCCTAACCCGTATGTCTTTGGAATGTGGGAGGAAACTGGAGCATCCAGAGGAAACCCACACAGTCACAGGGAAAACGTACAAACTCCTTACAGACAGTGGCCAGAATTGAACCCGCGTCACTGGCACTGAAATAGCGTTACGCTAACCACTACACCACCATGCCTGCCCAAACATATAATTCTGTTTAATGGTACAATTCTAGAAAATGCCCCTTTGTGAGGACCAATGAGCAATCTTTCTTGATTTGAGAAATTAAGTCTCCAGACATCCCAAGGAAATAAATTTTCCACCATCACAATCCACCCTCTCCAAATGTTACAAATTCCACAATCCTGCAAACCCCTGTATAGGATAGAATATTGGATGAAGCTACAACTCGAATCATGCCCTGGTAATGCAGTGAGAAAGCCCAACCCCAAAATGCTCCTGACACCCTTTGACAGCAAGCAAAGTCGGGCACTTTGACGACTGTATAAGCTTTAAGTGAGTTTTAGTGGATTTTAAATCATGTTGACATTCAGGAGAATTTTAAAAACTATTACATTTGAAGCAAATACCTAAAAGCAAATAACTTTAAAATGGAAAAAGTAAATTTAACTAAAAATGACTGCACAACACATAAAAATAATTAGAACAGTACAGACAGGAACAGATCCTTCACCCACATTCTTTTCAGGGAGATAATTAAAAACTATAATAATTTTTAAAGAAACTAAGTTACCTTCCCATTTGCATCCACATTTTTCAGCTGATAACTCCATTGAAATAAATAGTATTTTGGATTCTGCACCAGGTCTGATCTGTTGCAGGATCTGGGATGTGATTCTGCTCTCTGGTGCTGGAGAACCTCAACAAGGTTGGGCTCAAATGTTGGTCGCCTTGTGGAAACTTGCAGCGCGGCTAACTAGCAGATTCAGCTTTTTGAATCCATCAGTAAGCCTTTGTGTTTGACAGGGCATGGTCGGAAGTCCGGCTCTTACCGCAGTTTAATCAGCTGAAGAGCAATAGTTCTGAGCAGGAACAGTGCATTAGCCACAGAGATCCAGCCCCTCGTTACTGCTCCTTCACAAATTAGTGGGCACACTGCACAAGTGCCGAGTAACCAACCATAGGCCTAGAATAGCTGTAGTGAAGCTGCTGTATCTCAGCAGTGCCACATCTGACCCATCCAACATCCTGAGCAAGTGATAGGATGTGGTGCAAGGCTGGCAGGAGCTGCAGGAACAGCTATGACTGAATCATGTCCAGCAGCCCACAGAGCTACAAGGTCACTTGAATTCCAGCTGACATAAATGGCAACCCTGCATCCAGATAGTGCACTTGCCCTTTCACATTGAAATTACATAAACAAGGTAAATTATAGGTTAGATGTTGTACGCAAACCACACTAAGGGGAAATGCCAGATCAGCATCATTAATGACAAAACACTCCATGAAACAAAGACCTCTATATTTTACCTTGAGGTTCCTTGTGTAATTGTATTCTGACTGCCACAGTAAAGCAGGCAGCACAATCAAAGACGCCTCCCACCCCAAACATTCTCTCTTCTCTCCTCTCCCATCAGGCAGAAGGTACAAAAGCCTGAAAGCACGTACCGCCAGGCTCAAGGACAGCTTCTATCCCGCTGTTATAAGACTATTGATTGGTTCCCTCGTACAATAAGATGGACTCTTGACCTCTCAATCTTCTGCATTATGACATTGCATCTTATTGTCTACCTGCACTGCACTTTCTCTGTAGCTGTGACACTTTATTCTGCATTCTGTTATTGTTTTACCCTGTACTACTTCGGAGCACTGTTGTGATGAATTGATCTGTATGAACGGTATGCAAGACAAGTTTTTCACTGCACTTCTGCACATGTGACAATAATAAACCAAGTTACCAATTTATGAAAACATGATGAAGGTTTGCTTTATTGGTGGCTGAGGAAATGCAGAGAGGGATTGCTGCAGATACTTTGCCCACTTTAAAGGCAAACCAGAAATTTAGATCAGTGCCACAGATGCTTCAGGAAATATGTGCTTTTGGCCTTCATGACCCTCAGTACCTTTCCCATCCATGCTTGGGTCTCTCATTTATGGGATTGTGCAGATGCCAATGAGTCCAAGGACTTTGGGTGTTATACTGCAGAGTACCTCTGATCTATTGAGGGTTATAAATTAATATTTTAGGATGCCAAAGAAGACGAATGATAACTGATAGCACCATGTATCTGCATTCTGCAGTCCCTAAGAAAGTGGCTTGAGCCAAAGCAGATAGTTGTCTCTGAGTGATCCCACCAAACTCCTTTTGAATTCAAGTAAATCAAGCACAGATGATTGGAACTAACTGAGACAAAAGAAAGACAGGAACCTGGTGGAATTCCGCAAAGCAGATACACTACTGCTCCGATATCTCACTCCTCCCCCAATATTCAACAGCCAAGATATTCCACAGCCCCGATATCCCAACACCCTGGTGTTCCATAGGCCTGGTCCTCCACAGTTTCTGGCCAGTCAGAACTGTAAGTGTCACGTTTCATGAATAAAGTATAGGCCACCTCTTTGATCCACCCAAGGACAGCAAATTAAATTTCTGATGTTCATTGCAACTTGCATTATTTGAATAGAAATATAAAATTGAAAGTTGTGGTAACCTCAAAGCCCACTGACAATGCTGTCTCTGTGCTCAGGATTGGTAAGGTGTTCCTAAATTGTTATCACTCCTGCACAATGTAAGTCTTTGAAATACACGTTCTTCAGTCACTGAGGTATAGCTGTACTTTCAGTCTGATAGATATCATTGTGACTGTTCTGAAAAGAATAATAACAGAAGTAACATGGTCAGGGAGTGTGGGTGAATTCCAGGCAAATCAGAAAGAACTGGTTTACACATTTAACGTCAATGCATTAGGACATGAATGCACAGCTTCCCATGGAGAAGGGGATTGTCTATTAACATAATACAGCATGATGGGTGGGTCGTAACAACAGTGGCATTGATGACCATCTCCAACAAAGACAGTCTACCACCTATCCTTGACACTCAATGATGTTACCTTCCTGAGGGTTCCTGCTGGTAACTTTCTGGCCATCACCAATGACCAGAAGCTGAAGTGTTCAATGACGTGAGTACTCTGGCTACAAAAGCAGGTCAGAGGCTGGGTTTCAGGTGACTCATTTCCTGACACCCCAAAGCTTGTCCAACATTCATAAGGCACAGGTCAGTGGTGTAGCGAAAATAATGGTCCACTTGCCCAAAACTGGGCAGCTTTAACAACATCAAAAGCTTCACATCATCCAAACAAAGCAAGCCTCCTGACTAATACCATATTGGGATTGGTATTGGTTTATTATTGTCACTTGTACTGAGGTACAGGGAAAAACTTGTCTTGTACACCGTTTGTACAGATCAATTCATCACACAGTGCATTGAGGTAGTACAGGGTAAAACAATAACAGAATATAGAGTAAAGTGTCACAGCTACAGGGAAGTGCATTGCAGGCAGACAATAAGGTGCAAGGTCAAACAAGGTAGATTGTGAGGTCAAGAGTCCATCTCATCGTAAAGGGAACAGTTCAATAGTCTTATCACAGTGGGGTAGAAGCTGCCCTTGAGCCTGGTGGTATGTGCCCTCAGGCTCCTGTATCTTCTGCTTGATGGGAGAGGGGAGAAGAGAGAATGACCAGGGTGGGTGGGGTCTTTGATTATGCCGGCTGCTTCACCAAGGCAGCGACAGGTATAGACAGAGTCCATGGAGGTATCCACCATCTTAAACATTCATTCCCTCGTTCACTGGCACAGACTGCCTGCGATGTGTTCCACCGACAAAATACACTTACACTTACTGGTCTGGACTACTCCAGCAGCACCTCCTAAACCACAGTCTCTGCCAACAAGAAGTATAAGGGCTTCAGGAGCAGAGGAATATCGCTACTGGTATCTTCTCCAGGTCACACATCAACCTGATTTGTAAATATATCACTGTTCCTTTATCATCCCTGTGTCAGGATCCTTGAACTCCTTCCTCAATAGAGAGGGTGCAGGAGGTGTGGATAGGACAAGTGGAATATCTCTGGTGGGGTGTAGCAAGGGTTGTCATGGTGATAAGCTGTTGATGAAGCCATATAGTTGATTGGTTAACAAGAGCATTCGAGAAAGACACTGCAAAACTACATGTGTAAGCTGTGAATGCAAAGGTGCAGGAATTGCACATTTGGCAGAGTTAGTGAAGACAGCCTGGGTTCAATTCCTGCCACTGTCTGTAAGGAGTTTGTACGTTCTCCCCGTGTCTGCGTGGGTTTCCTCCGGGTGCTCCGGTTTCCTCCCACATTCCAAAGACGTACGGGTTAGGAAGTTGTGGGCGTGCTATGTTGGCGCCAGAAGCGTGGCGACGCTTGCGGGCTGCCTCCAGAACACTCTACGCAAAATGATGTATTTCACTGTGTGTTTCGATGTACATGTGACTAATAAAGAAATCTTATCTTATCTTATATTGTAAATGGATGACCTACAGCAGTCGAGCTGTGACATGAACACAAAAAGCAAGTTACCTGAAATTGTTGATTTTGATACTGAATTCAGAAGGCTGCAATGTGCCCAGATGAAATTATTAACTCAGTTCTTCTCTCTTTAGAACATGGAACAGTATAGCACAGGAACAGGCCCTTCAACCCAGGATGTTGTGCCAAATTAATTAAACTAGTAATTAAATGCCCAACTAAACTAATCCCTTCTGCCTACACAATGTCCATCTCCCTCCATTCTCTGCACATTCGTGTGCCTGCCTAAGGCCCTCTTGAATGCCTCTATTGTATCTGCCTCCAACCCCACCCCCGGCAGCACATTCCAGGCACCCACCACTCTCTGTGTAAAAAAAACTTGCCCCTCACATCTCCTTTGAACTTACCCACTTTCACCTTAAATGCACGCCCTCTAGTATTAGACATTTCAACCCTGGGAGAAAGATACCAGCTGTCTAATCCAGCTATGCTTCTCATAATCTTGTAAACTTGTGTCAGGTTTTTACTAACACTGCCTCAGTTATCGGATATTTTCTGCAGTTCTACACTTCACAGCTTTTACATGTTCTTTTGTCTGTTTTCTCTCTCCCTTTCTCTCTGTCTGTCTCTTTCTCCCTCTGTCTTTCTCTCTCTCTCTCTCTCTCTCTCTCTCTCTCCCCCTCTCCTCCCTTTCTCTCCCCTCCCTCTCCCCCTCCATCTCCTCCCCTCCCTCTCCACTCCCTCTCTCTCCCTTCGCTCTCACTCCCCTCCCTCTCCCCTCCCCTCCCTCTCTCTCCCCTCTCTCTCCCCTCCCTCTCCCCTCCCTCTCCCCTCCCTCACTCCCCTCCCTCTCCCCTCCCTCTCTCTCCCCTCCCTCTCCCCCTCCATCTGCTCCCCTCCCTCTCCCCTCCCTCTCTCCCCTCCCTCTCTCCTCCCTCGCTCCCCTCCCCTCCCTCTCCCCTCCCTCTCTCTCCCCTCCATCTCCTCCCCTCCCTCTCCACTCCCTCTCTCTCCCTTCACTCTCACTCCCCTCCCTCTCCCCTCCCTCTCTCTTCCCTCCCTCTCTCTCCCCTCCCTCTCCCCCTCCATCTCCTCCCCTCCCTCTCCACTCCCTCTCTCTCCCTTCGCTCTCGCTCCCCTCCCTCTCTCTCCCCTCCCTCACTCCCCTCCCTCTCCCTCTCCCCTCCCTCCCCTCCCTCTCTCTCCCCTCCCTCTCCCTCTCCCTCTCCCCTCCCTCTCTCTCCCCTCCCTCTCTCTCCCCTCCCTCTCTCTCCCCTCCCTCTCGCTCCCCTCCCTCTCGCTCCCCTCCCTCTCTCTCCCCTCCCTCTCTCTCCCTCTCTCTCTCTCACCTATCATTGGCAAGCCTGGTCTCACCCCATCAGAGATATTCCATGTCCAATCCACTTCATGGCTTAAAACTAACTTGATTTCTCTCTTCACCACTGCTGAGGAGGGGACTTCAAGCTTAAACATTCACTGCATTTCTTTCTACAGATTCTGCCTGACCTGCTGAATTTTACAGAATTGTCCACTTTTTTTTATTTCCAGCATCTGCAGTTTTTTGATTTTAATATTCACTTTAAATGTGCTTGGTTTGACTTCTCAGAAAACCAGCCAATGAAATCCAAAAGTGTAACAGTGTTAACCAGATGGCAACAGCTGACTGACCAGGATATGCCTGGTGTTGATTTGGAGAGAACTCAGCAGCCATAATCTGCAAATGGTCATGGTTTGTTGCTGTCAGCTCAAAACGGCAGAATAATGAACTCTGTATCTCCAGAAAGAAAGAGGCATGGGTTAGGAATGCATTGCTGCCATTGCAATTATTTTGTAAGATCAATTTGAATTTGTTGTCAAATATGTTGCAAAACAATCCTTTTCTTGCATTTGACCAACTCTTTTTTGCAATATTAATGCTTTGCAGCAGCTTCAAGTGAAATAAATGTTTGTGCCCTTTATTTCCTGGATAGCTTACTTAGGTCAGTCTTTTCAATCCTGACTTTCTACACTTTCTGAAGGAAAGTGTAGGATATTTATAGGCCTTTACACTGTCATCGTTTCATTATGGCATGAAAATGTAATTTTGAACAAGACCCAGGAATGTAATAACTTCTGCAAATATCCAGATGGTCAATCTGTTTGCCAATAAACTTGTCACCAATCATCTTGAGCTCATTATTCCAGACGGTTACTTGAAGACTTCTTGTGATAACAAAAAAAGTGACAGGCATGGATCATACATCCCTTGCAACTTGTGTTTTAATGTGGGCATTGTTTGCAAGGCTAACAATTTTTGCCTATCATATTGGTATTGGTATTGGTTTATTATTGTCACTTGTACCGAGGTACAGTGAAAAACTTGTCTTGCATACCAATCGTACAGATCAATTCATTACACAGTGCATTGAGGTAGTACAGGGTAAAAACAATAACAGAATATAGAGTAAAGTGTCACAGCTGCAGAGGAAGTGCAGTGCAGGTAGACAATAAGGTGCAAGGTCATAACAAGGTAGATCGTGAGGTCAAGAGTCCATCTCATCATATAAGGGAACCGTTCAATAGTCTTATCACAGTGGAACAGAAGATGTCCTTGAGCCTGCTGGTATGTACCATTAAGCTCCTGTATCTTCTGCCTGATGGGAGAGGAGAGAAGAGAGAATGTCCTGGGTGGGTGGGGTCTTTGATTATGCTGGCTGCTTCACTAAGGCAGTGAGAGGTATAGACAGACTCCATGGAGGGGAGGCTGGTTTCCATGATGTGCTGGGCTGTGACCACAACTCTCTGCAGTTTCTTGTGGTCCTGGGCAGAGCAGTTGCCATAACAAGCCATGATGCATCCAGATCGGATGCTTTCTATGGTGCATCGATAAAAGTTGGTGAGTGTCAAAGGGGACAAACCAAATTTCTTTAGCCTCCTGAGGAAGTAGAGGCACTGGTGAGCTTCCTTGGCCATGGTGTCTATATGGTTGGGCCAGGACAGGCTATTGGTGAAGTTCACTCTAAGGATAAATAGTGCTTGAGAAGATGGTGTTGAATCTTTCTTAAACTGCTGCAGTCCTTCTGGTGCAGGTAGTTCCATGTTATTGGATTGGGGATTCTGGGTTTTAGATTCATTGACAATGGAAGAATGATGTATATCAAGGTCAGGATGAAGTATGCCTTGGATGGATCCTCAGAAGGCAGCATTTCAATGAACAGCTACGTTCTCCTTGGTGATAGAGGTTGCAGGTTTGGGAGGTGCTGTTGGAATAACCCAGATGAGTAAGAAATCCAAACAGTAACTGGGAGCACATGCAAACTCCACATAGGCCTCATGTGGGGTCAGGATTGGACTTCAATCCCTGGACCTGGCAGGCAAGGTGCCACCTTACCACTCAAAGTCCTTGAGGTCTATCACTATTCCCTCATGGTTCACTGACTTTTGTGTCATCTGCAAATATTTTCATTCTGATCCAAACCATGAATAGATATTAAGAAAAACAGTCACCCTTGTACTGACCTCTGGGAAACTCCACTGTACACTTCCCTCCAGTCTAAAACACTTTCACCATTGCTCTGTATCTTTTGTAACTTTGTAAATTTTTTATCCATGCTGCCACATGGCCTTCATCCTTGATGACAAGCAGATTGTGTGTGTTATTAGTTTGTATAAGTCACCCTTCTGACCTGCTGGGCTTGTCCTCCTGCTCCGCATTTTAAAACTGCCACATTCCTCTGTCTCGGTTCTTTTGTCTATACAGATAATATCAGAAAATCTTGTTTGCAGTTTATCCCCACGGTCACCCTGGATTTACCCCATCAGAAACCTCCCCTTCCTGCCCTGCAGCTGTACAAGCTTCTTTTCTCTCCTTCCCCCACCATCCGGGACATACCCTCTTCTCGTTACTGCCATCAGGGAGGAGGTACAGGAGCCTGAAGACCCACACTCAATGATTCAGGAACAGCTTCTTCCCCTCCGCCATTAGATCTCTTGAACACTATTTTGTTGTTCCTTTTCTTTTGCAATACCTATTTATTTTGTAGTTTATAGTAAATTTTATGTCTTTTCACTGCACCGCTGCCACAAAACAACAAATTTCATGACATACAAGTCAGTGATAATAAACCTGATTCTGATTCTGATGAAGGGTCTCTGACCTGAAATGTTGACTCTGTTTTCTCTTCCCAAAGATGCATCCTGACCTGTTGAGTGTTTCCAACATTTTCTGGTTTTGCTTTCGACTTCCAGCATCTGCAGTTCTCTGAGTTTCATATTGAGTTGCATCTTATTATGTGCTTCTGGAAGTCCATTTGCACCAACTCAACTACCCTCCTGTCATTAACCCTCTCCATTACTTTATCATCACATAAACTCCATCTAGTTAATCAGAAACAATTTGCTTTTAACTGATCCACGCTGACTTTCTCCAATCAATCCATGTGCCCAAATGACTGATAATTCTGTTTCTGAATGTTGCTTTTGGAACTTCCCCATCATCAAGTTGAACTGAGTGATCTGTAGTTACTGAGTTTATTCCTATATAATTATTTGAAGATGTTGGCATTGATACCTCCCTGTCATACAGATGATGATAAACCGAACTTTGGGGGTTACATTTTAGTGAAAAGTAGATTTCCAAATTTGAATAGTGTCTGCAGATGCTTATCTGAGAAATGCATGCCAAATGTGTTTGTCACATGTGATTTGGAATTGTAAGAGCTGTTCTAAATATGTCAGAGTCCTCTTATGGCAGTTGTGGAAAGACATTAATTCTGACTGTTGGACTTCCTTTGTGCAGAATGTTGGTTCAATCACGTTAAAGGAGAAGGCAGCTCTGCAGGCCAGGACTGTGTTGATAATATAACACACAACAACTCACAGCCACACATTTAATGTATTAAATAAACAGTGGAAAATACTTGTCCTCAATGGAATTCCTTGATGGACTTCTACGAGGATGTTGCCAGGACTCGAGGGCCTGAGTTACAGGGAGAGGTTGGTCAGGCTAGGTCTTTATTCCTTGGAATGTGGGAAAATGAGGGGCAACCTTATAGAAGTGTTTAAAATTATGAGAGGCAGAGATAAGGTGGACGGTAACAGTCTTTTCCCCAGGGTAGGGGAGTCCAAAACTAGGGGGCATAGGTTCAGGGTGAGAGGGGAAAGATTTAAAAGGAACCTGAGAGGCAAATTTTTCATGCAGAGGGTGGTGAGTGTACGGAACGAGCTGCCAGAGGAAGTGGGTGAGGCAGGTACAACAGTATCATTTAAGAAGCACTTGGACAGGTCCATGGAGGGGTGGGGCTTGGAGGGATATGGGCCGAATGCAGGAAATTGGGACTAGCTGGGTGGGCACCGTGGTCGGCATGGACTGGTTGGGCCGAAGGGCCTGTATCTGTGCTGTATTGCTCTATAACTCTATAACTCCATGCTAGAGGATTGGCTCAAAGTCAGGGTAAATGAATTAGTTTCAGGTTGGCAAGCCATAAGTAATGGGGTGCCTCTGTGATCAATGTGGCAGCCTCAATTATTTATTAGCTACATTAGTGGAGTAGATGAAAGTTTTGAGTGTATAGTGGCGGAATGTACAGAGGTAGGTGGAGAAGCAATCTCGGAGAGGATACAAATAATCTACAAAGAGCTGGAAGCAGGTTGAGTGAATGGACAAGAAAATTGTCCAATGGGATATAATGTGGGGAATTGTTGTGGAAGAAACTTAAAAAAACAACATATTGGCGGGCACAGTAGTGTAACGGTTAGTGTAACACTATTACAGCGGCAGCGACCTGGGTTCAATTCCCACCGCTGTCTGTAAGGAGTTTGTATGTTTTCCCCATGACTGCATGGGTTTCCTCTGGGTGCTCCGGTTTCCTCCCACATTCCAAAAACGTACGGGTTAGGAAGTTGTGGGCGTGCTATGTTGGCGCTGGAAGCGTGGCGACACTTGCAGGCTGCCCCTAGAACACTCCACTCAAGAGATATATTTCACTGTGTGTTTCGATCTACTCCACTAAAGTAGCTAATAAATAATTGAGGCTGCCACACTGTCACTGAGGCACCCCATTACTTATCGTTTGCCAACCTGAAACAGATCCATTTATCCCAATTGTAAGCCAATCCTTTATCAATGCCAACACCTTCAAAAAAAACAACATGGGAATAAACTCAGTAACTACAGACTAGTCAGTTTAACTTGATGAGGAAGTTCCAAAAGGAATAATCAGGAACAGAATTAGTTGGGACTGTGGAGGCTGAGTCACTGAATATGTCTTCACTGAGTAGCCAAGATAGATTTTAGATGCTGTCACTGTCAAAGGGGGAACAGGTAAGAAAGTGGATCTGAGGCCAAGAACAGATTAGCGATGATATTATTCAACGGCTAACCAGGCTCTATTGTCCACTGCTGGTCCCATTTCTTACATGTTTTACATCTTACATGTTTCTGTGGGAATACTTCCTCACCATTAGAGATGCACGAACAATATAGGACATTATTTACAGTCACAGGGTCACACAGCAGGGGGAAAGATCTTGGACCGACTGAGTCTGTACTGATCATCGAGCACCTATCTATACTAATCCTACACTGACCCTATTTTATTCTCCCCAAATTCCCATCATCTGCCCCAGTTTCTACCACTCGCCTACTTTACAGTGGGCAATTACCCTGACAATCCATGCATTTTTGGAATGTGGGAGGAAACTGCAACACCCAGGGGAAACCCATGTGGTGATACTGAAAGCATGCAAACTCCACACAGACAGCACCGCAGGTCAGAATTGAACCTTGGTCACTGGAGCGCAGAAGCAGTGGCTTTACTAGCTGCTCCACTGACTGCCCATTTCCTTCAGGAGCTTCAGGCAGAAATCACTTCACCCAACTTGCACCATTTGAACTTCATTGCCAAGTCCCTATTACTTCTCCTGTCATGATCTGTCCACTGAATGTCAGCTGAACAATGAAAATTAGTGCCAGTAGGTGCTGCTGCTCTGAGTTCCTACTTTTCATACTCCTACTCCCTTCTGGCTAACATGGGTATATACTTGCTTGGTGGCCTGGTAGTTTGATGAGAGTGGAGGAGAGTGCTAACTTAAACACTGATTGCAATTTTAAATTATGGGCACTGAGAATGTTCAGCTAAGTCAAATTCAGTGCTTCCTGGGGTAATCATAAAGAGTCAATTGTAATACTGACATTGGCCTAACTGCATCTCTCCTGCCAAGCTGGACAGATGGTAAGGTGACAACCTTGTAAACACCCCTCCAGACCATGGTGAAGGATATATCAGCACAGGAGCAACATGTTTCATGTGAGGCAACTCACCCCTGTGTTTTAAAAACGAATGGCTAAAATTTAATTTTTAGTATCACCTTGTACTCTGCTATGTGACAATTTCAATACATACATTAATACAGTTTCATTGATAGTGTTTTAGGATCTTTCATTAGTGCACTCTGTCCTTGTGAAGTGAGTGTGGTGATAGATTCGGTTTTAACAATGCCTTTCGTGGTGCAGTTTAGTCCATGTGGACTGCAGCACATGCTCAGATCTTTCCAAATTATTGCATGTCATTCTCTTGTTCACCAGTGACAGGGGCAGGCAAAATAACCTACAACTGCTGTAAGAACTAGATATAAATATGGTTCTGAAACAGAATCTGCCTTATTTTTATGCAGTCTGTTAATTGCAATGCAGTGTTCTCAGAAGCCTTTTTTATGTATCACATATATTTGTGATGGCAATTAGCTTAAATCTAATGGCTGTACAAAGCCTGGTTGTGCCTTTCTGCTGCATGCAGCTTTGCTGACTGCGGACACACTACCTGGCACATTGAGTTTGTGCGTCAGCGTTCTAGGTTAGAAATGAATGAAAAATCAATCTGTGTGACTGCAGTGCTAGCTCTGTCCACTCTAACCTAGTTTCAACATTATCTTCTACATTGCTACTCCAAGTGATAGCACTGTTTAAAATGGTGAGTAGACATCAAGAGTTTTAGTTTCATGTTTCAGTTCTGTCTGAAGGGTAAAAGTAAAATGCTGCAAAGGGTTTTCTGCAGTTTTGAGGATATTACTGATTCCAGTGTTGAACTGTTCCTAGCACTTTGTCATGTCATTCTGGCATTTCATACCAAAAGTAAAATATATGGAATAGTCATATGAAAATATTGTATGCATTAACCCAATTAATGCTAGAAACAAGACTGTTTCTACTTGTCTCTATAGTATGACTGTTCTTAAATAAGTGACAACTGTATTTGAAACTATTCTTTAGCTGTTTTTTTCTCTGTAACTTAAGTGTGAATTTTGCTAGAAAACTCCTAATCTTACAAAAATTAGATTTTAATAACAATTGATATTTCATGTTAGTACTTAACCAGCCAAATTTCACTGTGGAGTAACATAATGATCATTGTGTGTACTTGACTGCAGTATGTTCAAGACAATTTGCAGCTGCTGAAATCTCTGCTCATTTATTCAATTACCCAAATTCCTTCAGTTTTTCCCACAGTGAAGTGAATCTCCGCAGCCTCAACAATGACTTCTCTGCTGTTACTTGCTCTGCTGTCCGTCTGCTGGGCTGATTCTCATTTCAACCTGAACTCTACAGAGTCAAAATACTTCAGAACTATCTACGTTGCAGGTAAGGGCACTAAGGGTACAGGCAGGGGGCTGAGCAGGACAATTTACCTTTCTTTAGTGAGTATCAGGCATTGTATTATACTTCCACTGATTCTTGTATTTATGGATTCCATTTGATTTAACTCATTCTGCTTAAAAGATTATAGAAAGTATTTAATTTATAAAGTATACATTGATGTTTAAAGTATCATAAATTATATAGTAAATGCAATTTATTATACATCATATATAGATTATATGTAGAAATTGCAACACATATAAGTTATTAGATCAATTGTTTTTCCCTATTACTGCAGTTGTTCTCATATATGCCTGATAATTATTCCACTTATATCTATTTTAAGCAGCACTCACCAGGTACCAAGCAAAATTTTTCCACCTCATCCTTCCCTGGCATATCCTGTTGAATTAATATAACACTTGCCTTCTTCACAGTAGGTTCTCAGTTTTTGATCAGTTTTGCCAGCTGTTGTTTCTTTGCCTCCTGTGGATGTCTCAGATATAATGAAATCTTTGGCCTTGAATTTGTACAGATCACAGTGCAAGATTCCAACCATCCCAGATTTTGCCACTCTTTCTGTGTGAAGGAAAGTTCATATTTAGAAAGCCGGCTGATCACATTACTCAGAAGCTTCCCAAAATCTTTCACAAAAAAATGGTGGCTGTGTTTAAGTTAGAATGGCAGCCATTTTGCAGCCATGCTGAAATCAGAAATGAGATGCATGACTAAAATACTTGGCTTTTGTTAAGAGGTGAAACTACCATTAGATAATTCCCTGTCCCTCTGTAATTAGTGGTCTATAACCATTAATGTTCACCTGGATCAGTGGAACAAACGAGTAAGATCTTGGTTTTTCAGCTCACCCAATGGATGCCTTCTCAGAGAGTGCAGTAATACCCAGTACTGCTGTGAATTCCCTTCTTAGATAACGTGCTCAGGTCTTGCAAGTTCTGAAGATCCACAGATACCACAATTTACTAAACCAAATATCACATTTGCTAAGGCACAATTATAGAACTGGCAATCAAAATATGGTAATTCCTTTCTTATCAGAAATCTGCAAACATCTTGTTGAATTCCATTGGCTAAAAATCACAGAAGCAAAACCCTCCCTGATAATTGTGAACATAGCAAATTTAGTTTCACCCAACTAACTTTAAGACACATGATGGATTTTCCTTGTTCTTGGTAACAGTTACAGTTGACTAAATAGCACACACTGACATTTTGGTGCCTCCTTGTTCTCTTTATATAGTTTTTACGATGTTGAGGATGCCATCACAAAACTAACCCCTTTCTTTTAGGATTCAATGGGAATTAAATGTCTTTACTTTTTGGCTATATTCTGTTTTCTGATTCAGTAGCCAAGATGTAGATGCAACTAATAAAATGATAGAGGAAAGGACCATGGGGTTAAAGAATAGGGAAATCAAGCTACAACTGAACATTACATTGGAGAGACCATATCTGGAATATTAGGTACAATTGCAGTTTCTTTATTTTAAAAAAATGTATTTGCTTTAGAAGGGATTCAGAGATTGATTCCTGGGATGATGAGGTTATCTTATGACGATTGACTGAGGAGGGTGAATCTGTACTCATTAGAGTTTATAAGAATGGTGATCTTATTGAAATATACAGGACTTTAATGGGGCCTGACAGGGCAAATGCTGAGAGAATGTTTCCCTTCATAAAAGAATCTAGAATCAGGTGGCTTAGCTCTGAAACCAAAGTCACACGTTTTGTGGAGGATTTTTTTTCTCCCAAAGATCCTTGAATCTTTGGAGTTTTCTACCCCAGGGAGGTGTGGAGGCTGAATCACTGAATTTATTCATGGCTGAGATGGGGAACTTTTTGTTGCTGAGATAAGATCAGATCAAGCACAATATTATTAAACAGTGGATCATCCTCGAGGGGCTATACGCCCTACTTATTCCTTATGAGGCAGTATCATTGTTGGACTGATGACTCTAACACAGGTTATCATTCCATTCAGCTGATAACGGGGGTACCTCAAAATGCTATAAAAACAGTACTTTCAAACAAATGGATGAGTAGCACCTGCCGGCTGTGAGAGGGAGGCTTGCAACGTTTCCAGTCTCCAGATGGTGCAGGCAGTCAAAACAGCCCTTACCTATTATGCCATTGACATCTTTAACTCCCCATGTGCAATTGTTGTGAACCATAGCATGGAGAGGAGGTGACTGGCACTTATACAATCATAATTACCACCAACTGCATCAACTGTCTTCTGGAGAAGCTTGTTTAGCTTTGATTATTCATTCAGTTTTACACAGATGCGAAAGGTTATTGATTAGACACACACTTAATAACACACCCATGCATAATCCAATGGCTTGCATTAACCACAGAGAATGCAGCCCCTATACATGCAGATGGATTGTGGCCAAGACTTGAAATCACATTTGTCAGTTCATGATTTCCCAACGGTTCGCACAACAGCTTTGCTTTGAATCTGTTCAGTTGAAGTGAAAAAGTGGCATTTGTTAGAACACCTGCAGTATACTATCGTGATTCATATCCCTGATGAGGTAATCCCTGCACTGATCCAGGGAAAAGGTACAAGTAAGAACACATTAAAGTGGGATCCACAAACAGGTAAATTTTCAGTGTCCTCAGGTAACACTTTTGTTACATGGATCAGTCTTGGGGCATACTATGCCTAAGATATGTAACATGAGTTAATGAGAGAGAGAGAGGGAGAGAGATTTCAGATGTTGGGGTATCAGTTCAGAGCAAGAATATACCAGATAATGAGGGTAAACAAAATAAAAACTTACGGGGATGGTCTGTTACAAAGGTTCATCGTTTTGTTTTGCCCATTGAATTATATGCCTTTATTGGACAACACAGCTGAAAAACACAAAGTCATCAATAGTGACATGCAATACTCAAGGTTAGTGGTCTGCAGTCTCATAATGTATGTAATGTAATCAAGATACATAATCCTGAAATGCTGGTAAAAATCTTGTAATTACATGCAATAAAAAGTAGAATTTGACTTTTCAGCCATAAGAATTGTCTTTGCACATGAAAAAGAAAGTTATCTCACATTTGTCCTTGGGTTTGCCAAAAGAACCAATTCCTGCAATCCCACCAGAATTATACCTATCAGCCTTCTCACCACGCTTCCCAATAGCCAGAACCTGTACCTTCTTCTCCAAGTTAAACGTCATTCCATCTTGGAGCAAAAATCAAACTGCTGGAGGAACTCAGCAGGTCAGGTAGCGTCTGTCAAGGCAGAGGGATGGTCAACGTTTCAGGTTGAGACCCTGCATCAGGATTGTGCCATCCCATCTTGGAGATCTATTGTTGTGATTAAATCTTGGAACTTTCTGCCCAGCAACATTATGAAAGTATCTTCACCAGAAGACCTGCAGTAAGTTTAAGGAGATGTCCCCTTTTGCACTATTCATTTATTTTTGTAATTTATAGTCATTTTTATGTCTTGCACTGTACTGCTGCTGCAAGACAACAAATTTCATGACATATGTCAGTGATAATAAGCCTGATTCTGACTTTTTATGTGCTCCTTAGGGAGAAGATAAGATAAGATCTTTATTAGTCACATGTACATCGAAACACAGTGAAATGCATCTTTTGCGTAGAGTGTTCTGGGGGCAGCCCGCAAGTGCCGCCACGCTTCCGGCACCAACATAGCATGCCCACAACTTCCTAACCCGTATGTCTTTGGAATGTGGGAGGAAACCGGAGCACCCGGAGGAAACCCACGCAGACACAGGAAGAACGTACAAACTCCTTACAGACAGTGGCCGGACTTGAACCCAGGTCGCTGGCGCTGTAAAGTGTTATGCTAACCGCTACACTACTGTGCGGAGATGGGCAATAAATGCTGGTCTTGCTATAATGCCCACATCCCACAAATGATTATAAAACCCTTCCTCCCTTAGCTCTCTATTCCTTCATGCCCAGAGGCACGTACTCTGCCAATGATGACACAATTAATGGAGTATAATATGAAGACCTACATATGAAGCCACACAAATAACAGTTCAGTGATGGGTAGCATATTTATTTACATAATGCACAGGACTCTGAAATGATTTATCAGGGAGCTCTGCTGTACCTCCCCTTCATGCTTCATGCAGTGCAACTGTAAAGCTTACTTCATGTTCTAGTCAAATTAATTACATTACACTGGAAAAGACAGGTGTTATTGTTGGCTGGGAGGCCTGCCATGGAGCTTCCCTGGGTCGGGACTGCTAAATATGATTCATATTCCTCTGAGATGCTCCCGAGAAGATACTGGCTGACCTTGTGATCACTCAGTGAATTGTGCATTGTGGAAAAATATTTTATTTCTGCAGTTTTCTTGATATGGAGAAACTGGAGATAAAGAAGGCACAGTGAATATATTGGAATTAAGTACATCATAATATTTTTCAGCAATATTAAAACCTTGAAATTCCACTGTGAATTTAGTGCTTTTCAACCATAATTCCAGCAGAACACCAGGGAAACAGCTGAATATGGCTGAAAATGATAATGCAATGGAAGATCTGTATAATCCCTATGGAGTTCAGGGACCTGTATGTTATGCATCAAGGATAGAACCTCTGTTTGCTGCATTCTCATTAGCATAAAGACATCTCCAGGCCTGTACCATTTTTTCCTTTTGAGTTCTGTTTCCTGTCCTCTATTCATAGCTAATTTATCATATATACTTCAGTTACAGTAACCCCAGTATTTGTAATGTCAGCATAAAGCGTACCTTTTATAACTATATATTTATTCTGGATCTCGTAATGTTGATAATATACTGTAACAGTAGTAGTTTTACATTGTCACTGATGGTTTATTGGTCTCCCAAGATTGCAGTTATGTGTCAGGGAATTGTAATCTGCCTCCAAGCGTACTGAAGCCCCATAAAATAACTAATAATGAAAGACTCTTAATATCTTTCTTCAACTTAAAATGTCCTTTTTGTCTGTACCCACCTAGACAGCTCTATTGTGCCAACCCCTGCAAATTAATCTCATGCAATTAAGTGGAGTGTGAGTTTGATCTGTCCCATAATTATTTTATCAGAGGTTTTGCAGAAACTCTTGTCGTCACATGTTTTTTGCTCTTTATTTCGCATGAGTGACTGTATCATGGTAGGCTACAGTTCTGAGGCTTTTAAAGGTAAGTGAAGATCTTGGTTGAGTGAACTTTATTTGTGAATGGACACCATGAAAGTTGTACAATCATATGATGCATTACGTTTCAGTCAAATCCTATTATGCTAAACATCCTTATGTGTACGTGTTCCACATAGAACATTGGAGCAACCAAGGGCAAGGACCCTTGTTCTTATCCACATCAAGGATACTGAATCCAATTACAGAGCCCCATTAATAATCCATCACTATTGTATGAACTACCCTGTAACCATTGTTCATGGATGAGTGAGTGCTTCATGAGGCGATGGTTTATATCACAGATTCAGCTGAAGAACAATGTTAGGTGTCGTCCACAGAATTTTTAGTGTGGCAGGTTGTGCCTTCTAAAATAAGATTGTTTTTACCTAATTTGGATCTTTTGAGCAAGACCCTCAAAATTATTAATTCATTACAAACTGATTACTGAAGTGCAGGCTCTGGATCTAATGTGCATCCACAATAGTAACTGTCCCCCAATAGACCCAGTAGGGTGAGTTTTGAAATGCTAGAACTGGGCAGTAGGGAAGGTGGTGGAGAGCTGCCTACTGCAGACAACCTGCATACCTCCACAGCAAATTTTGGAAATGCTTTAACCCAGCTACGATATGAACATTTCTTCCAGGTTTCTGGAAGATCACATTGGAAGGCAGAATACAAGGTTAATGGCAGGACTCTTAGCAGTGTGGAGGAACAGAGGGATCTTGGAGTCCACATCCATAGATTCCTCAAGGTTGCCGCGCAGGTTGATAGGGTTGTTAAGAAGGCGTATGGTGTGTTGGCCTTCATTAGTCAGGGTATTGAGTTCAAGAGCTGCCAGGTAATGTTGCAGCTCTATAGAACTCTGATAAGACCACACTTGGAGTACTGTGTTCAGTTCTGGTCACCTCATTATAGGAAGGATGTGGAAGCTTCAGAGAGGGTGCAGAGGAGATTCACCAGGATGCTGCCTGGATTGGAGAGCATGTCTTATGAGGATAGGTTGAGCGAGCTAGGGCTTTTCTCTTTGGAGAGAAGGAGGATGAGAGGTGACTTGATAGAGGTGTACAAGATGATAAGAGGCATAGATCGAGTGGACAGTCAGAGAGTTTTCCCAGGGTGACAATGGCTAACACGAGGGGACATAATCTTAAGGTGATTGGAGGAAGGTATAAGGGGGATGTCAGGGGTAAGTTTTTTACACAGAGAGTGGTGGGTGCATGGAACACACTGCCGTCAGAGGTTGTGGGGGCAGATACATTAGGGACATTTAAGAGACTCTTAGGCACATGGATGGTCGAAAAATGGAAGGCTATGTGGGAGGGAAGGGTTAGATGGATCTTAGAGCAGGATATGGTGGGCTGAAGGACCTGTATTGTGCTGTAATGTTCTATGTTCTATGTTTCCTGTCAGATTCAGCTGAGTGGGCATGATGCCAAAGTACATGACCCAAATTCAGCTTCACCATCTAAGGGTACATTGCAAACACAACCTGTTGTGGAGCTGGCTGCACAGTGGAGAAAGGGAAGAAAATGCAGTGTGGATGTGCCAGTGCTGCCTTTGTTTCAGTGCTGCATTGCTCGATGCAGTGCCAGGAGTATAAGGGACTGCAGGACCATCTTATTCCTTTCTCATTGAAGTCTGCCCATGACGCCATGGAGGTGGGGCAGTCCTTGGAGTGTGATCCTCACTTATTAAATCCTGCCACGTGTGGTTAATGACCTCATTGGATCAGGAAAGATAAGAACAATGACATGTACACCTGATGCACTACTGCAACCTCTTCGATCATTCCTCCTAACTCAACTCCACGTTGTTCCTCTTAACACCTTTCAGCTGGATCTATCCCTCTGACCATATGCCCTTCTTTAATTCCCCATGTACCCAATCAACCACATTTTTATGCAATGTCAGACCTTCATATTCACCACCATCAGATGTCCTCCACATGCTTGCTCTATGTCTCATAGATCTTTCTCTTCCTGCAAGAGAGAACAGAAGTAGTATCACCAATGTGGCATTCCAAACATCTTGCACTCACACCTACAGAGGAGGCAGCCACAGAGGGAATTGAGAGATGGAATGCATGGTACAGTGAGATGGGAGCCCAACAGCCAACCAGTGATAGATTCCTTTTTTGTCCAGCAACCCTCGCTCATGTGGAGCTGACCTCACGAACAAATAGGAAAATGATCATGTGCTTCTCGACAGCCTTTAACATACTGACCTTGACAGTTCTAGTTCATGATTTTAATCACTGATACATCACATAGTTCTGAGCAGTAGGAAGGAATGAGTGAGAAACAGGCAAGAATCGCAGCATCTTCACGGAGGGCTTGGAGGAGTCCATCTTAAGCATGAGTGTCCCTAATGATGCAGTTTTTTCTGATGTTTTCATCTATGGATGGAATCACCATTTGCATGGGGCAGGCACGGTAATGTAACGCTTTACAGCGCCAGCGACCCGGGTTCAATTCCTGCCGCTGTCTGTAAGGAGTTTGTACGTTCTCCCCGTGTCTGCATGGGTTTCCTCCGGGTGCTCCAGTTTCGTCCCACATTCCAAAGATGTACGGGTTAGGAAGTTGTGGGCATGCTATGTTGGCGCCGGAAGCGTGGCGACACTTGCGGGCTTCCCCCAAAACACTCTACGCAAAACGTGCATTTCACTGTGTGTTTCGATGTACATGTGACTAGTAAAGAAATCTTATCTTATTTTATCAAACGCCACAATGATGCATGAACACAGACCCTTGATGTGCACTATAGAAACTACATGGAATCGTATGCACAATACAATGGTCTTGACTATTCAGTGCCACGCTGCTTTGCAGCAAAGTGGGCAGCAGCTCATTGCCGCCAGAGAAGTATGGGAAGCCAAGAGAGGATGAGGGGATATGGAAGACGGGGCACTGTCCAAAATATTCGACATCAAACCCACGAGAACTTGTCTACAACTCTATCCTTTCAAATGTCATACACTGCCCACTGTCCAGATGATTGAGTCTGCCCTCAGGCAAATGCAGGCTGCAGACCTTATGCTGAAAGTGCTCCCACAGTGCTGTTGGAGAAAGAGTTCGGGATTTAGTCCAAGTGATGATAAAGGACTGGCAATATATTTCCAGATGAGGGTGGTGCGCCACTTGGAGGCAAACCTGCAGCTGATGATGTTTGCATGCACTGCTTTCCTTGCCCTAGGCAGCATAGATCTCAGACACCATTCAGTGATTTTCCAAAAAAAAGGATCCTGATAACACTTTTCACTTAAGATGCAGCAAAAGTTTAATTCGCATAGCAGCAGTCCATTTTCCAAAGTCACTGTTGCAGCAGGAAACTGCCGGGATGTTCAATTCAGCTGATGGCAAAACCATTCATGGTGTCAGCCTTGGTCATTCAGGAGGCTATGTTGCACTTCTGTCTGCTTCCCTGAACAACTGTGCCAAAGGTTGCATGTCCCTCCAAGGACTGTTTGCTATACATGAGGAATCTTGCTCTTCTGCTCTATGTAATGAAAATTGTGGAGTGTGGGACCTGCCAATGGGCAGGGTAAGTATGAAGTCATTCTCCCAGCAAGATGTACCATGACAATCAATCCATTATTGCCAAAATGTACATTGTAATTACAGGATAAGCAATAAAAGCAGGATTAGGCCATTCAGAGTTCATGCCTGCTCCACATTTAATGAGATGCTGACTGATCTTTTCCTTTAGTGACACTTTCCTACATTAATTCCATATTCCTCAGTTCTTTTAATATATCAAAATCTACTGACCTCTGTCTAGAGTAATTTAACAGAGGTTGGGATGTTGGCAGCTTCTGTAACAGATGTACTGATGATTACACAAAGCATCTTCTTCATGGGATCAGTCTATTACAGGAAAGTGCAGAGGATGATATCGTCTCATATTTTCAGATTTCACTGACAGCCTTGACAACCTATGTTTTGTCTGTCAGTCTACCTATCTGTGATCTCCCTTTCCTTCACTAATCCATGATCCCTTTTTCCATTCTCAAACAACAAACCAGAGAGCAGAATTGAAGGTATGCCATGCTTCTCTTTTCCTGTGTGTGACTGGGGAGTTTTAGTCTTATTTTCTTTTTTTTTTAAACTCGGTAATAAGATATGAGCATCACCGGCAAGGCCATCATTTACTGTTCATCCATAATTGCCCTTTAGAAAATGGCGAGTTGCCTTCTTGAACCACTGCAGTCCTTCTGGCGAAGGTACTCCCACAGTGATGTTGAGTGGGGAGTTCCAAGATTTAAACCCTGTCATAATGAAGGATTAATGATATACTTCCAAGCCAGGATGGTGTGCAACTTGGAGGGGAACCTGCAGGTTCTGGTGTTTCTATCTGCATGGAGCCTCGTTCGTCTTGGTGCCACAGGCTATGAGTTTCTGTTGAAATTCCCTAGGCAGGAAACTGCGGTGCACTTTGTAGATGTAACACACTGCAGATACAATGCACTGGTGGTGGAGTGAGTGAATGTTTAGCACAGTGGCTGGGGTACCAATCTGCCTTATCTTGGATGAGATCAAACTTCATAAGTGTTGTTGGAGCTCAATTCATTGAGGCAAGTGGAGCATATTCCTGACGTGCCTTGTAGATGGGACAGCTTTGGAGTGTCAGGAATGAGTTGCTCTCCACAGAATACCCAACCTTTGGCCTGCTCTTGTATCCACAGTATGTATATTGCTGGTTCAACTGAGTTTCTGGTCAATGATGACAGCTAGGAAGTTAATTTTAGAGGACTCAGCAATGATAACACCATTCAGAGTCAAGCGTAGCTGGTTAGATGGAGATGCTCATTTTCTAGCAGTTTTGTACCACTTATTTTTCTTTCTACTTATTGACCCATGCCTGAATGTTGTCCAGGTCTTGCTGCCTGCAGGTATGGACTGCTACCGTTTGAAGAGGAATTCCTAATGGAAGTCAGCATTGTGTAATTAGTGAACGTTCCCACTTCTGACCTAATGATGGAATGTAGTTCATTAATGAAGGAGCCATCTTCCTTTGTGTGACATACAACTCCAATGATTGGAATATTTTCCAGACTCAATGGGCCGAGTGGCCTAGTTCTGCTCCTATGTCTTATGGTCTTTTGCATTGACACGTATTACCAGGCTTCCTTCATAGCACACACTGTCAAATGCTGCCTTCATGTCAAGACTATCATGTCAGCTCAGAAATTTAGCTCTTTGGTCGATGTTTGGACCAAGACTGTACCAAGGGAGCCCGGAGAAGCCCAAACTGGGCATCAATGGTTGCTTGTGAGAAAAAGCCTCTTGCCAGGACTGTCAAGGACATCTTGCATCAATTTCCTTATGGTTGTGAGTATACTGATCGAGCAGTGATCATCCAGATTAGATTGGTCTTGCTTTTTGTGAAGGGGATATACCTGGCTAATTTTCCACATTTTTGGGTAACTGCCAGTGTTGTAACTATACTGGAGCAGTTTGGCTAGAGGCACAGCTATTTCTGGGGTGTGGATCTTCAGTACTACATCTGGAATGTTGTCTGGCCACAGAGTATTTTTGATATACTGTGGTCTCAATTGCTTCTTGATATCACATGGAGCGATGAAGTTGGGCTATTGTGATGGTGGAGATTTCAGGAAAAAAATACTGTGATGGACCATGGGCTTGGCTCTTCTGACTGAACATGGGGCTTAATATGTGGCTTAATCAGAACCAGGTTTATTATCACTACATATGTCATGAAATGTGTCATTTTGCGGCAGCAGTGCAGTGCAAGACATAAAAATTACTATAAGTTACCAAAAAATAAATAAATAAAATAGTGCAATAGAGGAATAGCGAGATAGTATTCATGGGTTCATGGACCGTTCAGAAATCTGATGGAGGAGGGGAGAAAACTGTTCCTGAATCATTGAGTGTGGGTCTTCAGGCTCCTGTACCTCCTCCCCAATGGTAGTAACGTGAAGAGTGCATGTCTCGGGTGGTGAGGGTCCTAGTGACGGATGCCGCCTTCTTGAGGCACCGCCTCTTGAAGATGTCCTCGATGGCGGGGAGGGTTGTGCCCGTGATGGAGCTGGCTGAGTCTACAACCCTCTGCAGCTTCTTTCGATCCTGCACATTGGAGCCTCCACACCAGGCGGTGATGCAACCACTCAGAATGCTCTCCACCGTACATCTGTAGAAATTTTTGGTGACTCCGCTGTACAAAGTTGGAGTGTTACGGTTTCATTCTTCGGATGCACATAAAAATATATACTTCATACCACTTTCTGGTCTGGAACATTTTTATTTCAACGACTGGCACATTGATTTTCAATATGCAGAATGGGAGACCAAGGATTGACCCTGGGCACTGGGGGAGTGCCATGGCAGGTGTGGCTACTTGGAGGGCTATTAGGTTTACCACCTGCAGATGATGGATTGTTGAAACAATGAGGACATCCAAGGCAGCAAATTCCTTCTCCCGTGGTCCTGCCAGACGCCTTTTGCTCCTTTTGTTTCTTCTCCTTTTACTCCTGCTGCATCTGCTCCTCCTCAGGTGAAAAGGTAGTGTCACCAAAAGTCTGTGCCTCCAAACCTCACTGCTTGCATAACCTTGTGCAGCACCTATCACACCACTGCCGTACTAAAGACCCTGGCTGGTGCATGCTGAAGGCAACTGGGACTACACACAATATTCCAAATGTTGCCAAACCAAAGGTTTATACAGCTGCAACATGAATTCCCAACTTTTGTACTCAATGCCCCAACCGATTAGGGCAGCACGGTAGTGCAGCGGTTAGCGCGACGCTATTACAGCGCCAGCGACCCGGGTTCAATTCCGGCCGCTGTCTGTGAGGAGTCTGTACGTTCTCCCCGTGTCTGCGTGGGTTTCCTCCGGGTGCTCCGGTTTCCTCCCACATTCCAAAGACGTACGGGTTAGGAAGTTGTGGGCGTGCTATGTTGGCTCTGGAAGCGTGGCGACACTTGCGGGCTGCCCCCAGAACACTCTATGCAAAAGATGCATTTCACTGCATGTTCCGATGTACGTGTGACTAATAAAGACATCTTATCTTGTGAAGGCAAACGTGCCGTACGCCTTCTTTACTACCCTATCTATTTGTGTTGCCCCTTTCAGGCAGCTATGGACATGCACCCCAAGATCCCTCTGTATCTCAATGCTCCGAAGGGTCCTGCTATTTACTGTGCACTTTCCTCTTGCATTTGACCTTCCAAAGTGCATCACCTCACACTTGTCCAGATTAAACTCCATCTGCCATTCCTCCATCTATATTTCCAACTGATCTATATGCTGCTGTGTCCTTTGGCACTCAAAGTAGGAACAACACTGGCAGGTTTCTTAACCAGTGCTTGGAACAGTTTCAATATTCAGCCTAATTGTACCCATCCATACCTTCACCTTAAGTCCATATAAAGCTTGCAGTCTATTTACTTGCTCTCTTTTTCAGATATCAACATATTCACTTTGAATTATCTGTGCATTTTTAACTGAACAGATATTTAAACCTTATTTGGGGCTTCAATCACCCGCAGTTCCCCATTCCTCAGCTTCACCTCCTGACTTCCCTCAGTTTCCCGAGTCTGCCTGTGTGCTCGTATCGGAACGAGTAAGACACCAGTCTACTAACTATTCACATTCTGGGTGGGAAGTATGGAATGCCAGTCATTGAAAATTATTATGTTGTTAGAATGAGCAATGTGAAAGTAAGGTAAGGTATCTTTATTAGTCACATGTACATCAAAACACACAGTGAAATGCACCTTTTGCGTAGAGTGTTCTGGGGGCAGCCCGGAAGTGTCGCCATGCATCCAGCGCCAACATAGCATGCCCACAACTTCCTAACCCATACGTCTTTTGGAATATGGGAGGAAACCGGAGCACCCGGAGGAATCCCACGCAGACACGGGGAGAACGTACAAATTCCTTACAGACAGTGGCTGGAATTGAAACTAGGTCACTGGTGCTGTAAAGCGTTACCCTAACCGCTACACTACCGTGCCTGCCCTTGCAGCAACTTGTTGAAAATCACAACGAGAGTTGAGGATGAGATGAGATTTCACGGGGATAATTGTGAAGTGATCCTAAGTGACCGGCAAGTTGTGATAATTCACATTTCACAAGGTAGCTCAACCTCACCATTATTACGTTCGCAGAGAGCAAATCCTGGATAGACTGGGAGGGAAGAAAGAGGCCAAAGAGAAAAAAAGGTTTAGAGTTGAAACAGCAACTGATAAAACTATAGATTGCATTGTTAGTGGTGTGGGTAATGGAAAATGGTAGGATTATAAACTGGTTAATTCATTTCCCAGATAACCCTAGAAACACATAACCAAGATAATTATCAGTTATAATGGCTGTACTTAGGAAATTGTTTTTTGTGGAGATTATTAAAGAATAATCAGGGCTCCTCAACATTTTCTAATACCCTCATTCATGACCACATTGTTTTCTTTAAGGAAAGTGGAACGTGTTAAATACACAGTTAACATCCAGTTGATCAGGGAAACATAATGGTTCAAATCAGGCTGAATTAGGTTGCATGGGAAACCCAGTGGCTGTCAGCTTTGCTGGCTTCAGCTTGTCTCAGATCTGCACTGGTCTAAATGGAGAAGTTTGAGAGGAGCTGCAAGTAAATGTAAGTGAGGCCAATGATGGAATGCTGGTGTGCTGAAAAGATGGATGCACTTCACATCAGGGGGGTGCAGAAATACAAAGAACAATTCCTAGACTCAGTGTCATACAACACGGAAACACGGCCTTTGTCCACACCGACCATAAAACGCCTGTCTACACTACTCCTACACATCCTATTTAGTCCTCCCCAAACTCCTATCGACTCACCCGAATCTACCACTCACCTTTACACACACTGATTACATTTTACACTGGCCAATGAACTTATTCATTTAAATATGGCTACAGAACCCATGACAAAAAAACGAGTGCAGTTAAGTTATTTTACTTCAATTTATTTGATTTTAAAAATAATTTAACGAAGTTAAAAATATTCAAATTTAATTGAGCCATATATAACTAAAAGGTAATCAAAATCATTACCTTGAAATTGGAGTTCACTCTGTTTTTGAGTGTTAAATGTGTGCTGTGTGTACCCTTCGTGCCCATTCGGGTGAACAACTTCACCCTGATTCATGTGTGAGAACCTGTATGATTCCCAACACCAGCTGCCTGGAGAGATTGCAGCTGCTTTAAAGTGTGGAAAGACAGTCGAAACCATTCAGTACTCTCTGCCTGGCAGCCACAAAGCAGCTGCAGAAATGGCTGCCAGGGAGGTGGGGAAATGTGTCTTCAGTGTGTCTGGCCATCCCCTCTACCCTTACAGTTATCTACACTGATACAAGTTCTGTACCGTGAATAGACCGTGGCTGACATATGAAGAGAGATTGGGACAAATGAGTTTAAATTCACTAGAGATAAGAAAAATGAGAGGGGCCTCAATGAAACTTATAAAATCCAGGTGGGACTGGATGACTGGATGACAATGACACTATAATGATTCCAGGAATGAGAGGATTAATATATGAGGAATGTTTGACAGCTCTTGGGCTGTACTCCTTGGAGTTCAGAAGAATGAGGGGGGACCTCATAGAAACATTTTGAATGTTATAAGGCCTGGACAGAGTAGATGTGGTGAAGTTGTTTCCCACGGTAGGGTGAGTCTAGTACAAGAGGGCACGACTTCAGGATTGAAGGGCGCCCATTCAGAACAGAGATGCGGAGAAATTTCTTTAGCCAGAGAGTGGTGAATCTGTGGAATTTTTTGCCATGGGCGGCTGTGGAGGCAAAGTCATTGGGTGTATTTAAGGCAGAGATTGATAGGTATCTGAGTAGCCAGGGCATCAAAGGTTATGGTGAGAAGGCACGGGAGTGGGGATAAATGGGAGAATGGATCAGCTCATGATAGAATAGCAGAGCAGACTCGATGGACCGAATGGCCGACTTCTGCTCCTTTGTCTTATGGTCTTGTGGTCTGGACAGACTGGATGCAAAAAAGATGCTTGTGATGGTGAGGAACTTCAGGGCGGAGGAGGATTCAGTGTCGGGATGTGGGGTGGACTATTTGGAATTGTGATGAGAAGAAATTCCTTCACCCAAGAAGGGGTTGGGTATTTTTCTTATGGCTGGAGATATCAGGGAAGAAAGCGGGAACAGTATAATGAATTTAGATGATCAGCCACGATTACATTGAATGTTGGTGCAGACTCAAGGAGCTGAAAGACTTGCTTCTACTCGTATTTTTTAATGGAAGAGTTTGGGTACAAATGCCGAGAAATCCTATATGAAGGAGATTAACTTCAACCTTTTGTACGTCACTGACAATTTTAGTACTGGTGAGTCTTCCAAGGTATTGGACAGGGGAAGTCAAGAACGATGGGCACTTCTCTGTTCAAGCTGGAAGAAAAAAGGAGTGGTCACAAAAGCAACATTAGGGAGGTAGGGAAGGAGGTGGAGGAAGCAAGGAGGAAGAGGGAGAAAACGGCAAGGGGAAAAAGGATGAGGAGACAGGAAATGATGCAAAAGAGGAGGCTAGAGGCAAGGATGAAGAAAACAGCAGCACTGGGGTTAGTGGCTTGGAGAAGAGAAAGAGTTTGCAGACGGTCCAGTGATGGAAAGGAGAGGGGTTGCTGAGAAAGGGAACCGATTAGTGGGGTTTGGGATATTGATGCATGCAATGCTCACACTATAGGAATAGCAAGAGTGTGAGCAGGGCTGAGGGTAGTTTATCGTCCAAGAGGAAAGGGAGCGAAACTGTATCTTGAAGCAGTTGGGAGAAATGGGATAGGCCTACTCCTACTCCTATTTTCTAATGAAAGGGTCTGGGACACATTCTGATTGGGGAACGGGAAATGCACCCAGCAAGCAAAAGCCAGAGGAGTTAAAATCCAGTTGGGATCAAAATCTTCCTCATGTTAGAGAGGACTGAAGGGTAAGACCTTGATTGGAAGTGAAAGATGGTGGTGCTAAGGGCAAGCACCTGCTCAGTGGATGCCAGACTAACGTAGGGCTGAAGTGACAAATGGACAGACCCTGAGGAGTTTAGGGAGAGAGTTTTTTCAGGCAAGGACTGTTGAGTTAGAGTTGAAAATGCAGCTAGTGGGAGGGAGGCACAGGAGATAAAACGCAGTTGTAATCGAGCTTAAAGGTTCAAATGTTATAAAAGTCAATGGCAAAGATGGTTTGAAGGGTGATGAGTAGCATGTTTACAGATTATTTGTAACCTCAGATTATAATATTTGAATGTTTGGCATCTCTTAACATAATATCTTTTTTTCCAGGGGTAGGGGAGTCCAAAACTAGAGAGTATAAATGTAAGGTGAGAGAGGAAAAATTTAAAAGGGACCTGAAGGGCAATTTCTTCACACAGAGGGTTTATGGAATGAGCGGTCAGAGGAAGCTGTAGAGGCAGGTACAATTATAATGTTTCAAAGACACTTGGAGGCACATGGATAGAAAAGGCCCAGAGGAATATAGGCCAAACACAGGCAAATGGGACTAGCTCAGATAGACATCTTGGTCAGCATGGACGAGTTGGGCCGAAAGGCCTGTTTCCGTGCTGTATAACTCTTTGATTCTGTGACTGAGTTCACTGTACTCAGTTTCTCGTGCCCCTTTACGGCTGAAGTTCAGCTTTTGAATCCGGAGTCAGCTGAACCAATAGTATTAAACTAATTAAAATAATACTGTAACATAGCACCCAATGTTGAAATGGAACAGGAATAAAGTTTTAATAAAGGATAAAAACTTGCAGCAACCATAATGCAGGGATGAATTACTTTTGTTGCTGTATGTACCGCTCACATGGATGTATTCATTTTTTTTTTCTCTCTGGTCAATATCCTAGCAATGTGTCTGCACTTCCCAAGAAGTACTGACTGGAATAACAAGAACATTTATTATGTCCGAACACACGATGTTAAGAATAATTCTTCTCAGGATTATTCATACCAATTAAGCAAACCCAAAATAACTTGAGTGCAGCTGAAACCAACAGAACAGGTTATAAGATTTCAAAGTTTAAACAAGTAACTTTAAAAGTATTTACCAGGTAATATCAATTAACTTGGGAGCTGAGCAGAGACTTTCTAAGGTGTGGATGTGTGCCAGTTTTCTCCATTTGCTGAGTTACTGATTTCAGGCAGGTCATTCTGAAGAAAAGACAGCTATTTGGCAATGATAAAGGAGAGGAGTTGAGTGAGTCACTGTTGTCTTCACTGCAAACTGTGTAAACTCACCCTAGAAACTGAAAGTCTGTGAGAAGGATTGCCACGTTGCCTTGTTTTGGTTTGGTTGCTTTGTGGTGCAGGGAAGTGAGTTGAACTAATTGGAAGTACGTAATGGAATGTAAAACAGATTCTGTCATATTCTGGAAAGGGATGAAAAAGGAAATGTTAATTCAGTGTAGAGCCAATTGATTTTAATAAATTAAAATGAAAGGATCATGAAAGGATAAATTAATTGCTTAAACCATATTTTAACTACACTAATGATAGACACATGAATAATAGAAAAATAGGGGACTATGTGGGAGGGAAGGGTTAGATAGAACTTAGAGCAGGATAAAATGTCGGCACAACATTGTGGGCAGAAGGGCCAGTACAGTGCTATAGTGTTCTATGTTCTAGACGTATAACGAGCTCAAAATTTAGTACTTTAGTTCTGTACTTATATCCAAATTCATCAAACTTAAGATAAAAATATCTTTAATATAACAGAAACCATTCACAGGCACCATGAGACACATCTGTATTATGTAGGCCACATTTATTTTACTTACAGGGTCACCTAGATAACAGGAGATGTTAAACATAACCTTGAGTACTCAGTTCATAACTTCTATCATAATTGCATGGAACAGCTTTCTTAGTCCTTAAATTCAAATGCAGTTTAGCTTATTTAAAATAATGGGTTAGATTACGCTTCACTTTTGCACCTCAGAATATCCTTGTTGGTCCATTAGTCTTTTGTCTGGAAACAGTGACTAGGCCTCAGGTGGCAGATCCTGAGCTTCGCTTCCTGGACCACCTTGATTGGCAGCTTATCACTTTAAAACAAGTGATAGTGATTTAAATAATTAAAAACATTAAAAGTTATTAAAAAATAAACACATTTATTGAAAAGACATTAACCTAGTGTGAATTGTGTCAAAACATTAATGGTAAATAAAATAAAGGGGATTAAAACAAACCACATACCTTCACAGAGACACAAGAGATTCTGCAGATGCTGGGAGTCTGGAGCAACACACAAAATGCTGGAGAAACTCAGCAGGTCAGGCAGCGTCCATGGAGGGAAATGAACAGTCGATGTTTCAGGCTGAGACCCTTCATCAGGACTGGAAAGAAAGAGGGCAGAAGCCAGAAAGGTCGATTGTTCATTTCCCGCCATAGAAACGTTGACTGTTCATTTCCCTCCATAGATGCTGCCTGACCTGCTGAGTTCCTCCAGCATTTTGTGTGTGTACGGTAGCGTAGCGGTTAGAGCGACGCTATTACAGCGCCAGCAATCGGGGTTCGATTCCCGTCGCTGTCTGTAAGGAGTTTGTACGTTCTCCCCGTGTCTGCGTGGGTTTCCTCCGGGTGCTCCGATTTCCTCCCACATTCCAAAGACGTACGGGTTAGGAGGTTTTGCGCATGCTATGTTGGTGCCAGAAGCGTGGCGACACTTGTGGGCTGCCCCCAGTACACTCTACGCAAAAGATGTATTTCACCATGTGTTTCGATGTACATGTGATTAATAACAATATCTTATCTTACATTTGAAGAAAGGCAGTTCTCCTATGCCACGTGCTTCATACCCAAGTGAATACTTGGTGAGTAATCCCTGCCCAAAAGTCACAGGGAATAAGCAGCACCAATCCTCTTCTTGTAGGCTCACACATTTATTCTGGAGGTCACTCAGCACAACTGAACACATGCACATCATTTGAACTGAGTCACTGAAGAATATTAGCAATTAGTAATATACTGATGGAGAAAGCCTGCTGTGACTTGTTATTTGTCAGAGCAGATACTCTCACACATTAAGAAAACATTCTGCGCGCCGTCTGTCGGCATTTGCTCCAGTAGCCATTGCCAGTAAAAATAGAGGAAATAGTAAAAACCTTGGAGTCACTTCAAGACTGTAATCTCATCCTGGGGCCATTTGCTGTCATAGCTGATGACATCACTTGATCTGACTGAGCTGCACTGCCAGTTTTTAATCATTGTTACTTGTCCATTTTTCTCTGTTTACAGCTGTTTCTGATATTCCCATAATCAGATCCTGTTCAATCCTTCTGCTTTGACTTTGGAATTGGCCAGATACTTTCACTGGTCCTTTCCCGTCTCATATCTTCATATTGTTACGTGTTGACAGTTTCCATTCATCTAATTAACTTACAAGTTAATGGTTATACAGTCACTCAACAATAAATTTGTTCTTAATATTACATTATCCAGACTCACTGGCATATTTGATTAGCTCTGCTCTTCTGAAAAATTCTCTTTTATCATCTAAACTCATCTATTTTTCCTTCTCTCATTTCTAAAATATTTTCTTAATTATTCTGATCATGCACAACATAATAATTGTGCTTGTAACTCATAATAAATTCATCTTTTTATTAATTAGTGAAATGTGGTCATTGTTGACAAGCCCTTTTAGTTATTGCCCACAAACTAATTGTCCTTGAGAAGATGGTGGTAAGATCCTTTCCTGAACTGCTACTGACTTCACATGATGCTTTTGGGTAGGGATTCCAAGATTTGGATCCAGTGGTAACAAAGGAATGGCAATCCATTTCCAAACTAAGATGCTTGATGTGCAACTTTGAGGGAAAGGTCCAGGTGATGGGATTCTCAAGTGTGTGCTTCCCTTCAGCTATTCAGTAGTAGTTAGTGTGTGTAGCAGAAGTTGCTGAAGAAGCTTGGACAACTTGAGGCAGTGTACTTTGTAGATGGTGCAGGCAACAGCTACAACATGGCAATGTCACACTTCTGTGGAACACAGGTCACTGTTATCAGCCCATGCCTGAGTTGTAGTGGCCTTGCTGCATGCAACATGAACATAATTCATTTTCTGAGTAGTTGCAAATAGACCGCAATTACTGGTGAACGTTCACTTTTCTGATCACACAATGGGCAGAAAGTCATTGGTAAAGAAGCTGATGATTATTGACCCAGTACATTGCTATGAAAAAAAGTTGCAGCAGTGTCCTAGGACTGAGATATCTGCACTCCCACAAACACAGCCATCTTTCTTTGTGCTGTTTCTAAAACCGGCAGATCCGCAGTCCTTTGATCTGATCACCATGTCATACGATTGGCACGGTAGTGTAGTAGTTAGCATAACGCTTTACAGTGCCAGTGACCCGGGTTCAATTCCCGCCACTGTCTGTAAGGAGTTTGTACGTTCTCCTCGTGTCTGCGTGGGCTTCCTCCGGGTGCTCCAGTTTCCTCCCACATTCCAAAGACGTACAGGTTAGGAAGTTGTGGGCATGCTATGTTGGTGCCGGAAGCGTGGCGACACTTGCGGGCTGCCCCCAGAATATTCCACGCAAAAAAGATGCGTTTCACTGTGTGTTTCGATGTACATATGACTAATAAATAAACCTGTGGCCACTTCTACCCCTCATCATGCTTATAGCTCTGTATTGTGGTTTTTCTGGGTTGCCACTTCCTTTCTAGTGTTCCCGTGCTTTTCTAGAAGGCTCAGTAAACCTAAGTTGGCCCCTTATCCATTGGTATTGATGTAATGAAGAAGATGTTGAGTAACAAGGTTAAAGATTGTAATGGCCTTCGACACAGGGTATTGGTTAAATTACTGGACTAGCAGCCAGAATGCTGGACCAAAGATCCAAAGGCATGAGTTCAATTCCCAAGGCTGCCTTGGAATTTAAATTCATAGAATTAAATAGGTCTGGAATTAAAAAAAATACTCTCAAAAACAGTAGGCATAGAATTAGATAAGATAAGATAATATTTCTTTATTAGTCACATGTACATCAAAACACACAGAGAAATGCATCTTTTGTGTAGGGTGTTCGGGGGGCAGCCCGCAAGTGTCGCCACGCTTCTGGCACCAACGTAGCATGCCCACAACTTCCTAACCCGTACATCTTTGGAATGTGGGAGGAAACCAGAGCACCCGGAGGAAACCCACGCAGACACGGGGACAATGTACAAACTCCTTACAGACAGTGGCCGGAATTGAACCCAGGTCGCTGGTGCTGTAATAGCGTTACGCTAACCACCGCACTACTGTGCCTTTTCCAAGTCGTCATAAAAATCTGTGGAAAATTACTTATTTTACAAGCTGCAGAAGAGAGATGAAAGGTTTACAGGTGCTCCACAAAGGTAGATAAACCTCTATTTTTATACATGTATTGAGAAAAGGTAATAGAGCGTGTTATTAATTTAGAATGTTGTAGTTGCATGATCAATTACTTTCGATATCACTCCTACTGCACAATCAACTCATGTGAAATCCCCTTCTTCTGGTGCTCTCATGACCAGGCCTTATCACTTAGGTATGTCTTTGTTCTAGCCCAGGTGCCAGATTGCCATGGAGACAACCATGTCTCTGGAGTTGTGCACTCTGGATACTCTGGAGATATCTCTATTGTCACAGGGAAGTCCTGGACCTAACTCCATTATGTCCAAAGATGTTACCACAAAGGCTGCTATGAAACTGTGGCCTCTAGTGAAGACAAGGTTATCCTCAAGAGGACATTCCAATGGGCTGCTTCCTTACTTTGTACCGTTGAGCCTGCAAACTCAGGTTTATTTTTGTTTGGGTGTGGGGGGGGGGGGGGGTGGTGTGTGGTGGAAATATACTTCTGTTTTACTTTATGCTTTTGCATAATAATATTGGTATTGGTATTGGTTTATAATTGTAACTTGTACCGAGGTACAGTGAAAATCCTGTCTTGCCAACCGATCGTACAGGTCAATTCATTACACAGTGCAGTTATATTGGGTTAGTACAGAGTCCATTGATGTAGTACAGGTAAAAGCAATAACAGTACAGAGTAAAGTGTCACAGCTACAGAGAAAGTGCAGTGCAATAAGATGCAAGGTCACAACAAGGTAGATTGTGAGGTCAAGAGTCCATCTCATTGTATAAGGGAACCATTCAATAGTCTTATCACAGTGGGATAGAAGCTGTCCTTGAGCCTGGTGGTACGTGCCCTCAGGCTCTTGTATCTTCTGCCCGATGGGAGAGGAGAGGAGAATGACCCAGGTGGGTGGGGTCTTTGATTATGCTGGCTGCTACACCAAGGCGGTGAGAGGTAAAGACAGAGTCAGTTAACCTGCTCTGCTATTTCCCCGTGACCATGATGTTCTCCGTCAGTCTGCACTTTTGCCCCTTGGTTGACTTGCCCAAGAAGCCACTACTAAACCTAAATTATGCTGAAGTTCGAGAATCAGAATCAGATTTATTATCACTGTCTGATATGATATGAAATTTGTTGTTTTGTGGCAACAGTACAGTGCAGAGACATAAAATTACTATAAATTACAAAAATAAATAACTAGTGCAGGAAAAGAAAGGAATAATGAGGTGGTGTTCCTGGACCATTCAGATATCTGATGGTGGAGGGGAAAAAGCTGTTTCTGAATCGTTGGGTGTGGGTCTTCAGGCTCCTGTGCCTCCTCCCTATTGGTAGTAACAAGAAGAGGGCATGTCCCAGATGGTGAAGGTCTTTAGTGATGGATGAGGCACCGCATTGCGTCAAAGTATTGGGCCCAGGATAGATCCTCCAAGATGTTGATGCCCAAAAACTGCCCCAAATCCAGTGGCCAGCCAGTGATACTACCTATAGAATACCTCTGTGATATCGTTCTTGTATAATTTCTATATCATCGTTTCATTGATTTCTCTATATAGTTTTTGCCATCTCATGGGGGCACAATTGTCTCCAGATGGCACATCCAACATTTTCTAAACATAGCACCAGCTCAAATTGCACAGGAAGCAGAACATGAGAAACAATTCTGATCCATGGTATTGGTATTAGTATTGGTATTGGTTTATTATTGTCGCTTGTACCGAGGTACAGCGAAAAGCTTGTCTTACAAACCGATCGTACAGGTCAATTCATTACACAGTGCAGTTACATGGAATTAGTACAAAGTGCGTTGATGTAGTACAGGTAAAAACAGTAACAGTACAGAGTAAAGTGTCACAGCTACAGAGAAAGTGCAGTGCAATAAGGTGCAAGGTCACAACAAGGTAGATCGTGAGGTCAGAGTCCGTCTCATAGTATAAGGGAACCGTTCAATAGTCTTATCACAGTGGGGTAGAAGCTGTCCTTAAGTCTGGTGGTACGTGTCCTCAGGCTCCTGTATCTTCTACCCGATGGAAGAGGAGAGAAGAGAGAATGTCCCAGGTGGGTGGGGTCTTTGATTATGCTGGCTGCTACGCGAAGACAACAAGGGGTAAAGACAGAGTCCAAGGAGGGGAGGCTGGTGTCCATGATGCGCCGGGCTGTGCCCACAACTCTCTGCAGCTTCTTGCGGTCCTGGGCAGAGCAGTTGCCGTACCAAGCCGTGATATATCCTGATAGGATGCTTTCTATGGTGCATCGGTAAAAGTTGGTGAGAGTCAAAGGGGACAAACCAAATTTCTTTAGCCTCCTGAGGAAGTAGAGGCACTGGTGAACTTTCTTGGCCGTGGCATCTACGTGATTTGACCAGGACAGGCTGTTGGTGATGTTCACTCCCAGGAACTTGAAGCTCTCAACCCTCTCAACCTCAGCACCATTGATGTAGACAGGTGCATGGACATTGTTTGTAGACAGGTGCATGTACATTGGATCACAAGAGGCTGCAAGGGTTGTAGACTCAGCCAGTTCCATCACGGGCACAACTATCCCCACCATTGAGGACATCATGAAGAGGCAGTGCCTCAAGGAGGTGGCATCCATCACTAAGGACCCTCACCATCCGGGAAACCCCTCTTCTCATTACTACCAATGGGGAGGAGGTACAGGAGCCTGAAGACCCACACTCAACGATTCAGGAACAGCTTCTTCCCCTCCACCATCAGATTTCTGAATGATCCATGAACCCATGAACACCACCTCATTATTCCTTTTTATTTCCTGCACTATTTATTTACTTTTGTAATTTATAGGTATTTTCTGTCTCTGCACTGTACTGCTGCCGCAAAACAACAAATTTCACATCATACAAGACAGTGATAATAAACCTGATTCTGTCGCTGATATTTGGGACCAGAATGGTTCCACCCTCAGGATCCTGCCCATTTCTTCCTGATCTGATCTTGTCTCTTTTTGAAGTTCTGCTATTTCTTGATGAACCCCATGACTTTCTTCCTGAGCTGCACCAAGTGTGCCGGGAATGAGGAATGGGTGCCCCAGGGATTGTCCGACTCAGCTACTCTTCCACCAGTTAAATCATGTGTCCTTTTTATTCTCGTCCAAATATAAACTATCCATGCTTCATCCTTTTTATTGAGGTAATGTGCTGCAAAAAAGAAGTTATTCTGATTTATTTGATATTTCATTTCACTATGTAAGAACTAAATTCCTCCAGTGGTATCACAATAATCTGTCTCCCCATTGGCAGTGTTTCCCGTCTCACCCTAAACCTGTGCCCTCTAGTTTTAGACTCCCCTACCCCAGGAAAAAGACTGAATATTCACCTTATCTATAGCCCTCATCACTTTATAAACTTCTATAAGGACACCCCTCAGCCTCCTATGCTCCAGGGAAAACAGTCCCAGCCTATCCCATGTCTCCTTATAACTCAAGCCCTCCGGTCCCAGTCACATTTTCATGAATTTTTTCTGCACCCTTTCAGGTTTAATGAGTTCCTTCCTATAGCTGGGTGAGCTGAACTGCACCAGTGTGGTCTCTCCAATGACTTGTACAGTTGTAACATGATGTCCCAACTTCCTTCATGGGACGTACTGATCCCCTCTGTAAACCAAGAGAAAGTTATTAACTACCTATTCTTAACCACTAAGCTTGCCCTAACTTAAGCTTTAAAATCAGACTAATATCCATTGGTGAAGCTAATCCCAGAAATGTCCCAATAACTCCAGATATGTTATGACTTTGCTCCTTCTAAGATAAAATTAACCGCGATTGACTGGTAGCATTTGTCAACGTTCATACCTGTTCCCCTTGTTGAAACTCCCCAATTAAAATTAGGAGCTGCCAATGGAAAGGGTTAACTTCCCTGCACTTATCCACATATGCAGCATTTCAAGCTATAATATTTACAACAGTTTTGACTTTTTAAAAAATTCACACAAAGTCTGTCTTAAGGATCCAAAATTGGAAACAAAATTTTAAACTATAACTAACATCGTAATCGATCACATTTATAGTTCCTTCTTACCCAACAAACCCTCTCTGTGGGAGGAACCACTTCGAAAAATGAGCTTGCAGACCTGACATAAATGAAACAGCACTGCAATGAATGTTCACATTAAAACTAAACAATACCACACATTTCAATTTAAAACTGGATGAAACAAAAGCAATTTCTTACTGTAGCCAAATTAAACACCACTAAAAAAAAATTCTATTGACAGAACCAGACACCATGACTGAATTTCAACTTCAGCCATGTCTCCAATGTCTCCACAGCCTTCCAAAACTCAGTTGGTTGCTAGAAAAGCTGCCAATGCTGCAACTAAAGCCATAATCTTTAGTCCTTAGTTCAAAGCTGCTGTGAAATTCAGTGTACAAACTTAAAGGAATCATCTCTTTAAGGAATAACACAACTTCGAAACATTAATGGGTTTAGAGCTTAAAAGTTTGCCAACATTAAGGAACATCTGACATTGGGACTCACAGAACAGTTATACCATTTAAATCAACAGCAAAAACAAGGCAAAGGGATCTCCCAATATAGAGAGATAGAGAGAGAGAGAGAGACAGAGAGAGAGACAGAGAGACACACACACACACACACACACACACACGCAAGAATAGGACACTCTCCCCTTGAGCCTGCCCTCCCATTCAATAGGATCACAATCATGTACAGAAATAAACACTTCTGACCGGAGACATGACTACAAAGGGTTAATAGATTTCTGCTCTCAGCCTAACAGTGCCTGAAACAGGAGACAAACTGCGGATACTTTTGAAAGGTGTCCTCTCACACAAGGAATTTAGACACATGTTCACATAAACTGAATTTCACCTTCCATCAAACCTCCCACGGAACACTTCAATTGGTCAGCGTCTCTGCCTCACAGACACACACATGCACATGCACATGTACACGTACCTGCACATGTGTATACTCATGTACCCAGTTATATACACACACAGACACATTGGGGCATCCACCATAATGTAACACAGATGTTACCTGCTTCCAGTCAGGTGATGCTGTACGAATAAAACTCTTGCTTTTTCTTTATTTTTCAGTTGTTTGCTCCACCAGTCCTGATCTTTAGGATTATGGTTTGGGGCACACCCATTAATACATTTCTGATTTTGTTTTGCAGTTGCATTAGAGAAAGATGCCCACACAGAATTCTAGTTTCATCCTTGGGAACCCTTTCAGAGAGAACCCCAGTTCTGTCCAGCAGTATCCAGCTGGGTACCCCAATATTTATGGCCATGGTCTGCTGTACTGAGCATGCATAGACCTTCACTTCCTGCATCAGTACAGATCTGCTTCACCTCATAGACTTCTCATGAACAGATCTGTTGCCAGGTGGGCAATGGTTGGCCTGTTTGCAGGTGGTATTTATAACTATTCTCACCCAAACAATGGTCTGGGTTGGAAAATCTTGCAGATTAAACCAATTTGTTGGGAAATAAAAGAATCATTCTCACAAGTCTACTCAGGTCAAACAGAGTGTTTATATCACCTGCAGCAGTGGAGAGAACTGTTTGCCTCAAAGGCATGGCCCACATACCCTTCCTGATGGGAGAGAAACCTTCACTGTTATACAAATGAGACCTGATAATAGAGCTTGTGTGACCATCTGGTTATTATCTCTGGACCCACCAGGAATTAGAAGCTTCATGATTAGTTGCTTCTGATATCACCCCTATTCCACAAGCAATTCATGTGAAGACCACCTTCCTCTGGTGGGTCTGGTGTTTCATGATCAGTCCTCATCACCTGGGAAGTCTTTGTTCTAACCCAGGCCACTGCTTCTCATGGAGACACTGCTGGAGGCCATCCTGCAGGCTAGCCACAGAGAGGGTCCTGGGGTATGACGAGGGCAACTATGATCCTGCAGTTGATGACCTTATCTCCAAGAGGAGCTTATCTTCAGTCAGCTATCTTGTACTGCTGGGGTAACTAGCTGAGCTGCACAAACCAAATTTGACCTTGGTGGGGCAGAAATACACTTGCATTTGACTATAATATTGCAAGTTAACCCTACGAGCTACTTCCCCATGTGAACAATTCTGTGTGCATTACTCTGTCCGGCTCCTGTGTGACTCCAGACCTAGCAACCTGGTGACTCATAACTACCTCCTGAGATCAGTCACAATTCAGCACAGTAAATACATGCCAAGTTTGCCAGCACCTAAAAAAGGAAATTTTCAACCTCAATTAACAACCACACTACTGAACTAGAGTCATAGAGAGATACAGCATGAAAACAGGCCCCATCGAGTCCACACCACCCAGTTGCACTCATCCTACTCCATTGGATCTGTTATCATCTATGCCACTTAGCATAGTAATGGTGCTACGGAACACAGCGAAGGATGGACCATACCTCCTCAACCACTGTGCTGAGGTCTCCTCTGCAAAAACTACCATGGACATCTGCAACAGGAAGTTTTTCAAGAATGAGGTTAGGTTTTCACATAGAGTGGATCTCTGACATTATATCCATGGTGTTGAAATGATTCCTCCACTGAGAGTCCAACGCTTGTTCTTGTTCGGCTCGACTTTCCCTGTAAGTTTTACTCAGCCTTTAAGGAGTACTGATCGTCAGCTGAGACAGGACAGCTGGTGACAATCAACCAAAGGTTTCCTTGCCTCTCGATGGACGAATGCCATAAGGTTTCATGAAAGCCTGTAGTCAATATTGTGGACTTCCAGGGCCACACCCTGTCTAACAGCAACCGGAATGCTTGTCCAGCTGGTTGGACAGGAATGATGATGGTGGAGAGCTGGTTGAAAGGTTTGATTCTGCATGAGAGAGTCAGGTTTTTCCATGACTGATCTGTGTGGCAGCTCTGTCAATTTTGACAAAGTCCTCATTTGTATTGTGTACTGACTGTGTTCATTCTTGTCTTTTCCCAGTTCTGACAAATGGTCTTTGACCTGAAATGTAAACTCTGTTTCTCTTTCCGCACTTGCTGCCTGACCTGCTGAGTGTTTCCAGCATTTTCTGTTTTTATTAGCCTTGCCTTGTCTGGTATTCAAGTTGATGCCTGTAGTCCATCTGGACTCATTTTTTATCGTAGCTTTTCATAGCAGTTCAATATAACTGGCAAGGTCTAACAGAGGGTAGTCAACTGTCAACAACATGGCTATGATCCGGAGTTGTATAAAGGCCAGATTGAGAGGGAGAGCCCACATTGGCTTTTCATTTAATTAACTGAATTTAAATTTCAGTTGCTGTGGTGAGATATTAACCCATGTTTCCAGATCATTTACTGAGGCCTTAAGATGACTGTCCCAGTTTTTCATTGCACCTCTTATTAATTGCTGGTAATACTCAGTAAATCAGTTCATGCAATGTAATGTTTATTTATATGTGATCAGAATACACTACTGAGACACATTTGAAGTAAGATTTGAGGTGTTTGTAATCTGCATGAGAGACAAGTTAATGCAATGCAGTTATTGGCTGCCTATTTGAATAATTGATAAACGATCAAGAGTTAGAATGATTGCTTCATGGATCTCAGCTTATATTTGAACAGTTCACTGAAGGACTTACAGGACAATAGTTAGCACATCTCAGAGTTAGCTAAATTTGAGTCATTGGCAAACCAAGATAGATGGCTTTCTATTTCATGATGTCTCATTTATGCGTTTGAGGAATAACTGCAGTCTCAATACGGATTTTTGCGGAGTGGCTGGTAGGACAGTGGGTGTAATCAGTTTATTATTGTCACATGTGCTGAGGTACAGTGAAAAACTTTGTTCTGCATGCCATCCATACAGATCATTTCATCACATCAGTACATTGAGGTAGTACAAGGGAAAAACAATAACAGAATGCAGAATGAAGTGTTACAGTTGCAGAGAAAGTGCAGTGCAGGCAGACAATAAGGTGCACGGCCATGCTGAGATAGATTGTGAAGTCAAGAGTCATCTTACCGTACTAGGGAATCATTCAATAATCTTATAACGGCAGGATAGAAGCTGTCCTTGAGCCTGGTGGTACGTGCTTTCAGGCTTTTGTATCTTCTGCCTGATGGGAGGGGGGGAGAAGAGAGAATGTCCGGGGTGGGTGGGGTCTTTGATTATGCTGGCTGCTTAATCAAGGTAGTGAGAAGTGTGGACAGAGTCCATGGAAAGGAGGCTGGTTTCCTTGATGTGCTGAGCTGTGTCCATAACTCCATGCAGTTTCTTGTAGTCTTGGACAGAGCAGTTGCCGTACCAAGCCAGGATGCATTCGAGGAGACAAATGGTCTCTGTTTATGTCACAAGGAAATAAGAGAAATAAAAAAAAGTAACAAACTTTCATCATGACCTATTTGTGAGCTTATAATTCAAAAGCAGAATGATGTCATTCATTGTCATATGATACTGATTCATTTACTTACTTCATTTCATTTTCATATAATTTTGAAATGATAAGTTTTAAATTTTTTAAATTTAAGTTTTATTTACAGCGTGGTAACAGGCCCTTCCGGCCCAACGAGTCCACACCGCCCGTTTTAAACCCAAATTAACCTACCCGTACGTCTTTGCAATGTGGGAGGAAACCGGAGCACCCGGAGGAAACCCATGCAGACACGGGAAAACGTACAATCCCCTTACAGACAGCGATGGGAATCGAACCCATCGATAATTTAAAAAGTATTGTCCTGTGATATTCACCCATGTGTGGCATTTTCAAAAATATATAAGAAGGATTCTGAAAAACCCAAAACGTTATTTTGAAATAATTTTGACGTAATACTATTGATGTAACAATAATATTGCATAAATTGATCTTCTCATTCTAATAAGTATATTTTAAAGTTATTACAGGCCAGAATGCACCAATGACCAGCTGGTAGCACTGTAGAATGCTTTCTAGCTGCTGTTGCACGTCGGTGTTTTCCATGCCAATACTGAGAGTGCTGGAAGTCACGCGCCAGCTGTGGTCTGGGTGCACTTCTCATCTGGCCCCTCAACTTTCGTCCAACGATTGCCAGAATCAGAATCAGAATCAGGTTTATTATGCTGACATGCTGGAACATCTTGAACAGTCTCAGTTTTAAATGCTGTTGCTGACATTAGTTAGAAAGCTTAGTTAAGGTAACTTTTTTGTGCATTTTTCTTTTTGGCTGGATAATTACATTTTGAGTTCATTAATAGCAATTTATTTTTTAAATACACATTCATTTTTATTTTATTGAATCATTTTTAATCATTTAATCTTTTCATTGACTTTTGGAAACACTAAAAGTGCCTTCTGACAGCTCGCATCCAATGTCAGTAAGACGTATTCATACACAGGTAAGGCAAAGCACAGGTTGTCAGAAGACCATCAGGGCAGTCCATGGGCAAGGTCCCAGACTGTGTTTCTAGAGGTCGACAGTTTGCTTGCAGAATGGCCATGGGGGCAAAGCCCTGAGGGTGATAAGAGTCACAAGGCTGCAAAAGATTCATAGGTGATAGCAGGGCTGGAGCTTGGGGGCTACTGCAAGGCACAGGCCAGGCCCAGCACAATTCCACTCCATCTGTACATTCTTGATGCTATATTATATACTTAACACAAATTTCACATACTCCCAGGATTTCAATTTCCACATATCAAAATAATCTGCTTCTAAACCAATTTCTAAAGTTAAACTGTTTCTTCCAACAGAAGTATGACAGAAAGGTAATACAACCGAATCTCTGTTAACATTATCCTTTTGTATTCTTTTTGTAGATAATGGATCACGACTGGGCATAAAGATAGATCAACCTAAAGTTATCTCATACCGAGGTAGCAATGCCACACTGCCCTGTAAGTTCTATTACAAGCCGGTTCCTGCTCGTGGAGCTCACGGTCCTTTTAAGGTCAGGATCAAGTGGACCAAACTCACATCAGATTACCTCAAGGAAATTGATGTATTCGTTTCATTGGAAAACAACTGGAAAAGTTTTGGAAATTACCAGGGAAGAGTCTTCCTAAATGAAGGTGACGAGAATGATGCCTCTATAACAATTACAGATTTAACTTTGGAGGACTATGGTAACTACAAATGTGAAATAATTGAGGGGCTCGATGATGTCACTGGGACCATATTGCTGGATCTCCAAGGTAACATTACATAATGGTCACTTAACAATCAGTAAACTACTTAGTTCAAGGTACTTCAAAAATGTTGGAGTTACTTTTGTGCAGGAGAAGGATGTCATTTCAAAGGACTGTGGTATCCAACTTCAGCAACATGTATACCCAGGAGAGTTAGGGCAGAACAACCTTTGCTCTGGACTGATCGTAGATCCTTCTCCAACGTCAGCACCATTTGCTTAATGACGCTTGTGTGGATTTTCCGGGAATATTGTGCCTTGCCGTGAAAGGGAGAAATTTGCTAACAGGCTAATTAATGTAAATTTTATTCCATGGCTTCATAAACACTATAAACTCAGCAGAAGACAAGCCAAGATCACTTGCTTCGAGGACAGAATCATTGGCATGTCAATCAGGCTGAATTTAGGTCTCAACCTCAGAGGTTAGAGGTCAATGATAGCTCAATGCTCATGGAGAGATTTGTTAGATTCTTTAATTCCCTTAATCCACCATCCTTCTTCCCTCTTTTGGCCATTTTGCCCTTCACCCTGACAATATTTTAATCCTCATCCAACTTGGATGTTTCTATTTTTATTTGGAATTTTCAGGTGTATTTTTAACACAGAACACAGAACAGTACCACAGTGGACAGGCCATTCCGCCCACGATGTTGTGCCGATCTTGGTGCCAATTTATACGAAATATCCTGCTCTTGTGTATCATCCATATTTCTCCATTCCCATATTCATGTGTCTATCTAAAAGCCTCTTAAACTCCACCAAACTGCCTGCTTCCACTGCTACCCCTGGTAACCCAATCCAGGCACCCACCACTCTCTGTGTAAAAAACCTGCCCCACATGTCGCCTTTAAACTGCTCACCTCTAACCTTAAAAGCACATCCTCTGGTGCTTGACGTTTCTACCCTTGGGAAAAGATTTTGACTGTCTACCCTATCTATGCCTCTCATAATTTTAACAACATCTATCAGGTCTCCCCTCAGCCTCCAATGCTCGAGGGAGAACAACCCAAGTTTGTCCAACCTCTCCTTATAGCTCTAATCCAGGCGGCATCCTGGTGAACCTCTTCTGCACCCTCCACAGTCTCCACATCCTTCCTATAATGGGGCGACCAGAACTGCACACAGTACTCCAAGTGTGGTCTGACTAAAGTTTTATATAGCTGCAGCATGAGCATTTTCTCTCTCTACTTCAATTAAGATAAGATTTCTTTACTAGTCACATGTACATTGAAACACACAGTGAAATGCATCTTTTGCGTAGAGTGTTCTGGGGGCAGCCCGCAAGTGTCGCCACGCTTCCGGCGCCAACATAGCATGCCCACAACTTCCTAACCTGTACGTCTTTGGAATGTGGGAGGAAACTAGAGCACCCGGAGGAAATCCATGCAGACACGGGGAGAACGTACAAACTCCTTACAGACAGCGGCCGGAATTGAACCTGGGTCGCTGGTGCTGTAAAGCATTACGCTAACCACTACACTTGTTTGCTCAACTTATATCACTTCAGAGTTGGCGCAATCCATTTTGTGGCACTCAATAACAGATAGAAGACACCCTGTATGAATAGGCACCATTCTGGGTACCTTACCTTTGTTTAGTGGAAATTCTGTCTTCAAAGCAAAAGGGCAAATTGCTTCCTTATATTTTCACAAATTAATATATTTGTAGGTACTAGTACTTGCTTTGCCACTGCTTCCCACCCACCCCACAACTCCAGCTGGTATTCATAGTTCCCAGAAAAGACATAGGACTCTATGAACAACAATAATATACCAAATTTTGAAAAGCAGCTCTTGACACACTAGTACGGCATTCCACGCTAGTTTAGAAGAAGACTTGGTGCCAAAGGACCTATGCTAATACACCACACTCCTAAAAGTAAAGAACATCATGTGTTATTTAGCTCATAATCTATCTCAATCTCTTCAAGCATAAATTTCACCCTTGTTCTCACCCCATTGTTACTAACTCTGGATATTTGCAAATGAGAATACCAATTTACAGTTGCTTACTGTTTAATTGATTGCATATATTTTGCTTTAAAAAATGTCTTAATTTATTTATCTTGATATTTTATACTTACCCTAACTCAGAATGGAGCTAGGTCCAAAGTCCATTTTGGACAGCAGTTAATTAGTGCTCTCAGTCCTTGCTGAGGTTGGTGGGGGGGGTGGGGGGGAGGTTGGGGGGGTGGTGCTGGAGGTTTCTGATCAGCAGTGAGTTCATTTTAACAAATAGATGTTGCAGTTCAGCCTGACCCAGATAGTGCAAGGCAGTTTCAGATAACGACCAACATTATCTACAGATGATGCCTTTCACTGCACTGTTGTTTAGTCATTAACAGCAGATATAAAATTAATTGACAAGGCTTCAATCAATTTTCCTCTTTAAAAAGAATACATACTTTCACCTGAAGATATTGTACTAAATTAATTAAATTGACAACATTTATTTGCTTTAAACACATTTCAGAAGAGCAAACACCTCATTAGAATGTCATCATTTTTAACCTTGATAGGAAGCATTAACTCCTAATGTGCTTTCATAAGGTCAGAGAGTCATAGAATCATCGAGCTGTTCACCACAGAAATTGGCCTTTGCCCCACCACATCCACGCCAACCTTTTTGCCCACGTTAGGTCTGTATCCTTCGAAGTTTTGCTGATTTAAATGCCTGCCTAAATGTCTCAACGTTTCACTAAAGCATGCTAGATCCAGAATAATATTCATGCTTAGGGAAAGATACAACACATTAAAGGACAATTAATTCACCTCCAAGTAACATAGCATTCTGATTTGGAAACAAATCACTCTTCCTTCAGTCCTGCTTCCTTCCCAAACAGTGCAGGAGAACTCCAGCAGTTCAAAAAGATTCAAAGGACTGCAGATGCTGGAATCTAGATGAAAAACACAATGATGTTGGAGGAACTCAGCAGGACAGGCAGCATCCGTGCAGTCCTGTAGAAGGGTCCTGACCCGAAACATTGATCACCTGTTTTTCTCCACGGATGCTGCCTGTCCTGCTGAGTTCCTTGAGCATCATTGTGTTTTTCAGTTCAAAAAGATTGTTTAACACCACTTTGTCAGGGACAGGTAGGGATAAGCCATGAATGCTGGCCTTGCCAGGGAACCACATCCTGAAAAGAAAGTGAATTTTAAAAAAAACTTAGTGAGAGATCCGCTAGAAAATTAGGACTGGAGGGAGAAGAGAGGAGAGCAGTAGCAGCCTCCAGAGAACATAGTCGAAGAGGAATAATGTTACTGTGGGGTGGCTGGAGGGAGGAAAGAAAAATTGGAAAGTCAGGATTTCAGGGCAGGAAATCAATAACAGAACAGCAGGGAATTGATGCGTAGGGAAGGGAGTAGCCAGTGGTCCAAGAATCAGGCTGCAAAATGTCCAGCAATATATCAGTTAACTAGGGCAGGAGGAAAGAGCAACACTTGGAGAATCCAGAGGCAACAGAAGCACATATCAGATCTTTACATCCCTTGCTAAATCATGATGAGCTGCTGAATGTCCTTCATCCAAATGTTAAACAAAAGCTTAAGAATTCCACCTTGCAAATGTGGTATGACTGGCTCAGATCTGTATTACAGAGGAATTGTGAAGTTTAGCTGTGTCCTCACTCCTCTGTGCTGTCAGTTAACTGAGAACTATGTGTTATATTTAAATAAAGCCACAGCTTGGCCTACATATTCTGACACAAACCTGCATTTCTCTATTGTGAACTGTTGAGAATAAAACATCGTGAACCTATTAGCGGAGGCTCCATGTATCATGTGCTTTGATTAACGGAAACAGAATGATTTGACAGGTCTTTAATGCATGGGACCATTGCATTAAATGGTCAGACAAGGGTTGATACAAAACCAAATAATTAACCAATCTTGTACAAAGATTCATTCTCTGGAAACTAGTTCCAGAGTAATATTGGCCCAGAAACCACTATTACTTAGGTCTCAGACAGGAATGATGTATGAGATGGAGGGAAAATAGTATGCTACAATGCAGTGAGGAGAGTTGCAGAATTCAATCAGTCATAAATAATTTAAATTTCCTTTCTGCTTTGAAAGCTGACAGACTTCATATTATTTGATTGATTTGACTTGATTTATGCAGAAGGGTTGTAGGCATGCATATGTATATATGAATTAATTTATAGTGATTACTCCAGTGGAACAAAATATATTTGCAATCCTCTCGCTAGTTCTAACAACACTTAGGAACAGTAATTTGACAATGTCTGAGAATTAAAGTTGATGGACACAGTTTTAGAGACATGGTCATAGAGTCATAGAGAGATACAGCACTGAAACAGTTCTTTGCAGTAAAATCTGTGAGTTATGTGAACGTCACAGTCAAAGTACAGCACGATGGAGAAAAGCTGCAGAAAAGTGTCAACAATTGTCATCATTAATGGTAATTGAACTTTCACGGAATTGGAATACCCCTCAAGCCCCAGTTAGTAAATGTGAATGTTGGTAAATGAGGGCATATTTGAATGGATGTTTCTAAGTGTGCCTGACAAATTGTGCCCCTTTGTCCTTCTGCTTCTTACAGTTCTGGTACACATCCAGCTAATGCATCTTTAACCTTGTTTGTTTCTGCTTCTTTTTGTCCTACATTTGCTTCCAGGTGTAGTATTCCCATACTTCCCACGACTAGGTCGCTATAATCTGAATTTTATGGAGGCTCAGAAGGCATGTGAAGATCAGGATGCGATAATTGCTTCATTTGATCAACTTTATGATGCATGGAGAGGAGGGCTGGATTGGTGTAATGCAGGCTGGCTGATGGATGGGTCTGTACAGTATCCCATCACCAAACCCAGGGAGCCATGTGGTGGCCAAAATACAGTGCCTGGTATCCGAAGCTATGGATACAGAGACAAGGTGAAGAATAAATATGATGTGTTCTGCTTTACTTCCAACTTCAATGGTAAGAAATTCTAAAGTTCCTTCTATTTCAGCAGTTCGGAAATTTGATTTTGCCAAAAAAAGTCTGGATCAACGGTGGGATTTAATCTGAGTCTTATTGTTCAATGGGAGGTCTGAGCAGATTCATTTTGATTTCTCTACATCAATAGAAAAGAAAATCAATCAATGTAAAATAGTCTCATAATCATCCTAGTGACTGGTTATAACTTTGCAAAGGCATGGGATTAAGAACGGATTGCTTTTGAATCCCCAAAATAGAGAATATTGCATTTTGTGGGTGGGTGTGTCTGTGGGTGGGTAGGTGGTAGAGAGGGAGGGAGGGAAGGAGGGAGGATCATTGATTTAAATTTAAAGATTATAGTATTGTGCCCAGTCACATCACCAAACTGAGATTATGAAAGTAATTTTCTGAACATTTCCTGCCAATAGCAAACATTGGAAGACTGAGTTTGACATTACGTTATAAGTCTTTAGCTCCAATTCTCAACGTTAGAAGATTCACACCACTTGGGCAGCTTCAGGAAGTTACTCTTCATAATGAAACTTCCATTTGTGAAGAGCTGGGGAATGCAACAAACTGAACTGCTCTTACCAAACGGCAGCATTGGTTTGATGGGCTGAATGGACTCCTGGGCAGTAATGATTCTTTTATTAGCTTCTGAAGTCATACAGAAGGAGCAAATGACAAAAATAATCCTCATCATCCGGGGCTCTTGGCATAGCCACTGGTGATAAAATCTCTGGAGGTGTTCCTGGGGAGCCTGCTCTTAACGATAGTGTCCTAAGGTATGCTGCTCCGCATGAGCAAATGGAAGTATCAGGAAGTTGGGCTCCAGCAGCCTTCAGCACACTTTGGCCAGAACAATGATCCCATTGATAAGTGAGACTACAGGTCTACAGCTGGATAACAGACCCTGATATCATTCTGATACATCCAGGGCCATGTTCTGGAAGCCACAGTCAATGCTTTGCTCTACTTTAATGCCTACTGCCTTTGGAGCTACAGTTTGTGATTCACTGAAGATGGAGGAAGAGGCTGGTATGGATTCTTCTTATCTGGCAATTTCCAGCAGATTTCAATGCAGTTGTCATTTGCTGCATTGATGCCTGCAAGGAAGACACATTTTCTGTGATGTTGCCACAAAGAAATGCTGTAGACTTCCAGCCACATAATTCAGTGGCCACACAACATGGACAATTTCACCTCAAAGCTAGAAAATAGGTATGAGGATCAGCAAACCTCCTTCTCTTGAGATGAATTTGCATATCAGCTTTCTCCACAACCCCACTTCCTTGCCTATTGCCACTCTACCACATCTAACTTGAATCGCCACTTCCTAATTTTCCCCGGCAAGATAAGCCAGGGTGCCATGTCACCATCATTATTTATCATAAGGTACAATAGAATAGTCATTTCCCTAGCCCTCCACCTTCTTCTTCTCTCCATCATCAACAATATTACCAGCACAAGAATAAGAGCAGCAATTCATCCCCCTAGGTTTTTTCCAACATTTTATTCCACCTCTGCACAAGGCTACTGACTGAAATTGCAGAGCAGAATCAGAATCAGGTTTATTATCACTGACATATGTTGTGAAATTTGTTGTTTTGTGGCAGCAGTACAGTGCAAGACATAAAGACATAAAAATTACTACAAGTTACAAAAATAACTAAATAGTGCAAAAGTGCAATAACGGGGTAGTGTTCATGGGTTCATGGACCGTTCAGAAATCTGACGGCGGAGGGGAAGAAGCTGTTCCTGAAACAAAGGATTGTGGGTCTTCAGGCTCCCGTACCTCCTCCCTGATAGTAGTAATGTGAAGAGGGCGTGTGGTGAAGGTCCTTAATTAAGCATGTGAGTTCAAATCCCATTGTAGAAGTTTTAGAATCTGAATTCAAGTGTAAAATGCTGAAACCAACATAAAAATATCTATTGCAAGTGTTGGAATGTCATAAAACCCATATTGGTTTATTGCTGTCTTTATGATCACAAGATCACAAGACAAGGGAGCAGAAGCAGGCCATTCGGCCCAACGAGTCTGCTCCAAGGAAAGGGAAATAGAAATGAGAAATGGGGAATGGGGGAAGAAAAAAAAACCTATTCTAATCCCAATTTACGGCCTTATCCCCATATCCCTTGATATCCTGACTATTTAGATATCTACCTATCTCTTCCTTGAACACCCCCACTGATCTGGCCTCCACTGCTGTACGTGGCAAGGAGTTCCACAAATTCACCACCCTCTGGCTAAAGGAATTTTTCCTCATCTCTGTTTTGAAACTACCCTCTAATTCTAAGATTGTGCCCTCTGGTCCTGGACTCACCCACCAAGGGAAACAGCCTAGCCACATTTACTCTGTCCTTTCCTATCAATATTTTAAATGTCGCTATGAGGTCCCCTTTCATTCTTCTGTACTCCAGTGAGTACAGTCCAAGAGCCAACAAAGGCTCCTCATACGTAAGCCCTTTCAGTCCTGGAATCATCCTCGTAAATCTCCTCTGAACCCTCTCCAACATCAGCACATCCTTCCTAAGATGTGGGGCCCAAAACTGCGCACAATATTCCAAATGAGGCCTCACTAGTGCCCCGTAGAGCCTCATTAACACTTCCTTACTTTTATACACTATACCTCTCGAAATGAATGCCAACATAGCATTCGCTTTCTTTACCACCGATCCAACCTGGTGGTTAACCTTTAAGGTATCCTGCATGAGTACCCCCAAGTGCCTTTGTACTTCCGTGCTTTGGATTTTCTCTCCTCCTAGATAATAATCTGCCCGCTTATTTCTGCTTCCAAAGTGTACAACTGCACAGTTCTCTACATTGAATCTCATCTGCCATTTCCTTGCCCATTCTCCTAAACTGTCTAGGTCCCTCTGCAACCTTCCTATCTCTTCAATACTCCCTACTCCTCCCCCTATCTTGGTGTCATCCGCAAACTTAGCCACGAAACCATTTATTCCATCATCCAAATCGTTAATGTACAAGGTAAAAAGGAGCGGCCCCAACACCGACCCCTGCGGCACACCACTAGTAACCGGTAACCAACCAGAACAAGATCCTTTTATTTCCACTCTTTGCTTCCTGTCAACCAGCCAATGCTCCACCCATTCTGTTATCCTACCCGTGATTCCATGACCTCTCATCTTATTAATCAGTCTCTTGTGAGGCACCTTATCAAAGGCCTTTTGAAAGACTAAATACACAACATCTACCGCCTCGCCCTTATCCACCCTACCTGTGATTTCTTCAAAAAACTCCAATAGGTTGGTCAGGCAGGATCTTCCCTTCACAAAACCATGTTGGCTAGGACCTATCTTGCCTTGCACCTCTAGGTATTCCGTAACCCCATCCTTGAGGATAGATTCCAATAACTTTCCCACCACGGACGTCAGACTAATAGGTCTGTAATTTCCTTTACGCTGCCTCCCACCTTTCTTATACAACGGAACTACATTTGCGACCCTCCAGTCCTCCGGAACCACGCCGGAATCTATCGATTTCTGGAAAATTATCGCCAATGCCTCCGCTATCTCTAAAGCCACCTCCTTCAGAACCCGGGGATGTACCTCATCCGGTCCGGGAGACTTATCAGTCTTTAGCCCATTTAGTTTTCCTAGCACCTTCTCCCTAGTAATCTTAACTGAACTCAATTCCATTTCATGAGACTCCTGACTAACCGGCACATTGCTGATGTCCTCCACGGTGAAGACCGATGCAAAATATTCATTCAATTCCTCTGCCATCTCTCTATCGTCCATTATAATATCTCCTGCACCGTTATCAATTGGTCCTATATCAACCCGTGTCTCTCTTTTACACCTTATGTATTTAAAAAATCTCTTAGTATCCTTTCGAATGTTATCTGCCAACTTCCTTTCATAATTCATCTTTTCTTTCCTAATGACCTTCTTAGTTTCTCTCTGCAGGTTTTTAAAAGCTTCCCAGTCTTCTGTTTTCCCACTAATCTTTGCTTCTTTGTACGCCGCCCCTTTTGCTTTTATTTTAGCCTTCACCTCCCTCGTTATCCACATTTGTGCCTTTTTTCCATTCAAAACCTTTTTTCTTGGAATATATCTATCCTGCAATTTCCTTATTTCCTGTAGAAATTCCTTCCATTTCTCCTCCGCCGTCCCTCCAGCCAGCTTACTCTTCCAATCAATTAGGGCCAACTCCTCTCTCATACCATTGTAATTTCCTTTGTTCCACTGAAATATCGATACACCAGTTATCAGCTTCTCCTTCTCAAACTTGAAACTGAAGTCAATCATATTGTGATCACTGGTTCCCAGTGGTTCCTTTACCTTTAGTTTCCTAATCACCTCCGGTTCATTACACAGCACCCAATCCAAAACAGCCAATCCCCTGGTGGGCTCTTCAACAAGTTGCTCTAGAAAAACGTCCCTTAGACATTCCACAAACTCACTCTCCTGAGTTCTACTGCCATTCTGGATTTCCCAGTCCACCTTCATGTTAAAATCCCCCATAATTATCTTCACATTGTCACTCTGGCATGCTTTTTCTATCTCAAACTGCAACTTATCATCCACTTGCTGACTGCTATTAGGGGGCCTATATATGACTGCTACTATTGTCCTTTTACCCTTGCTATTCCTTAGCTCCACCCACAAGGATTCCACCTCCTCTGACCCAATGTCCTTCCTTTCTATCGATTTTATATCGCTACTAACCATCATGGCCACACCTCCCCCTCTGCCTACCCGCCTATCCTTCCTATACACTGTGTACCCCTGGACATTCAGTTCCCAATCACATCCGTCATAAAGCCATGACTCGGTGATTGCCACAATGTCGTATTTATTAACCTGTAGTTGTGCCACTAGGTCATCTACTTTATTCCTAATGCTACGTGCATTTAAATATAGTATGTTTAGTCCAGTATCTGCTATTGATTTTGTTGTACTTCTATTGTTCAGCAGATTATCCTGACTTTTCACCTGTCTATCCTTCTTACCATCTTCACTACATACTACCTTAGACATGTTCCCATATACCTCATCCCCTATCCTAACATTCTGTATCCTAACATCCTGACTTGTTGTACTTCTATTATTCAGCAAATTATCCTGACTTCTCACCTGCCTGTCCTTCTTGCCATCCTCATTGGACTTGTTTCTATAAACTTCCTCCTTTACCTTAGCATCTTGTAACCTAACATCCTGGTTTCCATACCCCTGCCAGATCAGTTTAAACCCTCCCACTAAATTAAACATTCCCGCCAAGATATTGGACCCTTTGGAGTTTAGGTGCAACCCATCCTTAGCGAATAGGTCATGCATCCCCCAAAAAAGGTCCCAATTATCCAAATTTATCAAATTATAATTATCCAATATTATATGGAATGGAAAACTATTCCCCTTACGTGGCCTGTCTTAACATAGCTCCAGACCCAGACCGAAGTGGTTAACTTCTCTCTGAAGTAACTCAGGAAACTGCTGTTATGTCAAAATAATGCAACTAGGCATGGACAATAAATGCCAGCTTTGGCAGCAGTATGCATGCAATCAAACAAAACCATACACTGCTGTGTTTAGTATCTACTTGAAATATTCTATGGATTATTTTTCTGCTGTAATGGGTGCAGGAGTAATGAGCATTTGGAAGCAGTGAATTAAATAAGAGGTAATAAATATGTGGTACATACCTTATACTATGGTAGTAGCTTGTTGATTTGTTGAGAAGTTTACTATACACTGTAATATTGACTGATAACATCAGCAGAGAAAATGTTCTTCATAAATAATTCCTATATAATCTTCCCCTAACATGAATGCACTGTTATTTAGCAATAAATTGGCAACAGTTCTCTCCTTGTGTATTAATTGAGAATTGTGATCAATTTTCTGGATTGGAAATTATATTTGCATAGATAGAGGATTATGGCTGTGTACGGAGTCTAGTCACTAGTGGAGATTTCTGCTGTATCTGTATTAAGATCATTTTCTTCACCGTCTTTAGAAATGGCTTGGACAAAGGCATCAAGAAATGTATACGTCTTGCTGTTGATTCCAAGATGTGAGGTCTGAGGCAGTGTAGTTTAAACTTAGGATGAAGTAGACTGATTGAGATACATTATGGAATTGACGCAGGCTTGGCAAATATCGTTTGTAGTGTGAATGAAATCTGTGGTATAGATTTCAAGAACATGTGATGACCATGTGTGCACTTCACCTATTCAGCATGACATTGGATAATAAGAGTGGAAGACGAACATTTCAAGTTACAGAAAGTAAATAGCAGCTGCAGTTACAAATGTTATCACAGTTTCCTCGTCCTTAATTGAGTACTTTTGCAGGTCAGTGAAGAACTTCTCAGAATTTTGTAATAAATTGTTCTATAGTTTATTTTCTCTGTTTGCCTTCCTCTAGCAGTAGATTGAATAAACAGGATTTGGTATCTTGTTAGAAACTCTCCTCTGGATCTACTCCAGAAAATCAACATCATACTCACCATTGAGAGGACCTGATAATCCAACCATTCATTCATTCATTCATTCATTCATTCATTCATTTATTTATTTATTTACAACGCGGTAACAGGCCCTTCTGGCCCAACGAGTCCGCACCGCCCATTTTAAACCCAAATTAACCTACCCGTACGTCTTTGTAATGTGGGAGGAAACCGGAGCACCCAGAGGAAACCCACGCAGACACGGGAGAACATACAAACTCCATACAGACAGCGACGGGAATCGAACCCCGATCGCTGGCGCTGTCTCCAACAGGCTGGATGAACCAGTTAACCATTTCCATTTGTTTTTATGTATATTCCGTGTAACTGATGGTCAAATTGATAGGATTAATTTAGCAACTATTAAATACTGTACTAGCATTTATCTTCAATTATCCTTTCACCTACATTGTGTCCCCTCTGACATTCAGTATACCTTGTAAGAAATCCGAAGAAAACTAAAGAAAAGTAGATTTGTTTGCATTTTTTCTCCATCGGAAAGCATAGTAATGTAAAGGACAGCATATAAATGAGTGTTAGCGTATGTGGGAGCCCTGAGTTTGGGTGATGCCTTCCTTCTTTACGGTTAGTCATCTGAGTTTTCAGTTGAATTTCCAGCTTGAAGTCCTGAACTGCCCTATAATTGCCTTTACAGTGGTACAATTAGTACATGGAGATAAATAGTCAGTGGTGTAGATGAAGAGTGACTGTTTAATTAAATTGAGAGATGTCAAGATGCAGAGCAAATTCAGAAACAGAATGCATTATCAGTTTGGATATTAATACTAATATGTAACCAGGATATTAAAAGCATAGAAATAACATCTGTCACTGTAATGTCTGTAAGGAGCTTGGATTAACTCATACTACCAGACTGCCAAATGTAAACTGATAATGAAAAGCCCAACCATTTTCAATGACGTGGACTTTTATACTGGTTAGTGGAAGTCATTTGGATTTGGCAAAAACTATTTCCTTAAAGATCCTGGGATTGCAATTTGAAATAATTGTGTTTGCTTGGTTTGACGACAGTTGCAAGTTAGGCAACCAGTGACTAATTGAACAAGCGAGTGCCAGAATGAAAGTGAAGCATTGTACATTGTAGTTTTTGCTATCTATTGGAAGCAGAAACAAAGTGTTAAACTAATCCTGTTTTAACAGGAAATTATTATTCATTTAATTAGCTCAAATGTTAACTTTTCTGTGAATGAATTTATTAAAAAAACAAAGCCTGCTCCATGGCAGATTTCATGACATGCATAAGTCTGGCAGGATTGCCAAGATTGCATCTCCATAGATTTCTCAACTTAACTTTCCTCAAAGGAAGATGTGAGCCTGAAATAAATATTCTGAAATATAAGACAAAAAAACATTTCAGCACAGAAGGAGCCCATTGTGTCTGTGCCAGCTCACTGCTTGGTCAATCCAAAACTAAGCTTTTGTTCTTTTCCATAGCTCTGTTTCCCTTCATTTCTTCTTTCCCTTGAAGATGCAATAATATTCATCTCAAGCAACTGCCTGATCGTTGCTAAAAAGCATTTCACATACCCCATTAAATCTCTGCACAAAGGAATTTCTTCTAACGTGCTGCTTTGCTTTATCAAAATATATTTTGTTTCTCATCTCGAGTGTCATCCTATAATAACAGCAGTAAACATGTGTTTTAGGACGGCAGAATTTAACTCTTTAACAATCACATAGTAAAAATGATTAATATATAACCTGACTGTAGTCATCTACTTAAAATCATTGCAATATTTTTGAAATGGTATTTATATTTCCTCTAACTGTACAGAATCAGATGGAATTTGGATGCATTAAATGTTAAATCCAATCTACAATTCAAAATACAAGGTTAATGGCAGGACTCTTAGCAGTGTGGAGGAACAGAGGGATCTTGGGGACAACGTCTATAGATCCCTCTAGGTTGCTGCACAGGTTAATAGGGTGGTTAAGGTGGTGTATAGTGTGTTGGCCTTCATTTGTTGGGGTATTGAGTTCAAGAGCCAGCAGGTAATGTTGCAGCTCCATAGAACTCTGGTTAGACCACACTTGGAATATTGTGTTCAGTTCTGGTCGCCTCATTATAGGAAGGATGTGGAAGCTTTAGAGAGGGTGCAGAGGAGATTTACCAGGATGCTGCCTGGACTGGAGAACATGTCTTATGAGGATAGGTTGAGTGAGCTAGGGCTTTTCTCTTTGGAGAGAAGGAGGATGAGAGGTGACTTGATAGAGGTGTACAAGATGATAAGAGGCATAGATCGAGTGGACAGTCAGAGACTTTTTCCCAGGGCGAAAATGGCTAACGTGAGGGGACATAATTTTAAGGTGATTGGAGGAAGGTATAAGGGGGATGTCAGAGGCAAGTTTTTTACACAGAGAGTGGTGGGTGCGTGGAACGCACTGCCGGCAGAGGTTTTGGGGGCAGATACACTAGGGACATTTAAGAGACTCTTAGATAGGCACATAAAGGATAGAGACATGAGAGGGAAGGGTTAACATTTGGGATGGAAGGGTTAGATAGGTATTAGAGCAGGATAAAATGTTGGCACAACATTATGGGCGAAGGGCCTGTATTGTGCTGCAGTGTTCTATGTTCTATGTTCTACAACAGTGCTAACAAGATTTAAATACATAAATAGATTTACTTTCTAAATGTAATAATGCAGACATAATCGTTGAAGAACCATGAAAATATTATGTCTAGAACCAGAGCCGACGTAAATATTCACCAACAAGTGTTTTAAGAGTTAAGAAATAACAACCTCATCCGAGGTCAGTATGATTAAACCTGCTGTATGGTATGCAGTTGAATTTCAGAGCTGTTGCCACATCTTTATAATATGTTTAGCATTACCAACCCTACATATCAAGAATTTGCAATTATAATATAGCATGATAACGATGTTTGCACATGGCCATGCAGTTGGCAATAAGAAGCATATTGATGGGCAAGTCAGTTGGGCAGAAAAATGATAATTGAAATTAAAACCAGACAAGTGTGAGGTGGTACATTTGAGGAGGCATAACAATGCAATAAATGTACAATAAATAAGAGGGTATACATCCCTCCCCACCACTGGTGGTACCTACAGGAGGCGCTGCCTCAAGAAGGCAATATTGATCCCCACCATCCGGGCCATGCCATCTTCTCACAGCTACCATTGGACAGGAAGTACAGAAGCCTGAAGTCCCACACCACCAGGTTCAGGAACAGCTACTTCCCTTCAACCATTCGGTCTTCCACCAACTGGCAAAACCTGAATCACTGCAGTTTAGCAACACTATGACCACTTTGTACTACAATGGACTTTTTTTTTGTTCTAATTGTGTTCCTTCATATAAAAATTATGTTTAATTTATGTTTTTCTTGTGAATGCTGCTTATCTGATGCTATGTTCCTGTGATGCTGCTGCAAGTAAGTTTTTCATTGCACCTGTGCACACGTGGACTTGTGCAGATGACAATAAACTTGACTATAGGCTGTACAGAAGTGGTGTGAACAAACATAGAAATCTTGGAGAGTTCATCCAGAGACCCTTAAAAAATAGCACAATAGCTGGAAAAGGTGATAAAAAGGCATATGGGATTTTTTCCTTTATTAGCCAAGGTATAAGAATTTAAGAATAGGGAGGTGGTGCAAGAACCTTGTACAAAACCAGTCAGTCTGCAATCTGAGTACTATGTGCGGTCCTGGGTAAGATATTACACAAAAGATGAGACTGCAATAAAGAGGGTGCAGAGCAAATTTACGAACATCTTGGCAGGACTGGAAATTGTTTGTTATGAGGACATAAGTAAGTAAATTCTGGTTATTATCTTTGGAACAATGGCAACTTAAGGGAGGCAATTGAGGTACATAAAATCATTGGAGGGGCAAGTTTCACAAAATTCATCTTACCTGTGCATGCTCACTGATGAGGCTAATTTTACAATGTTGCACATGACCATGGGTAACTAATCAGCAAATGGGCAGATAACCTTTCATGAATATTTTAAGAAAAATCTTTGTCACCTTCCTGGAAAAAAAATCGAATAGAATTTGAGAGTAAACTGGAAGCAGATTGCAAAACCTACTAATGTATCTTAAAAGAGATTAGTGAAATTAAATATAGTTCCTTTATAGGCATAGGTGGGAGAAATTATAAAGGGGAACAAGGAAACCATGGAAATATTAAAGGGATAATATAAATCTTTACAATAGAATACACAAATCTCAAACTAGTGGGGAACCAAGGACGTAAGGGAAATGAAGAACTTATGAAATTAGATGAGTAAATTGGTTTATTATTGTCACATGTACCAAGGTACAGTGAAAAACTTTGTTTTGCATGCCATCCATATAGATTATTTCATCACATTAGTACAACAGAAAAGCAATAACAGAATGCAGAATAAACTGTTACAGTTACAGAGAAAGTGCAGTGCAGGCAGACAATAAGGTGCAAGGCCATGGCAAGATAAATTATGAGGTCAAGAGTCCATCTTATTGTACAAGAGGTCCATTCAATAGTCTTATAACAACGGGATAGAAGCTGTCCTTGAGCCTGGTGGTACGTGCTTTCAGGCTTTTGTATCTTCTGCCCGATGAGAGGGAGGAGAAGAGAGAATGTGCTGGGTGGGTGGGGTCTTTGATTATGCTGGCTGCTTTACTGAGGCAGTGAGAAGTATAGACAGAGTCCAAGGAGGGGAGGCTGGTTTCCGTGATGTGCTGAGCTGCGTCCACAACTCTGCGGTTTCTTGCAGTCACAGGTAGAGCAGTTGCCATACCAAGCCATGATGCATCGGGATAGGATACTTTCTGTGGTGTATCTATAAAAATTGGTGAGGGTCAACAGGGACATGCCAAATTTCTATAGCATCCTGAGGAGGTAGAGGCGCTGGTGAGCTTTCTTGGTCGTAGCGTCTACGTGGTTGGACCAGGACAGGCTATTGGTGATGTTCACTCCTAGGAACTTGAAGCTCTCAACCCTCTCGACCTCAGCACCACTGATGTAAGCAGGAGTGTGTACACTGCCCTCTTCCTGAAGTCAATGACCAGTTCTTTTGTTTTGCTGACATTGAGGGAAAGGTTTTTGTCATGACACTATGCCACTAGGCTCTCTATCTCCTTCCTGTACTCTGACTCATCGTTATTTGAGATTTGGCCTACTACAGTGGTGTCACCTGCAAATTTGTAGATGGAGTTAGAGCAGAATCTGGCCATGCAGTCACAAGTATATAGGGAGTAGAGTAGAGGGCTGAGGACACAGCATTGTGGGGCACCAGTGTCGAGAATAATCGTGCCGGAGGTATTGCTGCCCATCCTCACTGATTGCGGTCTGTTGGTCAGAAAGTCAAGGAAGACAAGTGTTGAGTCCAAGATCTAGGAGTTTGGAGATGAATTTGCTTGGAATATAGTATTAAAGGCAGAGCTGTGGTCAATAAATAGTAGTCTGACGGAGGGATCTTTAATAACCAGATGCTCCAGAGGTGAATGCAGAGCCAGGGAGATGGCATCTGCTGTAGACCTGTTTCGGCGGTAAGCAAATTGCAGTGGGCCAAGGTTGTCTGGGAGGCTGGACTTGATGCGTGCCATGATTAGCCTCTCGAAGCACTTCATGATGGTGGATGTCAGAGCCATTGGGCGGTCGTCATTAATGTAACTAAGGATATAATATTTGTTAAATTAATTCAACTAAAAATCAACAAATTCCCCAGGCCTAAAGCCCTACTTCTGGATTTTTAAAAGCGGTGACTGCAGACATAGTGGATGCATCAGATTTGATCTTTCAGAATTTCCTAGGTTTAAAAATGGAAGGTGAATGCATTGTTCTGCTATTCAAATGTGAAAACGGCAATCTATAGGCTAATTATCCCAGCATACGTCATAGGGAAATTGCCAGAATCATTTGTGAAAAAGATAGTTACGGGTAGGATTAAAAAATGATTGAGCAGCTTCAACATGGATTTATGGAAGGAAAATCATGTTTGACTAATCTGTTAAGAGGTTTTTGAGATTGTATCTGGCAGAGAAAATAAAAAGAAAGCAGTTAATTAAGTCTATGGATCCTGGCCTTATGGTTTACCCAAGGCAAACAAGAGTCATCTTCAACAGAGTCACTTCCTTCTGTGCAAAGGATATTTCACCTCCTCTCTACCTGAAAATTGTTTCATTTAAATATTTAATTATCCCCTATGCCTTGTCATTCTAACTAGCAGTAGATGTTTGTTCCAGTAACAAGAGTCATTCGAAGGCCTAGGTCTCCTACAGATAGAAACATTTCAGATAGGTTCAGTGGGAGATACTTAACCGGTGCTAAAGTAAATCCTGGAGACAGAGGAGTTGTGGTTGTATATTACAGCCTTAAAGTACCACAGTCTCCCCTTTTCACATTGAAATTCTGAGACTGGTAGGTACTTTAACCACCAAACAGCAGGCCCCTAATCTTAATTAAAGGGAGTGTCAGCATTAATGGGATTGTAAAGCTGTACGTTCAATTTCCAGCTTTATGATACCACTTCAGTCAGGTTAAAATGCATAAAACAGTCTGTTTCTATCTCCTCTGTTCTTTGTCATATATCTCCATAATTTTAAACACTTGCAAGTCATTGTATAATCTCCACTAAGCTAATAAAAGCTGCCACAGGTTTTCAAGATTTCCTTTGTAATTGTATTTCCTGATATCATCAAGACTATAACCTTGCTGTTGACTCAATGTCCTTCCTTCAAGTTCGAATAGATAGCTGATAGAAATGACATTTAATGCAACATGGAGATCTAGACATCGAAAATGGCAAAGAACATCTGAACCTGCAAAGCCAGCGACCTAATGAAAAGTAACATATGGAGATAAGGAAAAGTTTTAACCATTTAATCCAATTAAAATCATCTGCTTATTTATACTTAAGATTTTGGTGATCCATGTCTGTGGGATTTCGGAATAATATTTCTTAGATGCAGATGATAGCATTTCTTGCATCAGGAAATGGGCCTTAATGGCTACCCAGACCAAAAGACAACATTTGCCCCTCAAATGGAAAGAAACCAAAACAAGAGAACATTATTTTTGATACAATAAATATATTCTGGCACTTACTAAAATTTTGCTTGTAACCATTTCTTTAAAACACTTTACAATCCCTGCATTATGGAGGTGTTGCATTTCTAGAAATCTGTCTGTATCACGATTTTCCATAATGTTAAACCCTATTTCCCATTATAAGTGGAGGTACATTCCTGTGGGATGGTTTTCTCCCAACAGTAATGATGGTACCACAGCTGCTGGTTTGATGTGGGGTGGGGGTGGAGGTGTTTAAAAGATTGCCCTGTCAGTTCCCAGAGCAAACCTGTTAAGTGGCCAGCAGATGTATCTGGAGATACAAGTGGCTGCAGATGCTGTAGCAAGTCGCATGGCTTGAGCTCTTCTACAACGTTTCTCTCCAGCATCAAAACTTTGTAAAATATCAAGTTTTACATCCAGTGAAATTCCTTAACGTGGCTGTTTAGGTTTACAACTTGCACTTAAACTTGCTGGCCTGTTTCAGACGTCTTGAGGGTAATTAATATGGAAACCACTTGAAAAAAAACTGCTAGACAGCAAAATGAACCTACTGCACTCAAACAAGTCACATTATCTCCATATGTGTCAAGAAATGCAAGTTGAAAAAAAATAGACAAAATTTGTTTTTTCTTTCATATTTTGTGTTTATTTATTAATGTTTTTATTAGTTTTTTCCCACATAAATTCAATAAGAGTGAATTTTATTCACAGATTTGTGAATTCCATAGGGGCAAATTTCCTGAACAGCCTTATCACAGGGATTGCCAATATTTTAAAACAATAAATCTTTTAAAGGTGCATAAGGTACTCTGGTTAATGATTTTAACAATACCTATCTCCTAAGTTATTGTAATTGGTAATTGGTTTATTATTGTCACATGTACCGAGATACAGTGAAAAACTTTGTTCATCAGTACATCGAGGTAGTACAAGGGAAAAGCAGTAAGAGAATGCAGGATATGGTGTTACAGTTACAGAGAAAGTGCAGCGCAGGCAGACAATAAGGTGCAAGGGCCATGACGAGGTAGATTGCGAGATTAGGAGTTCATCTTGTTCATACTAGAGGTCTATTCAAGAGGCTTATAACAACGGGATAGAAGCTGTCCTTGAACCTGGTGGTACGTGTTTTCAAGATTTTATACCTCAGGCCCAAAGGAAGGGGGTGAAGAGAGAATGTCCGGGGTAGGAGGGGTCCTTGATGATGTTGGCTGCTTTCCCAAGTCAGCGGGAAGTGTGGACAAAGTCAATAGAGGGGAGGCTGGTTTCCGTGATAGACTGGGCTGCGTTCACAGCTCTCTGCAATTTTTTGTAGCTTTGGGCAGAGCAGTTGCCATACCAAGCTGTGATGCATCCAGAGAGGATGCTTTCTATGGTGCATCAAAAAAATTGGTGAGAGACACTGGGGACATGTTGAACTTCTTTAGCCTTCTGAGGAAGTAGAGGCACTGGTGTGCTTTCTTGGCCATAGTATCTAAGTGGCTGGACCAGGACAAATTGTTGGTGATATTTACACCTAGGAGCTTGACACTCTCAACAATCTCCGCCTTAGCACAACTGATACAGACAGGAACGTGTGCTCCACCCCACTTCCTGAAGTCAATGATCAGCTGACATCGAGGGAATGGTTGTTTTCATGACGCCATGCCACTTAGGCTCTCTATCTCCTTCCTGTACTCCATCTCATTGTTGTTTGAGATAGGGCCCACTACGGTGGTGGATTGTGATGCGAACAAATATATTATGTAGGTTACAACAGTGTCTGTACTTCAGAGGTACTTTGGATCTGAATTCTTCTAACTGATTTATCAATTTTAAATTCCCCTTAGGACGATTCTACTATCTGATTTACCATCGAAAGCTCACCTATGGCGAAGCCGTGCAAGCTTGCATCAGAGATGGATCAAAGATTGCTAAAGTCGGTCAAATGTATGCCGCCTGGAAGTTGCTCGGTTACGACCGCTGTGATGCAGGTTGGCTAGCTGATGGCAGTGTCCGCTACCCAATCACTAGACCCCGGCGTCGGTGCAGCGAAACTGAGGCAGCTGTGCGTTTCTCTGGCTTCCCCGATAAAAAGCACCGGTTATATGGTGTCTACTGCTTCAGAAGCAACTGATAATTCATGTTAAAGCTTAGTTGGAGATGAGTATTATTTTAATTCTGCACATGTGAAGGATGTACTTTCAATAATATGAACTCATGTTACCAAAACTGTGATAAAAAGATTTTTTCTTACTGTACAATGCCATTTTCATGCAAGCCAAAACATTTTTTCTTTGTTGTAATGTATCATACAATCATTAAATATTAAAAATAATATAATTTTTATAGGAAGTTGTACCAAGATTTAGCATCAATTTGCCTTTTTGTTTAAGTAGCATTCAGCAAAAGCTACCCTAAACATTGTTCCGACCAAAAGATGGACTATTCAGGATTGAGTGGGGCATGCCATAGCTGGACATTAAGTATTGTAATATCATTCATTTACAAAATGAGCATTTCTCAGGCAATATTTTAGTTTATTTGTGAAATATACATTCAGGATTCATCTTGCTTTGTAAACTTTCTAAAATTTTGCCGCTTCAAGAAAGTTGAGCATGACAGTGGAGAAAGATGATGTGACACTCTAATTCCCCACAAGAAGCTAATAACTTGTCCAAAATTTAACTTGCTGATCAGGCTGTTATTGATATTGCAAGCTTTTGCAACACCATTAGAAACCCTTAGTATTCTAGTTATGCCAGAATTGTTTCATGTTGGACGTAATGAATCTACCAGCTGAATTTTTGTTGTTAAACACAATGCATGGTGCACATTTCCCCTACTCCCTGGACAAATAATTGAAATTATTGCGCTGAAGAATGAATTGTCCAAGAAAAGCAATAGCTTTTTTGACTTCTTCATATAACTCAGCTGAAGGCCACCTGTGTTCTTCAAACAGAGGACAAGCTGCCCTTGAAGAGGCATTTTGTGTGGGTGTCAGTGAGCCTGTTGCATCAGTAAACAGTAATCAAGTGCAGTTAACAGCCCTTTCCAGGTCTTGCTGTGCACATATTCCACCAGGTAATGAAGAATTCATCAAATAAAGTACAAGTTCTGCCAGTTTCAGTGTGTTAGTAGATTTTATATCAGACAAAAGCAAACCCCTTCCTTGAGGTGACTGACTTTTTTTGTGAGGAATGTTATCATTTATTAAGGAACTCCAGTAACAGGAAATCACTGATGGGGTACATTCATTTTCTTGTTATGCAGCTGAAGAAATTACATCGATCTGTTATTTTAAACAAACATTTGCGTTCTTTCAATGGTATATTTATAAAGGGCAGAATTGCCCTTAGTTATAGTTTCTTGCATTTAAGAATTAAAACTATTGTGAGATCACTTTAAAAAATTAATTTCATTTCCAAACACCTGTTGGCTGTACTCGCTGGCAAAACCTTGGATTCACTGTTAAATCCCACACAAGTCGAAGATTATGAATGCATTCCAACCCCAACTTCAGAGCAGGGAAAAGTGCATGGAAGTTAAAAGATCATTCATAAACAAGCACATTATTTAAAGCTTAAAAATAAGGCACAAGGCCATAAATCACACCAATCAAACCTATGTAGAAACTATAACTGGGTCATCTTGCCCATTTTGAAACATGTTCATACTTGGATGTTGGCTCATGAGGACAATATACTTTGGATGTTCCAAAATTTGGTGGCCAATGTTATTGCTTCACAACCTCAGAGTGGTACGGCAAGTAAAACCATTGCCTTGCAGTGCCTGAGGCCAGGGTTCAATCCTGACTTTAAGTATCATTTGCATGAGGTTTGCACTTCCCCGCTGACTGTGTGGATTTCCTCTGGGTGCTCTGGTTTCCTCCCATGTTCTAAAGACATGTGAGTCGGTAGGCGAATTGACCACTGTAAGTGTAGCTGAGTGATAGAATCTGGGGGGAATTGAGTGGGGAGAATAAAAAAATGAGGTCAATGTGGGTTGATGTTCTATGCACTCAGTAGGCCAAGGGGCCTGTTTCATGTTGTATCTCCATGAGTTTATGAATTACTTTCTGTGTTGTTTAGTTTTGAATCTGTGCTCTTGACATTAACTTCAGTAATGAAATACTGAAGCACATCATCAGTTGTGATTCCATTCCGATGCAAAAAGCAGTTTCTAGTAGGAATAAAAATCTTAAGGGGGACCACACAGTCTGCTTACCGGGACAACTAGGAGCTGAGAGGGTGCAACCATGAATGAAAATAAAAAGTTGGTGGTGGTTTATTGCAACTTAGCACATTGTTGATTTATTGAAGAAGTAGAACAATAGCTGTCCTTCTAAAAGACAACCTTATTCAATGTCCAAACTCGAATCTAAAACTTTGACAAGGATTCACATAATTTGGTTCTTTACATGAATTATCAGAATGGTTTGATAAACATAGAATTATCTAATGAGGTGAATTAATAAGAAAGTGGTGCTTAAACTGAAAGTCCCAATGAGTTCAAAGAATACTGCATTATAAAGGGCCAAGTGTTTATATGGTTGAACTTTTATATAAAGCAATTCCAAATGTGCTGTAGCTTACTAGTTTTGCAACTTCCAAAGCAGTTATATTCCAACGGAATGCATCATATTTAATTATCCCGTGAATGCTTTTTGTTTTCCTGTTTGTGTCTGATTATTTATTCCTATTTCTGGTTTTAACCTACTTCATTTTTAGGGTGAAAAGTTAATTAAATGCATAGCTTTTGTGGTGATTACATTCACAGCTGTTGCTGATATCACAAGAGTTTACTAATTGAGGTTCATTCTGACCTGTGGTTCACATCAGTCTGTTCCTTTGATTGTCAGGCTTCAATTACATAATATCATGAGGGCATAAAGGAGTATAAAGGCATGCTAATTTAGAAAGAATACGAGTCCAGCAACATCTTTAGGAACTGCCAGTTAGCTGACTCTATACCCAATGAGAAGAGTATGTATCACCCACTCACCATCCAGTTGTACCCGAAAATTGCATCTGAGCCTCACAACTAGCATAGGATGCAAATCTAATTAGGCAACTGCCTCATTTTGGGACAGGAGGAATGATCTTAAAGAAATGTGGCCCATTGAACAATCAAGTAGTGTGTGCCTCAGAAGGTCAGTAAGTGATAAATGTCCTTTTTTATTTTAAAAAAAAGATATGTTTACTACCTGATTTGTAAACAGGGGAGGTAATATAGACACAAATCAGTTGCAATATTACATTGAAAAGGTAGGCAATACTGAGGTGCAAGGTTGTGGTGAATGAGAAATGAATAGTTGCCTTCTCTGGCATTGCTCTATCAAAGTTGTTGTGGAATGAATTCCTTTATAATATGTGGCGATGCCTTCAGCTGCCAAAGTCCTAACCATTAATAACAATCCCCTAAACATCTCCACCTCTCTTTATGACAGTTTAAAACCTACCTCTTTAACCAAGCTTTTAATCACCTGCCCTATATCTCCTTGCGTGTGATACTGTCACATTTTTAAAATAATGCTCCTGTGAAATGCCTTGAATTATTAAAGGTGCTACATAAATGAAAATAGTTATATTGTTAAAATATGCATCAAGATGGCTTTGGTAAAGAGTTGAAATTGCCTGTTAGAAAGTGTCCTTTTTTTCCAGAAAAGTTAAGACTTGATCTGGGGATATTGTTTCTCGGATGTGGAAAGGAAAATGAAGAGTTTTTAAGTTGGATGAATTTTGTCTTGGACAGAGATAAAACTGAGAATGTTTCGCAGCTGCTTGTGTGTGTAAGAGTTCGTAATGGAGTGATTATGTTCTACCCATTCTTGTTTTAAACTCGTGTACAGTCCAGTAATATTACACGCTAGAAAGGTCCCCAAGCTTCAAGTGTGCTGTGCAATTTTATTAGTTTTCTGATGTGGCCTCTATTTACACTTCTGTATGTGATCGACATGTTGTGCATGCAATGCCATTAGCTGGGCAGTGCATGTGTTTTGTTTTTGCAAATATTATGTATTCCACATCTTTTTTCAGTGAGACATTGCAAACGCTTTGCTTAGGGTTTGCCTGGGAAGTATTACTGTACAATGAATGACTTTACAGAGATCTTTCTGTTAATTTCAAGGTAAATTTGTTGAAGAACTCAGGAAAGCTATCTGAAAACAAAACTGCAGGGCAGAAAAAACATGTGATTAGCTATATATTTGTGTCACTGTAGCATTCCTCATATATCATGTTTCTGTAACAACATAGAAATAACAATATAACGTCTATAAGTTACTGAATAGAACTGCTACTCTTTCTTAATTAAACAAGACAAAGTTTCTATCACCAATGAGTCAGTTCAGTTATCCAATAGAGCAGAAAGCCATAAGTAGGAAGCTATGGAAAGGAATTTAAATTGACAGTTGGTTTAGAGACTTACGACAGAGAAAGTTACAAATTGTATTAAGGAGTATAGTCCGATACCTACCGCAAAGGATTAGGCTGAATTTATTACTTGATTTCAGTGATTGTCATATTTCCTAAGCTCATCTCAAATCTGTCTGCTTCTCTGAAATATAAAAGTATAGTTTTTTTTTAACCTGTTTAAATGTGTACTGTATATGGATAATTGATGGTATATTTTCCTATGTGTCGATTGGAACATATACGCTTAATTCCAATTTAGATTTAGTTCTTTTAACTTCTCTAAAACTATATATATTAATTTTTTGAGTTGGAGTAAAAGACCTAACAATGCACACCAATTTTTCTGAATGATATGCATTGTTTAAGAATTCTTGTATCATTAACTGTATGAAACATATATGGTTCAATGCAAGCATCTAGTTCAAGCTTAGACACAGATTCATGCAGGGATCTCCAGATCAATGTAGTATCAATGCCACCTTATTCTTTAACAGCTAAGTATCGCACCTCACACATATTACTTTTGGTCGGATGATAGTTTTCAACTGTACATTGAGTATACAGTCCAGCATATAGATTATTCAGATATAACTCACCATTAGCAAGCAATTTCTGTTTAATCTTGTGAAACAATGACAAGGTAAAAGTTTGTTGCTGACTCTTGTTTAAAATAGTGCCAAGGTTTGCTGCATAAGTCTTGCCCGTGGGAAAGATGCTGGCTTTTTTTTTTGCTGACTATATTTTTTTCTGCTCCAACATACTGCAGTATTTTGTCAATCTGTGTTATTCTTAATTAACCCTCAGAACGGAATACTTTACTGCAGCCTGCAATATTCGACAGAAATCTCATGTAACAGAGGAAGAAATTGTAAATTCATTTTTAGAACATGTGCATCAAACAATTTGTTTTAATATCACAAGATGTTTCTCATGCTGCTGGATGCCGAGAGTCTTTCAGGATTCAGTGGGCTTTGTGCTACCTTACGTGAATAGAATTTATAATATGCTTTTATGTTTGAATGCCATCCTTGCATCTATTTGCACTGTACTGCATTAGTACTATTAAGGTGTCCTCTAGAAAGTTACTAAAATACATTAACAAATGAAGCAATTGATTTAATATAATGTAAATTGTAGCATAACATGGAAAGTTAGGTAATAACCCCAAAGATCAATACTTGAATGGACATATTTCAAGTATAAAAGTAACCTTTTTGCATTTTGTGACAGGAGCACAGCAATGCTAATTAAAAACGTGAAACTAATCCTTGAGTGTTTATTATTGTGCTATTTTATCAAATGAAATAATGTTCTCTGTTTTCAAAAACGTTCTCATTAAAAGATCCACAGTAGTGTACTTCAGACAATTTGTGGGGTGTTTCTGTGTACTGTATTCAGCATACATTCTATGCACACAAGGGGGGGAAAAGGAGTGGATTATGAGTGCTCACGTTGTTGTTAATGGAAAAAGTAATGACCTTGAATGGTTGTCGTGTTACACCAATGAAGCAGCCAATTTGATGGGAGCTTGTCCTTGGATATCCACTTATTTCAGAACTTGGACCCTTTTAATATTGGAATCAAGGTCCCATGAGATGCATATTCCCATTTTAGGTTGGAAATGGTTGGCACCCACTCAGCTGCAGACTCTGATTAGTTAATGAGTGATGGAAAGGACAAGACCCTTTTATGATGATCTAATCGTTTTTGTGTGCTTCAGAGCACCATTTGAGGCCTGTGTGTTCATCTCTCTAGCTGTGATGTACCTCACTGGCAGCATCTCCTGTCTGGCAAGTTTCATCCGAACAGCTGTTTGGAGGTCTGCTGCTCTTCCGTTGAAACTACATGTGGTCGATGTCTCTTCACTCCTGCAATGGCTAATTGATCCCTAATCTCAACATCGTGTCAACATCTACTCCATATTGACCAGTACAGAGCCCGAAAATGTAAACAAATCTCCCTGTGAAGGATATTTCATTGACATGTGAAAAATGTATCAATGCAATACCACTAGTTTTCAAGTTATTGGCATGATAGAGAATTGTGAAGCTAGGAATAAACATAATAGTCTTTCATTTATTGGAGATAAAATCTATTATACCAAAATAAGCTATTTAAATGACAGAAGATTTTATTGGGAGGAGTGTTGGAGAGAAGGACCACTTTTGGTTCTTTATTCAATCTGTCAAATGTGTTAGTTGTTCTATTTAACTGTGAAGCTTGATCTCTTTTGCTGCAATGTGGATTTGCTGCAATGTGGATTTGCTGCAGTGGCTCCTTAGCTAAATGTCTTTGACATGGATTTGCATATTGCTCCTCATTAAACTGCACTGTCAAAATAAATCCTCAGAGCTGATGAATCCTGCAGTGTTCACAAGCAAACAGTTATGGGTATTCTTAATAAAGTGAGGATTTTTAAGAGCTTGGTGTTGGGGCTAATTTTACTTTGTTACAACTAGGGTATAAGCTCATTATTCCAAAAGTAAAGCAGCATCTTAGAGCATAGTTGATTAAATATTTTTACATTCCTCATGAAGGTAAATGGGTTTGAAGAGCATTAATGAACTAGCCCAGCAGTAACTAGGCTGAAATAGTGGTTATGCATCAATTAAAGGAAAAATTCACTTGACTCCCATAAGACATTAATGATATAGAACTGAAACTGCTATCAACAAGACCAGAAGGAGTTGGTTGAGTCCTGGGAATCAAAGAGCAGAAGGTAGAATTACTTTGACTTTCTTTTAGTGAAAAGACATGTAGTTTTATTTTTTTTCTTGATATCTAGGATGATCAACAATTTTAAAAATTGATGCTGAAAATCTAAAATAAAAACAGAAAACACGAGGTGCAGTGAAAAACTTGTCTTGCATACTGTTCATACAGACCAAGTCATTGCACAGTGCATTGAGGTAGAACATTAACAGAATGCAGAATGAAGTGTTATAGTTACAGAGAAAGTGCAGGCAGACAATAAGGGTTATAATGAGGTAATGAGATCAAGAGTCTATTTTATCGTACTAGGGAACCTTCCAATAGTCTTATCACAGTGAGATGGAAGCTGTCCTTGATCCTGGTGGTACAGATGGGAGGGGGGAGAAGAAAGAATGTCTGGGGTGAGTGGGGTCTTTGATTATGCTGGCTGCTTTACCAAGGCAATGAGAAGTGTAGACAGAGTCCACAGAGGGGAGACTGGTTTCTGTGATGTACTGAGCTGTGTCCACAAGTCTGCAGTTTCTTGCGGTTGTGGGCAGAACAGTCGCCATACCAAGCCATGATGCATCCGGATAGGATGCTTTCTATGATGCATCGAATTTTCTTTTTAAAAAAATGGTGAGGGTCAAAGGGGACATGACAAATTTCTTTAGCCTTCTGAGGAAGTAGAGGCACTGGTGAGCTTTCTTGGCCATGGCGTCAACGTGGTTGGACCAGGACAGGCTATTGGTGATGTTCACAGCCTTGTAGGGCACCAATGTTGAAAATAATTGTGCTGGAGGTGTTTCTGCCTATCCTTACTGATTGTGGTCTGTTGGTCAGGAAGTCAAGAATCTAGTTGCAAAGGGAGGTGTTGAGTCCCAGGGCTAGGAGTTTGGAGATAGAGGTAGATTCTCCTTTTAAGTTTGTTTCCAACTGCAACACCATTGTCTCACTTTTTGTATCACCCCACACATCATGAATGGCCTCAGAGTCCTGATTTGGATCCCTGTGGCATCTGGCCTGATTGTCACTCTACCTGTTTACCCAATGCACACCCCACACTGAGCACAAGTTTAACTGCATTTGCTTCCAACCAGATGGGTTAGGGCTAGGGTCAACTTGTGTGATACTTGATCATGTATCAACATCCCCGCCCCATTCCCCCCCCCACCACCCCCCCCCCAATGACTGCACGTTCACCTTCTAGGTGTCATGTTACACCTGCAGTTGGTTACAGGAGCAAATACTTGGGGAGGGGGAGCAATGGGTGGGGAGGGTTGAGTGGACCAGGGTGTTATGGAAGGAATGATCCCCTGCAGAAAGGGGTGGGGAGGGGAAGATGTGGCTGGTGGTGGGATTTATTGATGGAGCCCTCGTCCACATCTCCTCCACTTCTGCTCCTACACATCCCCCCTGCTGCCCCCAGATGCATCAGGGGTAGGGTTCTCCTGGTCCTTACCCATCACCCTACCAGCCTATGCATCCAGCACATCATTCTCCTCAACTTCTATCAGCTACCACGTGATCCCACCAGCAGCCACACCTTCGCCTCCCCGTTCCTTTCTGCTTTCCGCAGGGATCACGTTCCAACTGGGGAGTCTACCACCTGATGGCATGAACATTGAATTCTCCAACTTCAGGTAACCTGCGCCCCCATCCCTTTTTTCTCTCTCCTCCTGATCTACTCAGTCCCTCTCACACCCACCCCAGCCTCCCCATCACCCACAGGTTCCCCTCCCCACCTCCCTCACATGATTCCATGCTCCACCTCTCTCTCTCCTATCAGATTCTACCTCCTGCAGCCCTTTCTTTCCTCCATCTGTCACCTCCCAGTCACAATTTCCACTCTCCCCTCCTCTATCAATGGCCCCTCCTCACCTGGATCCACCTATAAACCTCCCAGCTCTTGTTCTACCCCTTCCCTTCGACTCTTCATACTGGCTATCTCCCCTCAGTCCCTTTCAGTTCAGATGAAGGGTCCCAGCCCAAAACATCAACTGTCCATCTCCCTCCATAGATGCTGCCTGACCTGCTGATTTCCTCCAGCATCTTGTTTTTATTGGGCTCCTTTGGTTTCCCAAATGTGGTGTGGCATTTGCCAATTTAAATATGTTATTAATATGTGGGCCTGAGGAGAGCATCTCGTTGGTTGCCCAGATGTTCTCCTGCGTTAGATTTGTCTTCAAACTAACATGAAGACTGCAATTACCCTATTTTGAACCCGGCTGACTTTTCTGGGACTGATGTGTGCACAATCGTGCTTGTGTTCCCAGAACAATTATGGTACTCAATTAACTGCAAACTTTTGGCTGGGAGGGTAACAGCATCATTTTGAGAGAAGCAAAGTATTTCTTTTAAAGAAGGAAGCAAGCAGTCAGGGTATGTCATTGGAACCAAACACTCTGGAAACTTAGTGACTTTGAGGTACTGTTGTCAGATTTAAAGAGCATGTCCATTGGATTAAGATACAGCACAGTCAACAGTCCAGGCCCAGCAGAAGAACATTGTTGAGACTACACATGCCATTGAGGTGCCCTTCACAAACCCAGTTATTAAATAAAAAAGTTGAAAGATGTCATCAGCTCAGTCCCAATAAAAGGATCAACATTCATTGTTGCACAGTACATTTGAATTCACAACCATCAATCTTCAACATCACATCTCGTGAGGTAATCTGGCTCACTGTAAGTACAACCAAAGTGCTAAAGAAATGAAATTTCTACCATGCATCTGACACAATGGCAAAATGGAAACGGCTCTGAAGAAAATGAGTTCATATCTCCTCTGAAATCTGCACAAGGAGGTACAAGGCCCTTCATGGCTTCATGCTTTCCTTGCAATGTCTCTCAATCTAAATCCTCACTTTCAGAAAAGAAGGAAGCCCCACTGATGGTTTGGTACAATGAATCACTCTCAATTACCCAACATCCAGGGAAGGTGCACATACTGTGGCATTCTCTGAAAAGAGAATATTGCGTAAAATTCAAGGGAAAGAAAGGTCATTAGTGCTTTGTGAAGTTGTGGGGTGTTGGATTGTGAAGGAGCATGTAGGACACCCCTAATTAGGATTTTTAGTCTTATGGTTAGGATACAGATTTTCTTGTTTCTATGGTCACCACATGGACTGCCAAGGTTATAATTTATTATTGTGCAAAAGTCTGCCATCAAGGATGCCTTCAAGAGGCGGTGCCTCAAGAAGGCAGCATCCATCATTAAGGACCCTCACCAGCCGGGACATGCCCTCTTCTCATTACTACCATTGGGCAGGAGGTACAGGAGCCTGAAGACCCACACTCAATGATTCAGGAACAGCTTCTTTCCCCTCCACCATCATATTTCTGAATGGTCCATGAACACTACCTCGTTATTCCTCTTTTGCACCATTTATTTTTGTAAATTTGTAATTTTTATGTCTTTATGCCTTGCACTGTGCTGCTGCCACAAAACAACACATTTCACGACATATGTCAGTGATAATAAACCTGATTCTGAAAAATGTCAAAATCTGGATTGAAAGAGTAAGAGATGTGAAAGCAGGCAGGAGTACAGGTGTAAAAGCTGGCAGACTATGAAAACTAGGCTTTGGTAAAGACCCGATCACTGCCACAATAAACAAATATTATCAGATGTTGTCCATTTATAGAACGTAGGACGGTAGAGCACAGTATTGGCCCATCAGCCCATGATGTTGTGCTGACCCATATAACCTACTCGATCAATCTAACCCTTCCCTCCTGCACAGCCCATAACCCTCCATTTTTCGTACATCCATGTGCCTATCTAAGAGTCTTTTAAAGGTCCCCATTGTATCAGCCTCCACCACCACCCCTGGCAGTGTGTTCCAGGCACCCGCCACTCTCTGTGTAAAGAGCCTAACTCTGACATCTCCCCTAAACTTTCCTCCTCTGACCTTAAACTAATGTCCTCTAGTATTGGCCATTGCCGCCCTGGGGAAAAGGTGCCAGCTGTCCACTCTATCTATGCCCCTCATAATCTTGTACACCTCTATCAAGTCACCTCTCATCCTCCTTCTCTCCAAAGAGAAAAGCCCTAGCTCGCTCAACCTATAAGACATGTTCTCTAATCCAGGCAGCATCCTGGTAAATCTCCTCTGCACCCTCTCCAAAGCTTCCACATCCTTCCTATAATGAGGTGACCAGAAATGAACACAATACTCCAAGTGTGGTCTAACCAGAGTTTTATAGAGCTGCAACATTACCTTGTGGCTCTTGAACACAATACCCTGACTAATGAAGGCCAACGCTGCTTAACCACCCTATCAACTTGTAAGGCAGCTTTGAGAGATATATGGACTTGGTCTCCAAGATCTCTCTGTTCCTCCACACTGCTCAGAATCCTGCCATTAGCCTTGTATTCTGCCTTCAAGTTCGATCTCCCAAAGTACATCACTTCACACTGTTCCAGATTGAACTCCATCTGCCAATTCTCTGCCCAAATCTGCATCCTGTCTGTATCCTGTTGTAACCTATGACAACCTTCTACACTATCCACAACACCTCCAGCCTTCATGTCATCTGCAAACCTACCAACCCATCTCGCCACTTCCTTATCCAAGTAATTTATAAAAATCACAAAGAGCAGGGGTCCCAGAACAGATCTCTGTGGACCACCACTGGTCACTAACCTCCAAGCAGAATACACTCCGTCTACAACCACCATCTGCTTTCTGTGGGCAAACCAATTCCAAGTCCACGCAGCCAAGTCTCCATGGATCCCATACCTCATGACTTTCTGAATGAGCCTACCATGGGGAACCCTATGAAACACCTTACTAAAATCCATATACACCACATCCACCCCTCTACCTTCATCAATTTGTTTTGTCACCTCCATGGAAAAACTCATTTAGGCTCGTGAGGCACATCCTGCCCCTCACAAAACCATGCTATCCCTTATAAGACTAAGCTTCTCCAAGTGCTCATAAATCCTGCCCTGAAGAATCGTCTCCAATAGTTTGTCTACCACTGACGTAAGACTCACTGGCCTACAATTCCCAAGATTATCACTATTACCTTTCTGGCTAGTTAGCTGACAAGGCAATTAAAGAAAATCATGGCTTTTCCAATGTAAGTGAAGTACAAATTTCTGAAAATATATAACACAGTTATTATCCATAATGTCCCAACAGCCCCCTAAAATGAAGCATATATTAGTAAGTAGATTAAATACAATGTTTTTGGCCACTTTTATTAAGTTTAATATTTCATTATATTGAAATAAATTGCATTGTTTCTTGGGAGAAAAATACATGCTTACTCTTCTGGCCTCTTTTTGTTTTGCAACCTCACTCTCCTTTGTTTCCTGCCCAACATTCTTCTGACACCTCAACGCGATCACTACCATAATAAGTATATAAATGCAACAGACGTTGTCCATTTGTTATTTTTCCAGCTAGATAATTCACAAGGCAATTAAAATAAAAACTCCTATATTATTCAATACAAGTAGAGACAAAATTTCAGAAAATATGTGATACAATTATTCTCCATAATGTCCCCAAAGCCCCATAAAACGGCATATATTAGCAGGCAGATATGATGTTCTGGACCACTTTTATAAGGTCTATTTTTTCATTATGGATAAATAAATTACATTTATATAGAAGAAAATAAAAATGTAAATACTCTTGGGCATTGTGACTTTACCCCAGCCCTTTTATTCCACTCAATATTCCCACTTTCAATACCTTTTCTCCCCTCCCCTCTTCACAAACCTCCTGTATCCCTCCACTCCTGTTTACCATCCCCTTTCATACCTCTCAACCCTGCGTCCTCCTCGTGTTGTACCACAGTGTCGTTCCATTTCCTTCCCAGTACCACCATCCTCTATCTGCCCAGCAACTCAGAACGATGAGTGTTCCCCATCATGTTGGGAGCTTCGTATGACATTACAATCAAATTTCTAGGACTACATTCAAATTTTACCACTGCAGCTCTGTAATTTTGAGTAATTTTTAAATATTTCACTTTCATCAACAACACTTGATTGTCTTTTCTAAAATATTTTTCCATCATGCTGGTTTTCAGATCTTTGTGACAAGGTTACGTATGTCCCTAATTACAAATGTCATACCACTGCAGAGGAAATTAATGCAAATAGAATTCTCCCTTGTACAATAGGGAGGTAAGGATTTGCATTTGCAAAGTTTGGTTATTTGAAGAGAATGTAGATGTTCCATTATCAATGATTACTACAGGAAAAAAAGCACAAACTGCATGGAGCATTCACTTAATTTTTCACAACTCAAACTTCAGCTCCAAAAAGTTTGTAATTTCTCAATGTTAGTTTAAGATTTTCTTTATCTCCAGTGGGAATGACTACATCTGGTGCTTATGAAATAAAATTCTGATGAAAAATTAGCTAGTTCAAATGTCATGACCTCAATGCACATCAGACCAAATCTTTTTGTAATGGTTGACTCTTGGCATCTTCGTCTATCTGTGTGCTTAAATGGGGCAATGGAAAACATGCCACCAATATCCCATTAGGAGATTTAAAAATTAATTCTGTTAGAAGACTGGTGGCATTCCCTCAGGAAATGGCAGATGTCAGGTGTAATTAGATCTGCTCCCAATTTCCTGTTCTAAAATTTCCAGGAGTGTGTCTCCATTCACTAGTCGGGACGTACGAGATTTCTGGTGCCTGGCACTGAGTGAAAGGATACAATCTTGCTCCTGAGGGACAGGAGTAATTCCAATTATGGATTGCAGTTTAAAGCAGCATGGAATCAAACAAATGTTGAACTATTTTGATGTGTATCTTTCTTTCTTGGTTCCCAGACCCATGAACAATGGGAATAAGGTTGGGGAGTACTAGGAAATAAACCGACTCAATGAAATGCACTCATACATTTATCTCTGTGCAAGGTGGGGCTGCACCCATATCCCTCCTCTTCTTTGTAGGTTAACTCCCCTTCCACTGACATTGGAAACTTTGGCATTATCCTGATGGGATACCAAGTTGACATCCTGAGGATATCTGGTCCTTCAGATCATCAAAGATGGCATGATGTACTTTTCTGGACCCTTGACTGGGCAAAATCGTGCCTGGAACTCAACAGTAATCAAGTAAGTTATAGGAGTCCATTAGTGCAGGAAAATAGCAGAAAAAGTAAGATGCTGGATATTTCATGCAGCTCATCGAGCAAATCAAGCTCCTGAACTGAAGTTTTAGGGTGGCCATCTATTTGGTAGGATAATATGAAATTAAAGTTCCTTTTAAAATGGCCGAATTTCTCATTTGGAGGAAGGCCAAGAAGATCACCAGGCAGCAGGTCCTCACAGCTGGCCTCCCTACACTCACACAGCTTCTCCAATTCTGCATGTTCTGAATCCCTGTAACCACCATCCACAACTTTCTCCCTAAACCCAAGCTGAAGTACCAACCTAAGGCTAACACATGAACCAAACAGATGGTGTACATCACTCAACAGAACATGTCCTTGCTATTTATGAAGTAACATTTAGTACATAATTGAGTCTTGCTGTGATAGCTTAAACTGGATGAGAGCAAATGAGTAACATGTTTTAGAATGTTTATTTCCCTTTGAAATATGGGGTTAATGTATGAGGTGCTGTGGCGTCCTGGCTCCATGCAGTGGATTGATGCAAAGCTTTCCAATGTTGTTCTTTTTAGCTACATTATCCAGCAAAGAATTTCTCCTTCCTTACACCAGCCTGCCATCAAATTGTGCTCATCCATCTTCTCTTCCCTTCGTACTTTCTTTTTCTCTTCTCCTTTCTTTCCAAACATTTAACTTTAACTCATGGTTTTCCAACATCTCAGAACAAGAGAACTCCTCACTTTCTGCAATTCTTCTTCCTTCAACAATCTCTAGTATTTAAAAGTCCAACTTTTATATCACCTGCATTTTACTTCCAAATAATCCTGGTCTTGTGTTTTCCATTTTGTTACTTTATTGGTGCCCTGGTCTGTGGTTCTTCAGTTTTATTTTATCAGTTTTGCATGGATTAAACTGTAAAATTGTACATAGCTGTAGCTAATTTAAAGAAACTTCTCTGCCACTGAAAAGAATTTGGCAAACGTAATGAGCGATGCCTATATGAATTCATCATGGCAACAATGACACTGTACTGTTGATTTTCTTTCAGTGAGTAAAGCTATAAGTACAGAATCATTTATTAAATTCAGATATTACAAGCAGTGTACAGTTCTCTGTTCAAGAAGATGTAATAAATTTGCTGCACTGTGTGCTTTCCCAGGAACCATCATGGGAAGATATGATCAATATTTAGATCCAGGTACTTTCCAGTAATTTTTTCTAAATTGGACTGTGGTGTTCCATCGTTTGTTCACCAACAATGGGGGTCAATGACGATTTTCCAAATTTATATTGGTTAAGACACAGATCAGCTATGGTCTGCGAGGAAAAAAATCCTTGAAAGTTCATGGGGCTAAACAGTCTACACCTGTTCCTATGATCAACCCTTCATATAATTCAGTGTTGACCCTTGCATCTGTAGTCAAACCTGCTGCAACAACACATTTAACTCAAAATAATCCAACATTAAAGGGGGCAGGTAACAGATTTTTCTGGGTTGGATGAATTTAACTGTCTGAACTCCTATACTCTGGGCATCCACAAAATGTGCCAGTCTAAAGAGAAGTAACAACAATGTCCCACCAAGTCTATCTTCATCCCCAAACAGCTTTGGAAGTATTAATGCTTTGATCATTGCTGGGTTGAAAAACCTTCATAATACAGAAATATCCTGAACTTTTCCTATCAAAACACCTGAGTGTGATTATGGTCAAAACATCAGACAGGATGACATTCCCTTGAAAGGATACCATAACTTTGGGGACATCTTTATGGTAGAGCTGCTGCCTCACAGCTCCAGTGACCAGGGTTTGATTCTGTGTGGTGTTGGCACCTTCCCCCTGTCACTGTGTGCGTTTCCCCCAGGTGTCTTGGTTTCCTTCCACGCCACAAAGACTCGCAGATTAGGGCTGGCATGGTAGCGTAGCAGTTAGCATAACGCTATTACAGCACCAGCGACCCAGGTTCAATTCCTGCCGCTGTCTGTAAGGAGTCTGTACGTTCTCCCCGTGTCTGCGTGGGTTTCCTCCGGATGCTCCGGTTTCCTCCCACATTCCAAGGACGTACGGGTTAGGAAGTTGTGGGCATGCTATGTTGGTGCCGGAAGCGTGGCGACACTTGCGGGCTGCCCCCAGAACATTCTATGCAAAAGGTGCATTTCACTGTGTGTTTCGATGTACATGTGACTAATAAAGACATCTTAATTGGTAACTGCAAATTTCTGTCTACAAAATGTGTAAATAGAACCTGGGGGGGAGTTGGTGGGAACGTCAGGGGAATAAAAGTGGGATTAGTGTAAATGGTGTTTGGTTGTCTGCACAGACTTGATGGGCTGAATGTCCTGTTTCTGGACTGTATAACTCTATGACTAATACACTGACATAACTTTGAGCCATCTCACAGACTTGCAGCAAGCAGGCAACATTGGATAAAGATGGTACAATTAAGGGGAGGATTGTGCCACTAAAATTGACAATGGGTATGACTTCTGTAAAATAAAATTTGAAGATTCGGGTCAGATTTTAACAACGTTGAAGGAGACTGCACTAAACCCATTTGAGGTTAGTGCAGGAACGTGGTACTGATTCCTTGTTCTTGTGGGAAAAGACTCCTCTGGGTGATTCTGTGGTGAATGGTGCTTAAAATCATCAAGAGTTAAGGATAATGTGAATAATAATTAAAGGGAATAAAGTGTTTAAATCTAATAGCAGATTAGTACTTTGAATAGTATTTGTAAGTATGATAAACTATAAAAGGAATATTGAGTTACATTGCTCCATGGAATTCCCACCCAGATGGTTCAGATTGAATTCGGGGGTGATTGCGACAGTGTTAGGCAGGGGCTGGGGAGAGTGGATTGGGAGCAGCTGTTATTGGGCAAGTCCACATCTGACATGTGGGAGTTATTTAAAGGCCAACTGGTCAAAACTCAGGACCAAGACCTTCCCCTGAGGAAGAAAGACAAGGATGGCAAGGTTCGGGAACCTTGGATGAGGAGAGCTGTTGTAAATTTCTTCCAAAAAGAAGGAAGGATACATAAGGTATAGGAAACTGAAATTGCACAGGGCCCTTGAGAAATATAAAGGAAGCAGAGCAGAACTTAAACAGGGAATCGAGAGGGCTAAAACGGGCCATGAAATGTCCTGGACAAGTAGGATTAAAGAGAACCCCAAGGCAATTTATGCATACATTAAATAAAGAGGATAACTAAGGAGAGGGTAGGACCACTTGAAGACAAAGGAGAGAATTTCCGCCTGGAGCCAGAGGAAGTGGGCGAGGTACTAAATGAGTACCTTGCATCAGTTTTCACCAGAAGAAGGACATGAAGGATAGTGAGATCAGGGAGGGGTGCGCTGATGTTCTAGGGCATGTTGATATCAAGACAGGGAAGGTGTTGGGTGTCTTGAAGAACATTTAAGGTTGATAAGTCCCCAGGTTCAGATGGGACCTTTCCCAAGTTATTGAGGGAGGCAAGAGAGGAGATTGCTGGGGCCTTGACAGAGATCGTTGTATCCCCTTCAGTGACAGGTGAGGTCCCAGAGGACTGAAAAGTAGACAATGTTGAAGAGCAATAGGGACAAACCAGGAGCCTCACATCAGTGGTAGGGAAATTACTGGAGAAAATTCTCAGAATTGGGGTCCATGTCCATCTGAGAAGGCATTGATTTACTATGAGGTATCATCAGCAAGGCTTTGTGCAGAGGAGATCATGCCTTACAAACTATTGAGTTTTTTGATGAGGTTGAGGATGACTGAAGGTAGGGCAGTGGATGCTGTAAACATGGACTTTAGTAAAGCTTTTGACAAGGTCCCATATGGTAGGCTGGTCCAGAAGATTAAGGCACCTGAGATCCATGAAGCCTCAGTAGACTGGATTCAAAGTTGCCATGGCCACAGAAGACAGAGGGTAGTGGTGGAGCAGTGTTATTCTAACTGGAGGTCTGTGACCAGTAGTGGTCCACAAGAATCAGCACTGGCACCTTTGTGGCTTGTGATATACATAAATGATCTCGACAAAAATGTAGGTAGACATAAAAATTGGTGGATTTCTGGATAGTGAGGAAGGTTGTCAAAGGATACAGCAGGATATAGACCAGATGGAAATGTGGGCAGAGAAATGGCAGATGGAGTTTAACCCAGACAAGTGTGACGTGTTGCACTTTAGAAGGTCAAGTGCAAGAGGAAAGTGTACAGTAAATGGCAGGACCCTCAGGAACACTGAAGTACATAGAAAGTTAGAACAGTATAGCACAGTACGAGTCCTTCAGCCCACGATGTTGTGCCGACCTATGTAAACCTACTCCCTGATCAATCTAACCCTTCCCTCTTACACAAGCCATAACCCCGCATTTTACTTTCTTCCATGTGCCTATCAAAGAGTCTTTTAAATGCCCCTATTGTATCAGCTTCTACCACCACCGCCAGCAGTGCGTTCCTGGCACCCTCCGTTCTCCGAGTGGAAAAAAATCTACCTCTTGTCATCTCCCCTAAACTTTCCCCCTCTGACCTTAAACTGATGTCCTCTGATAGTGGCCATTGCCACCCTGGGAAAAAGGTGCTGGCTGTCCACTCTTTCTCTGCCCCTTGTAATCTTATACATCTCCATCAAGTTGCCTCTCATTCTCCTTTGCTCCAAAGAGAAAAGCCTTAGCTCACTCAACCTATCCTCAGAAGACATGCTCTCCAATCCAGGCATCATCCTGGTAAATCTCCTCTGCACCTTCTCCAAAGCTTCCACATCCTATAATGAGGTGACCAGAACTGGACACAATACTCCAAGTGTGGTCTAACCTGAGTTTTATAGAGCTGCAACATTACCTCGTTGCTCTTGAACTCAATCCCCTGTCTAATGAAGGCCAACACATCATACGCCTTCTTAACCACCCTATCAACTTGTAAGGCAACTTTGAGGGATCCATGGACTTGGACACCAAGATCCCTCTGTTCCTCCACACTGCAAAGAATCCTGCTATTAACCTTGTACTCTGCCTTCAAGTTCTTTCTTCCAAAGTGTATCACGTTGCACTTTTCCAGATTGAACTCCATCTGCTACTTCTTCACCCAACTCTGCATCCTGCCTATATCCCGTTGTAACCTACGACAGCCTTCTGCACTATCCACAACACCTCCAACCTTTGTGTCATCTGCAAACTTACTAACTCACCCCTCCACTTCTTCATCCAGGTCATTTATCAAAATCACAAAGGGCAGGGGTCCCAGAACAGATCTCTGCAGAACACCACTAGTCACTGACCTACAGGCAGAATACACTCCATCTACCACCACCTTCTGCCTCCTGTGGGTGAGCCAGTTCTGAATCCACGCAGCCAAGTCTCCATGGATCCCCTGCCTCATGACTTTCTGGATGAGCCTACCGTGGGGAACCTTGTCAGGCGCCTTATTGAAGTCTATATACACCACATCCACCCCTCTACCTTCATCAATTTGTTTTGTCACCTCCTCAAAAAAACTCAGTTAGGCTCATGTAGCATGACCTGCCCCTCACAAAGCCATGCTGACTAGCCCTAATAAGACTGTGCTTCTCCAAATGCTCATAAATCCTGTCCATAAGAATCCTCTCCAATAGTTTGCCTGCCACTGACAAAAGACTCACTGGTCTATAATTCCCAGGATTATCCCTAGTACCTTTCTTGAACAATAGGGATCTTGGGATGCAAGTCCATAGTTCCCTGAAAGTGAAAACACAAGTAGACAAGATGGCATACAACATTCTTGTCTTTTTTCAGTTGGTATATTGAGTATAAAAGTTGGGAAGTCGTGTTGCAGCTGTATAAGTCTTTGGTTGGACCACATTTGGAGTTTCTGTACTGTTCACAACACCACACTACAGGAAGGATGTGCAGGCCTTGGAGAAGGTGCAGAAGAGGTTCACCAGGATGTTGCCTGGATTAGAGGGTATTAGCTATAAGGACAGGCTGGACAAATTTAGATTGTTTTTTCTGAAGGGGGACCTGATAGAAGTGTATAAAATTACGAGAGGTGTAGATAGTCAGTGTGTGGAAATATTAAATTCCAGAGGGCAGAGCTTTGAGATGAGGGGGGAAAGTTTTTAAAGCGGATTTACAAGGTAAGATTTTCTTGACAGAGTGGTAGGTGCCTGGAATGTGCTGCCAGGAGAAGTGGTAGAAGCAGATACAATAGCAATGTTCAAGAGGCATTTAGGCAGACACATGGACAAGCAGGGAATTGCAGGGATATAGACCAGGTGCAGGTGGATATGCTATTTAAATTGGCATCATGGTCAGCACAGACATCATAGGCCTGTACCTGTGCTATACTGTTCTCTGCTGTGTACAGGGCAGGTGAGGGTCATCTACTTAACCCACATTTCTTCTAGTTTTATCAGATTATCTGGAATAAGGTTTGTTGCTTCCTGAAGTTGAGAGGAAGTTTAAAAGAGTTATGATGAGTTGATTTTGCACATGACAGGTTTGATTCTGACTCTAAAACTTGCCATAAATGTGTCAATTTCAGTGACTTCAAGAGATGTTATGGGACTTGAAACTTTAAATTTAAAGCAGTCAGATTACAAGTGGGCCCTCCAATGTCCCATGTCAAGCCAGAAATGGGCACAGTTTATAATTATTGCTGGCATTAGCTGTTTGCCAAAATGCTTGATTACAGCTCCATTGAGTGCAGTTCAAGAGGAAAGTCACAAGGATAACATTGCACCCGGACAAAAAGATTGTTTTATGTTCTAACCTGAGGCTGTAAACATATTACGGTCAGAAAAATTAAACCTTAGTAAGTAGATCTAGATATTAACAGTAAATCAGTTCTATTACGTACATGGTACATGCTGAAACTATTATCCTCTGGCGTGAAGTATTTACTTTCCAGACCTACAGGGAGAGGGGGAGATGGTATAGGAGCAGCAACGCTGCCTTCATGCATTTGCAGTCACTGCAGCCACAACGCTGTAATTCCGAGGACATTGTTTACAGAGAAATGCTGACTGAGCTGTACTTGCCACATTACAAAACGAGAATGAATGCATACATTGTGTATGAAATTATTGCAAACCCTTAATACTCAGAACCCTTGCATTTTCATAAGGTAAAAGAAAATAGATTCTTGAAAAATATTTCTATATGTAACAATATTTTCCAATTATTTTATGACATTTTCCACAATCAGAATTACTGTTAAGGAAATGGTTAACACGACAATGTAATAAGTACAGCAAAAGACAAACTGCAGGAAGGCAATCAGCGGGAACATGAAGGCCGCCAGTGCTGGGATCTGATAAGTAAGGAAGGTGATAATGCAAACTGTTAGGGGAGAGGGGAAGGACAGGTGGAGTCAGATGGGGGAGGGGTTCCCGTGGGTGAAATGTGGGGGTGGTAGGTTGATAGATCCAGGAGAGAGAGGGGGATGAAAATGGGTGATGGGAGGCTGGAGGAGGTCAAGGGAAAGGGGTGGATCAGAGAGAGAGCGGCCAACACAGGAGGTAAAGGTTACCTGAAATTGGAAAATTCAGCATTCATACCAGAGTGTTGCAGACTGCAAAGGTGGAATTTGAGGTGTCGTTTCTCTGGTTTGCATTGGCCTCACGCTGGTGCAGGTCAGTGTGGGGAGGGGAGTAGAAATGGCACGCATCTGGGGAAAGTGATGTTGTTCAGGGTAAGAAAAAGTTCTGCCAAGCTGATGAGTGTTGGTGAAGTGGAACTGGTTGGATCTTTGTAATAAATACTGTCTCTGCCATTTTGCAAGGATTGTCTTTGCCACAACAACAGTTGACCTAAATCCACTCCTGTAGCTATCAATGCTAAGATGACTAAGGTCACCTGAGATGATAATGGTCACCTACAACTTTAACAACTAAGATCCATGACTATTTCTGCCATTGGAATATTAAGACAGCTAGAACAAAACAGGTTAATGGGGTCAAAGTATTAATTGGCAATGGTTCAACTGAATAGATTCAAGGGGATATTCTCCTTTCTATGTTTGGCTAATTATAAAAACAGATAATTATAGAATTATTATATTGAGAAAGGAGGCCATTTGACCCATTGAGTCCACATCAGTTCCATGTAAAAAGAATTTTAAAAAAACCTAATTGAGGCAAAAATGACCATGAAATTACTAGATATTTGTAAAAATCCATCTGGTTCACTGATGTCCTCCAGGAAAGGATGTTTGCCATCCTTATCTCCTTTGGCCTATGAGTGACTTCAGATCTACAGCAATGTGACTGCCTCTCAACCTGCTTCTGAAATGACCAACGCAAGACACTGATTTGCACGAAAACCTCCAAGGAGAGACTGGAAACGGACAGAACACCTAACACTGGCCAATGCCCCAAACATAGACCCTGTAAAGTCAGTTCCACTCCAGTCAGCCTTGTAAGAATTCTGTTGGAATTTTTTGTGGAAGTAACAAGCAGGACAGACAAAGGAGAGTCAGTGGATGTTGTTTACTTGGATTTTCGGAAGACCTTTGACAAGGTGCCACACATGAGGCTGATAAACAAGATAGGTGCCCATGGTATTACAGGAAAGGTACTAGCATGGATAGAAGATTGGCTGACTGGCAGGAGGAGAAGAGTGGGAATAAAGGGGGCCTTTTCTGGTTGGCTGCCGGTGACTAGTGGTGTTCCACAGGGGTCGGTGTTGGGTCCGCTATTTTTCACATGATATGTTAATGATCTGGATGATGGCTTTGTGGCCAAGATTACGGATGATACAAAGATAGATGGAGGGGCAGGTAGTGTTGAGGGAGCAGGGAGTCTGCAGAAGGACTTGGACAAGTTGGGAGAATGGGCAGAGAAGTGGCAAATGGAATACAGCGTAGGGAAGTGTACAGTCATGCACTTTGGTAGAAGGAATAAAGCCATAGACTATTTTCTAAATGGGGAGAGAATTCAGAAATCAGAGGTGCAAAGGGACTTGGGAGTCCGAGTGCAGGATTCCCTAAAGGTTAACTTGCAGGTTAAGTCAGTAGTAAGGAAGGCAAATGCAATGTTAGCATTCATTTCGAGAGAACAAGAATATAAAAGCAAGGATGTAATGCTGAGGCTTTATAAGGCATTGGTCAGACCACATTTGGAGTATTGTGAGCAGTTTTGGTCCTCATATCTAAGGAAGGATGTGCTGGCATTGGAAAGGGTCCAGAGGAGTTTACAGAATGATCCAGGGAATGAAAGGGTTAACAAATGTGGAGCATTTGATGGCTCTGGGCCTGTACTCGCTGGACGTTAGAGGGATGAGGGGGGGATCTCATTGAAACCTACCGAATATTGAAAGGCCTGGATAGAGTGGACATGGAGAGGATGTTTCCAGTAGTGGGAGAGTCTAGGACCAGAGGGCACAGCCTCAGAACAGAAGGACGTCCCTTTAGAACAGAGATGAGGAGGAATTTCTTCAGCCAGAGGGTGGTGAGTCTGTGGAATTCATTGCCACAGACGGCTGTGGAGGTCAAATCATTGAGTGTATTTAAAGCGGAGGTTGATAGGTTCTTGATTAGTGAGGGTGTCAAAAGTTACTGGGAGAAGGCAGGAGAATGAGGTTGAGAGGGAAAAATAAATCAAACATGATTGAACGGCAGTGCACACTTGATGGGCCGAATGGCCTAATTCTGCTCCTATGTCTTATGGTAAGTACTCCTCGTGAACACCTAGAGACTGGGTTCTAAATTAGGAGAGCTGTCCCTCTGAATGGGCAAGCAATAGCTGGTGAGGCCGCACTTGGAGTATTGTGTTTGGTTTTGGTCTCCCTGATATAGGAAAGATGTTATTAAACTGGAAAGAGTGCAGAAAAGATTTACAAGGATGTTGCCGGGACTTGAGGGACTGAGTTATAGGGAGATGTTGGCCAGGCTAGGTCTTTAATCCTTGGAGTGTAGGAGACTGAGAGGTGATCTTACAGAGGTGTATAAAATCATGAGGGATATAGATAGGGTGAATGCACATGGTCTCTTTCCCAGGGTTAGGGAATCAAGAACTAGAGGGCATAGGTTTACGCTGCGAGGAGAAGATTTAATAGGAGTTTGAGGGGCAATTCTTTTACACTAAGAGTGGTATCTATGTGGAATGAGCTACCAGAGGAAGTGGCTGAGGCAGGCACAATAACGACTTTTGAGATACAGGTACTGTACATGGATTGGAAAGGTTTAGAGGTTATAGGCCAAATGGGACCATCTTGGATGGGGCGCCATGGTTGTCGTGGACCATTTGGGCTGAAGGGCCTGTTTCTGTGCTGTGTGATTCTATGACAACAGCCGGAAATGGTTGTACTCACAGAAAATATGCCAGACAGTACCATCAGAATCCCTGGATAAATCCTGTCTCACCAGTAGGACGGACCCCTCCGGAGGTGGCAGCACAAAGGTCTACAAGCAGGAGGAATGGCCCTGGAAATCCTCGACTTTGATGCCAGACCCCATGAAGTGTCATGGCATTGGGTCACACACAACACTCTAGGAAATTGACCACATCCATGATAAAGTAGTCTGCTTAATTTGTACCCAATACAACAACAATCATTTCACCACAGTGGCACCCTGATTGCAGCGTGTAACGTCTACAAAAAGCAGTACGGTTACTTGCCTAAGCTATTCCAACAGCATCTCCCAAACCACCGTAAGGGCCAAGGGCAGTGGGGAGATGGGAGAGTCACACCCTAGAGGTTCCCCTCCAACTTGCACACTATCCTGATTCCGTTCAAGAAGACGTCTCACCGTCACCTTCTCAAGGGCAATTCGGGATGGGCAATCTATTCTGGCCTAAAGCACAAGTTAAATGAAAACAAGGCTATAAGTTTGCAATCACTCTCAAGAAAAGAGCAGCGGGATATGCCTTCTATTCACACAAAAAGCTGAAGGAACTCAGCAGGTCAGGCGGCGTCTGTGGAAACAAGGTTTCTATTTAGTTTTTGGAAGATAGAAAATGGGATAATAAACAGGAAGAGGGAGGGGATTTATGGGAAAATAATAAGTGGCCAATCATTGTTTGTAAATGCTATCAATAAATCTGTAAATGCAAAACTGCAAAGACATTCCTCCGCACTTCACTGTAATAAACTGGTCCTGTGATGAAGAAACTATCTCAACATCAGGGCATCTGTTACAAGAGCTGCCCACATCATTGCCTCTGCTAAATTACTCAAGACAGAGGTTGATAAGTGATTCTTTTGGCACCTGAAAAATCAAATGGAGTTAGTGCAGGAAAGTGGCACTGAGGAAAAAGATCAGCTCTGAGGAGCAAGGGCCTCAATGGTCTACTATGTTTTAATGACAATGTATAGCTCCTGGCAATAATGGGTTAATTGTCCTGGCACATCTTGCTGGCAGGTAGACCCCGTGTTGCCTTTGCACATTGGGAAGTCGTACACTCCCACTGTCATTATTCACAGTAGGGAAACCAGGCTCTTCCTGTACAGCACAGAATCGGAACATCAGCCTATGGATGGACAGGCTGCGTTTGAAACCTGCCTGCAGTTGCAACTGTGATTGACTTTGGGAAAAGGGCTGCTGTTGCAACACGCAACCACTTGTTGTATCTTTAGGGCCAGAGCGCTATCAGGAGACTTTACTGAAAGTCATTGAGGGTTGTCTGAGAAGTTTGCTTTAGTTCTTGCTGGCTAAAATGAAGCTAAGAAAGATGATACTACTTGACGCAGAAAGAAGAGAGCCATTAAAAAGTAATGCCATATTAACATTGGATAAAGTTAATTGGGACAGTTGGTCCTGGCACAAGATGTTTGACAAACTTATTAGATCAGGCAAAGTAGGAGGAGTTGTATAAGCTTTCCAAAGATTCAGGGTTACTTATGTCATAACTTCCTCCCCCTTGTTTCGTTGATTCTTTTGAGAGTTGTGGGTTAACGTGTAGTTTTAGACCCTCGTCATCAGCTCCATTACCCATGCCTTTAAATGAATGAAATCCACGAAAAGCATCAAATTATAGTAAGGCCTTGCTGCACTGAATATCTCTTTGTTAAAAACTGCCTGTTTATCTATTAACATCTTGGTTTAACTCCATCTCATGAGAGCCACAGGGCTACCTCAATTGTTGCATGGCAAGACCACCTCCAACAATTGACAGAGATATTGGCTACTGATAGATGGTCCACTTTCAATGAACCACATTCCCTTAGTGCAGGAAGCTGGTGCTTCCTGCTTTCTCTTTCCACATCGTTTTCAACCTCCTCATCTCCCACCAGGAGGAGATGGCACTGAAAGTCCTGACAAGACGAGCAGCAAGTGAAGAAAGAATAGACAAGTTATCAGAATTTTGTGACTACATTTAAAAAAGACTGAAAAAGATATTCGCACAAAGGAACAATTGGCGAAAAACAAATCTGCCCAAGGTGCAACTGAGACCTGTAGGACCAAAAGGTTTCCATGTTTAATCTACACACTCGGGTTGTTTCATGGTACAATAAAAACCAAAGAAAGTAAGTCACGGGAGAAGTAGGTCATGTGGCTACTTGAACCTGCTTGACTGTTCAAGATGATATTGTCTGATCATGTGTGTTGTCTGCTCTCCCACTTGACAACCGCCCTGCCACATCCTGCAATTCTCTCAGTGTCCAAAAATCCATCAATATGAACATTAAATATTCTCAGCAACTGAGCATTTGCAGCCCACTCAGACTATTCCAAAGATTTAATAAGAAATTTTTCGTCATGGACCAAAATGGCAACAACCTGTCCTGAGACCATGGTCCCTTGTTCCGGATGCTTCAGCCAGGGAACACATCCACTAGACTATCAATTCCCCTCTGAGGCATTATGTCTCAATATGACAACTGTTCCTCTCAGTGCCCTTGTTAAAAATAAGAAAAATCAGTGGATGCCCAATCCACTGCTGGAAATCATGTATGTGCTGTCCTTGTACTGACTGAATGAGGTATATCTGTGATGCCCCACCATCAACCAATTTGCAGGTTTAGAACATAAAACATTACAGGATAGTACAGGCCCTTCAGCCCACGGTGTCGTGCTGACATTTTATCCTGCTCTAAGATCTATCTAACCCTTCCTTCCCACATAGCCCTCCATTTTTCTATCATTCATATATCTAAAATTATATCTATATACCTTAAATAAAAAGCCACTTGGATGTTGTGAGGACGATGACCAAAATCCATGAGGTGATCAAAGTTACAACGTGGACTAAAGTAGGACCGTATAGAAATACTCACTAGGGGACATAGCCTCAAGATTCGGGGGAGTAGATTTAGGACGGAGATGAGGAGAAACTGCTTTTCCCAGAGAGTAGTGAATCTGTGGCATTCTCTGCCAGGGAAGCAGTAGAGGCTGCCTCACTAAATATATTTAAGACACCGTTAGATCAATTTTTGCATAGTGGGGGAATTAAGGGTTATGGGAGAAGGCAGGTAGGTGGAGCTGAGTCCACAGACAGCTCAGCCATGATCTTATTGAATTGCAGAGCAGGCTCGACAGGCAGATGGCCAACTCCTGCTCCTTTTTTGTGTTCTTGAGTAAAAGAAAAATTAGTGCTTCTGGACTTTGAAACAAGTAGGCAAGCCACAGAATTTTTGAGAAAATCAAGGCTAATCAGCACCTAAAATATGCTGCTCATGATGAGGCTCCCTATGGCAGTATAAATCATTCAGTGGCATGCAATGAATGCTAGAATCTTACTTGTTTAGAAGTTGAACAAACTGCATTTTGTTTAATAATCAAATGAGAAGTGTCAATTTGAGTAGACTCAATGTGGGGGAAAATGTCTTTGCATCAATGGCAGAACTTTCAGGTCATTCATATACCCTAGTCATTCAAGCTGTTTTTTTTCTGAAAATGTTACAAAGCAAATTCCCATAACAGTCAACTGAGTGAATGAGCTGTTAATCTTTTTTTCACTCTTCAGTTTCTCTAATTTTCTCTAAAGTTTGTTCAGGGCCTCAGTTTAAAATTTTAGGGACCCGGTTTAACATTTCATCTAAACAGCAGCTCACCTGATAATTCAGCACTCTCTCAGCCCTGCCTGATACTTGGACGAGATAAAGTTAGGTAGAGCATTTACAAAGAAGGTCTCTTACCTTAATTGTCCCATTCAGGTTCTGTATCACTATCTCCTTGAGCTCACAGATTGTAAATTATGCTACAGCTTGTCACTCCAGAATCCACCTAAAGGCGTTTTGAAATGACACCACATTTCAATGTTCATGTTCTGCGTGCTCCAGTGATAACCCAGGGTGTATATTTCTCATGGATTGCTGTGTCCTGCCACATTGGGACAGAAGTGCTGTTGTCATTATTAGACCCAATCCCCAATTGTGTTACAAATCTCCTAAGTACTAGGCTGAGTCTCTCCCCTCTGGAAGACTTGAGAAATCCCTGACCAAAGGTTAACAGCAGCAGTCATAATTTTTACACTACATTCCTATCTTGCCATGTTTTCCATGTTTCCCTTTGTATCCTGCTGTGTTCAGTTCTGGTCGCCTCATTATAGAAAGGATATGGAAACTTTAGAGAGGGTGCAGAGGAGATTCACCAGGATGCTGCCTGGATTGGAGAGCATGTCTTATGAGGATAGGTTGAGTGAGCTAGGGATTTTCTCTTGGAGAGAAGGAGGATGAGAGGTGACTTGATAGAGGTGTACAAGATGATAAGAGGCATAGATCGAGTGGACAGTCAGAGAGTTTTCCCAGGGTGACAATGGCCAACACGAGGGGGCATAAGTTAAGGTGATTTGGAGGAAGGTATAAGGGGATGTCAGGGGTAAGTTTTTTACACAGAGAGTGGTGGGTGTGTGGAACGCACTGCCAGCAGAGGTTGTGGGGTCAGATACATTAGGGACATTTAAGAGACACCTTAGATAGCCACAGGAATGATAGAGAAATGGAGGGCTATGTGGGAGGGAAGGGTTAGATAGATCTTAGAGCAGGATAAAATGTCGGCACAATATCGTGGGCCGAAGCACCTGTTCTGTGCTGTAGTGTTCTATGTTCTATAACTATTTCTATTTTTCCTAGATTTGCTTCTATACTTGATGCATAATTATATCAAATTGCACAAAAACAGCCCCTTCAGCCCATCATCTCCATGCTGACCATCAACTACCTATCTATACTAATCCTGTTTACCAGACTTGGTCTGGTCCATAACCTATTAGGCCTTGGTGATCCAAGTATTCATCCAGACACTACTAAAATGTTGTGGGAGCAGCTGCCTCCACCATCTTCCTTGAGTAGTCCAATCTCTGTTGGAACCATCTGGGTGAAAAACCTTCTCCTTGGCAGGCACGGTATTACAGCACCAGCAACCCCGGTTCAGTTCCAGCCACTGTCTGTAAGGAGTCTGTATGTTCTCCCCGTGTCTGCGTGGGTTTCCTCCGAGTGCTCCGGCTTCCTCCCACATTCCAAAGACATACGGGTTAGGAAGTTGTGGGCATGCTATGTTGGCACCGGAAGCGTGGCGACACTTGCGGGCTGCCCCCAGAACACTCTACGCAAAGTATGCATTTCATTGTTTGTTTCGATGTGACTATAAAGATATCTTAATCTTAACATCTTATTAACCTTAAACTTATGCCCCTCTGGTCTTGGAACCTCTGCCATGGGAAAAGTTTCTCCCTATCTACCCTAATAGACTTTATTTCTTTTGGAATGGAGGAGATTGAGGGATGACCTTAGAGGTGTTTTAGATCATGAAGGGTATAGATAGGGTGACAACACACAGTCTTTTCCCAGGAAAGGGGAACTTAAAACTAGGGGGCATAGGTTTAAGGTGAGAGGGGAAAGATTTAAAAGGGACCTGAAGGGCAACTTCTCCACCCAGAGGGTTTTCTGTATGGAATGAGCTGCCAGCGGAGGTGGTTGAGGCAGGTACAATAACAATGTTTAAAGGACATTTGGATAAGTACATGGATAGGAGGGGTTGAGAGGGACATGGGCCAATGGGGTCAAATAAGACGAGTTTGAAGGGCTCCGTGGTTGGCGTGGGTGAGTTGGGCCGAAAGGCCTATTTCTGTGACTCTATGAATCTCATAGTTTTGTACACTTCTGTCAGGTCCATCCCTGAACCTCCCCTGCTCCCAGGAAAACAGACTTGGCTTATCCAGTCTCTCCTCAAAACTGGAGTATTCAATCCCAGGAAACATCCTGGCGACTCTCCTCTGCACCCTCTCCAGAGCAATCATGTACTTCCTTCAGCATGGCAACCAGAACCACGCACAGTATTCTAGCTGTGGCCTGAACATGTTTTATGAAGTTTATCAAGACCTCTCTGCTCTTTGACTATGAGGCAAGCATCCCATATGCCTTCTTCACCACCATATCCACCTCGGCTGGGATCTTTGGACTTGTACACCGAGGTCCTTTTATTTCTCTCTTTCCTAGGGCTCTACAATTCATTATGTACATCCTTTTCCTGCTTGACATCCCTTCAGCCCCCCCAAACCACAAAATGCATCACACTCACACTCATTAGGATTAAATTCCATCCTCAGTGCCCTGTCCAGCTTACTAACCAACCTATGTCATCCTGTAGCCTGAATACTCTCCTCCCATCAACAACATCACCAATTTTTTGGGTCATCTCCAAACTTATTAATCATACCTCCTGCATTCACATCTAAGTTGTTCATGTATATTCAATTACATTCAAGGAATTGTCTCACCGCCACCACCGAGTCAAAAACAATTAAGGATGACAATAAGTTCTGGTCTAGCCAGTAATGCCTATGGCTGTAAATGAATGTTTATATAAAAAAAACCTAATTTAAAAAAAAAATCTAGCATTCTCAATTTTGAAATTTCTGACTGACCGATTTCAATGGATATTTAGAAGAGGGGAGTTCCATTTTGTTGCAAAAAGGGTTTTATGGCCTTTTTATTTGCACCCCCAAATCCTTAGCTCTAATTTTAATGGTGTGTGCTTTGTTCTGCATTTCCACTACAGGAAATTTTCTCCCCATCGATCCCATCAAATCCTTTAATTATACTGTACGATTCAATAGATAACCTCTTAACCTGCTAGATTCAGGAGAAATCAGTGGCCTGTCTCTGCCACCACTCCTTGTAATTTACCTCCTTTAATCCGCGTGTCACTCTCTCCATCACAAGACTGGGGATGGCACCGTTCACTGCCAACTATATATTTTCACTCCATTCAGGTACTGAAGAAATCTGTTCCAGTTTACATAAAATGTGATGTTCCACTGATGAGGGGCAGGTCACATGCAAGCTGCATAATTGCTTCATGATATCATCTCAAACAAGGGCTAAATTGCATACATTTGCTGGGGCACATTATTGTTCTTTCATTGCCACTTCACCAGAATCCCAACTTTCCCAATCAATACCAACGTGAGAGGATCATTCTCAGATGGACTTCAGCAGTGCAAGGAAAAGCCCCACTGTGACTAGGTTCTTCGGGAAATCAGTGTCAAGTAACATAAGGAATCTTGGCAGCACCAGTCACATTGAAAGCACGATTAACAACATGTATAAAACTAACAGCAGGAATATCCTTCCTCGGGGATGTCCACTAGATGGAGGTATTGTGAAAGTATTACAATATACCTTGTGGGGAAAAAACCCAATCAAATGTATAATGAATACATTACATCAGCATTGTGATCTGTTCAGTTATATTGGTATCAGATGTAAACAATACAGCAACATCTTGGTGAGTTAGTGACATTATTCAGCATAGGTTGTGCAAACATTTAAAAATTCGTCAAATAAACTGCAAAGACAAATGAACTTTTTTATAACAACACACAAAATGCTGGAGGAAATAAACAGTCGAATTTTTGGGGTCGAGACCCTTCATCAGGACTGGAAAGGAAGAGGGCAGAAGCCAGAATAAGAAGGTGAGGGGAGGGGGAGGAGCACAGGCTGATAGGTGAGTCCAGGTGAGAGGGGGAGGTAGGTGGGTGGGGTACGGGGGAGGAGTACGAAGCTGAGAGGTGATAGGTAGAAGAGGCAAAGAGCTGAAGAGGGAGGAATCCGGTAGCAGAGGACAGTAGACCATCGGAATAAAGGAACGAAGGTGGGGAATGGATGGGCAGGTCATGAGGGTGGGTGAGGGGAAAGGAAAGGGGTGAGGGGGCCATAGGAATGAGGGAAAACAAAGGGAGAGAAAGGGGGGTGGGGGGGAAGAGGGGTGGGGTTACCAGAAGTTAGAGAAATCGATGTTGAGGCCATCAGGTTGGAGACTCCCAAGGCGGAATATGAGGTGTTGTTCCTCCAACCTTTGTCTGACCTCAACGTGGCAGTAGAGGAGGCCATAGATAGACATGTCGGTATGGGAGTGGGATGTGGAATTGAAGTGGCTGGCCACCGGGAGAACCTTGCTTTTGCGGCGGAAGGAGCAAAGGTGCTCGATGAAGCGGTCACCCAATCTGCGTCGGGTCTCACCGATGTAGAGGAGGCCGCACCGGATGCAATAAATGACGCCCTCTGATTCACAAGTGAAGCGCTGCCTCACCTGGAAGGACTGTCTGGGGTCCTGAATGGTGGTGAGGGAGGAGGTGTAGGGACAGGTGTGGAACTTTGCACGGTTGCAGGGATTAGTGCCAGGGGGGGTCATCGGTGGGGAGGGACGAGTGGATTCCAGCATCTGCAGCATCACTTGTGTGAATACATTTTAAAAGTAGATTTTCTTTTTGATCAAGTCAATTCAGGATATGACCTAACATTGGGTTTCTGGCAGGTACATCCTTGTAATTAACTTCATAACTTTCTGAAATTGTGCTCAACATGAGAGAAGGCTGCAGCAAATATCAAAGAGAATCAAAAATCTTCTTTGGACATGTGAGAGGTAAAGAGTTGTAAGAGGAGAGGTGGGACTGATCAAAACCCAGAAAATAAATGAACTCGTGGAGGCAGAGGTCTTGGAATGTCTGGCTGCAGTTAAAGTGGATAAGTCCCCTGAACCAGATGATGTGCATCCTTGGTTGTTGAGAGAAGTAAGGGAGGAAAATGCATAGACCCCAGCCTTAATCAGCCAAACATCTGTAGATTCAGGGGTGGTGCCTGAGGGCTAGAAACCTGTCAATCAGGTTCAGAAAACGGTGCAAGGACAAACCTCATAACCACATTCCTGTAAGTTTAAGCTCAATGGTGGGAGAAATTCATGAGCAGTAATCAGGGACAAAATTAAGAGTCATTTGGGCAACTGTAGATTGATTAGAGAAAGCCAGCATGGATTTGTTGAAGGCAAGTCATACCTAACAAAAGTACGAAGAATTTTTTCTGATGTGGTCACAGAGAAAGTCGAGGGAATTAGTTGGTGCAGTGTACATAAGCTTCCAAAAGGTACCTGACAAGTTTCCATGTAATATGCTAGTCTTCAAGATTGAAGGCCATGGAATGAAAGGGGTTGTAAGAATATGGTTAGAAAATCTGGCTATGTAATACAAAATGGAGAATGCTCCGGATTGGAGAGAAATATACAGATGATCCCCAGGGGTCAGTATAGGACAGCTGCTTTTCCCAATCTATGTCAATCATTTGGACTTGGTTGTGTAGGGTACAATTTCCAAATTTACAGATAATGCAAATTTTAGAGGTTGGGTCAACTGTGACGAGGATGGTAACTCAATATGCATAGGCTGGTGGATTGGGTGGATGTGTGAAGAATTAGGTTTAATGCTAAGAAATGGAAAGTTTTGCATTTAGAGTCATAGAGCAATACAGCACAGATACAGGCCTTTCAGCCCAACTAGTCCATGCCGACTACGGTGCCCACCCAGCTAGTCCCAATTTCCTGAGTTGGGCCCCTATCCCTCTCGGCCCCGCCCCTCCATGTACCTATCCAAGTGCTTCTCAAATGACACTGTTGTACCTGCCTCACCCACTTCCTCTGGAAGCTCGTTCCATATCCTCACCACCCTCTGCGTGAAAAAGTTGTCCCTCAGGTCCCTTTTAAATCCTCCTGCTAGTTTTGGACTCCCCTATCCTGGGGAAAAGACTGTTACAGTCCACCTTATCTATGCCTCTCCTAATTTTAAACATTTTTATAAGGTCACCCCTTATTACCCTACATTCCAAGGAATAAAGACCTCGCCTGGCCAACCTCTCCCTATAACTCAGGCCCTCGAGTCCTGGCAACATCCTCGTTAATCTTCTCTGCACTCTTTCCAGTTTAACCACATCATTCCTATAACAGGGCGACCAAAACACTGTACTCCAAGTGCTGCCTCTTTGGTTGGAAGAAAGAGAAAAAGCAATCTAAACTGGAGGGCACTACTCTTAAGACAGGTACAAGTACAGAGGTATCTACAGGTGGAGATACATTGTTCACTGAAAGTGCCAGGGCACATTAAGAAAATGGGCTTTATTAATAAAGGCAGAGAGTACAAGATCGAGGAAGTGAGGATGAGCCTTTAGATAGCACTAGAATGCAAGGTCAGAAATCTGAAAGATTAATTCTGTTTTTCTCTCCATAGGCTGCTGATTATTTCTAGAACTTTAAGTTTCTATTCTAAAATAATTCTAAAATTTCAGTTTGGATGATATTACTTACATATTTCATGCTTCAATGTCGTTTATTAGAAATTCAAATATACCATTTATCTATCGTGTTTTATAATTGTCCATAAGTCAGCTCACTTTGAACAGCTCACCTCCCACAACTCACCACGTTAGCTAACATTGTCAATGGTTTGCTCTCCTTGGGTGCTTTACCCTGAAGTCTGCCATCAGCACGCTTCTTTTCAAAGAAAGTACCTAGAACTTCCATTCTTGCAAACTCGAGCCGCCCTCTCCTCTCTAGCGTCCTTAAATGTGTTGTAATCTGCCAAATTTGGGATCATTATCCCAAAATTAATTGATTGAATCTTTCCAATCAGCTTATTACTCATCCCACAGGACCAAAGCTGCACATATTTAAGTCATTAAAAGTATCCGATGTGATCATGACGAAGGAAATGCTCCCTTGCTTGTCTGTCTCGACCTGTGACAGAGTTGGCCAGGTCCATTTTCTTCCAATGCCTCGACGCCATTGTTAAGCTGATTGGGACCATGCTCACCTGGTTCTGCTCTTGCCCAGCCAGTCACATCTAGAGAATCATCAATAATAACTTGGCTTCTCTCCTTCTCTGATTTCCCCTTAGGTTTAACCCAAGGCCCCTCCAATCACATGATGCCTCTTGGCAGCATTACTTGGAAAAATTGCATCACATTCACAGGTACACGGCATCTAAATCTGTCTCACCATTGCTTCCCTTGCCTATCCGTCTCTGAATTATCAGACTGCTTGCTTGACATTCAGTACCTACATCTAGATTTCAGGGAGGTTGAAGGCATCGTGGTGTGAATCAAATGCATTATCTGTTCCCTACACACACTGACTTATTCTTTCTTCCTGGAAACTGAAGCTGAATTAAATTGCTCACAATATTGATGTCGTGTTCGGCCCTGAGATGATGAACCTACCACAGAGTTATGGTTTCAGAAAGACCACCTATTACAATAAACATCAACTCTGTTGCTGCCACAGCTCATCTACAGCAGAATCCTTCTTCACAACTTTGCTTTCTCTAAACTTGACTACTCCAGTTGACTCCTGGATGGCCTCCCTCATACTACTTCCCCCTACCCCCCCCCACCCCACAAGCCTGAGGTCATTTAAAACATTGCTGCCCATGTCATAACTTAAGCCAAGCATGATGCATTCAGTACCACTGTGCTTACTGACCTATGTTGTCTCTAACAATCATCTGCTGAAGGAATTCAGTGGATTGAGCAGCTCCCGTGGGGGAACGGGAGCCAGGGAGAGTGAAGGTGGACACACCTGTTTATGTACGTTTGGAGAAAAGGGGAGGGCAGATCAGGGGTAATCAGCGTGGCTTTGAGTGAGGAAAATCCTACCTCACTAATTTGATTGAGTTTTTTTGAGGAGATAACTAAGAAGATTGATACTGACAGAGTGGTAGACATTGCCTGTATGTACTCTAAGGCACTTGGCCAGGTCCAGCATTGTAGACTGGTCCAGAAGGTTAAGGCACATGGGATCCAATGTGAGCTGGCTAATTGGATCCGAGATTTGCTTGGTAATAGGAGACAGAAGATAGTAATATGAGGATGCTTTTCTGATTGACCAATGGCGTACTGCAGGGATTGGTGCTGGGACCATTGTTGTTTGTGATAGATATTGGATGTGATTGCGGGAGGCATGTTTGGTAAGCTTGCAGATGACTCAAAAATTGGTGGTGTTGTGGATAGTGAGAATCTTGGTCTAGGGTTTCAGCAGGATATAGATCAGCTGGAAAGTTGGGCAGAGCTTTGGAAGATGGAACTTAATCCTGACAAGTCCAAGGTCATGCATTTTGGGAAGTCAAATTGGCGTAGAACATGTCCAGTAAATGTAGGGCACTAAGGAATGTTGAAGAACAGAGGGACCTTGGGCTTCATGTCCATTCTTCCTGAAAGTGGCGACACAGGTAGATAAAAAGGCACATGTTATGCTTGTCATCATAGGTCAGGGCATAGAATATAAAATCTGGGAAATTATGTTGCAACTTTGTAAAACATTGGTTAGACTGCACTTGGAGTACTGTGTGCAGTTCTGGTTGCCACACTGTAGGAAGGATGTGGTTGTACTGGAGAGAGTGCAGAGGAGATTCACCAGGTTGTAGCCTGGATTGGAGGACTTTAATTCTGGGGAGAGACTGGATAGACAGGGCTTGTTTTCCCTGCAGCAAGGGATGCTGATGGAAGTGCATAAGGTTATGAGTGGCACAGATGGTCAAAAGCAAAAGGGCTATTAAAAACAAGAGGGCATAGTTTTAAGGTGAGTGGTGAAAGATTTAAGGGGGATCTTAAGCTTGAGGTTTATCTTTTACCCGGAGAGTGGTTGATGTCCAGTGCATGTCAGAGGCGGTGATACAATTGGGAAAATTACTACCTTGTGGAGGCAACCACTTAAGGGCAAGGCGGAGAATGACACTGGACTAATACAAGCAAATAGGAGTAGTGTAGATGGGCAGAAAGGTCTGCAAGGACGTGATGGACAGAATCATCCTCCTGGAGTCAGTGTTGTACAACTATACGACCCTATGTGGACAACTCCAGGAAGCTTAAATAGATTTAAATCCAAGCAGGGAAAGAATCTTCTGAAGTTTGGAGAGCACAGAGAGAAATTAATGTACTACAGCCAGAATAAAAAAAATGTAACATTATCTAGAATTATAAAGATAACTGAAGGAGTTGATGACTTGCTCCAGAAGTAATCCTGAAATAATGCCAGAACAGTCACGAACTGCCCAATACTGCAGCTTGCCTGAGAAATCTCTTATCTGTTGTATGCTTATGACATGTAATTACAGTCTCAACATTGGTATCTTAAATTACAAGCTAGTCTTGTTGAGTCTACGTGATGCTACAAGCTCAAAACTTGAAGGTATCTTTGTTAACCGTTACTTAGCAAAGCCCAGCTAATTTTGGAAAACAGATTTCTGTTAATTGCTGTTAATGATCAATTTACTTCTGCAGCAACCAAAACAGAATATTTTTGATGGAATGAATTTAATTATTTTTGATATTGAAGCAATGGTATTAAATGCTGGACTAATTTTTTGAACCTATAAAAAACAACAATTAAATTACACTTTATTTACATTAATATTTAAATCCAAGCGCCCTGATTTGTACGTATTTCATGTCTTCTTCTGACAGTCCATTGGGATCGAGGATGATTTGCTTCCAGCTTGGTTTTGTGGGTTCTGACTGATGGGCAAATGTGGGATGAGGTGCCCGACAGTTGATGGGTATTTTGTGAAGTGGTATCACTTATTTAGGACTTCTGTGAGCTGCCAATGCAGAGACTCGGGGTCTTTCACAGCAACCTTAGTCAACAATGAGAATAACAAATAATCGTTTTTATTCAGGGCTTTTAACAAAGCAACATTTCTTGGGCTGTTTCACAGAAACATTACCAATCAAAAATTGACAGCAAGTTCTTGAGCACAAAAGCATAATCAAAGAACATAGATAGCAAGGAACAACTTAAGGGCACAAATGGTTAAAAATGGAAGAAGTTTACGAAGGAATTCCAGAGTTTGGGATATTGAAAGCTGAATGCATAATTGTTAATAGTGGCGTCAGGTCTTCCCCAGCTTACGAGTGCCTGACTTGTGTATGGCCGAGCATTTGGGAGACCGGAGGGATGGATTTACTGCAGGCATCTCGTGCCTGATGGAAACCCGGTTCGTGGAAACATTTCCAACTTGTGAACTAGCTAGGTCACAAACAGTTCGCGAGAACAGAACTCTGCCGTAACCTAGGGGGGACCTGTACCTAAATTGTGGAAAATCAGAGGTACATTGGATGTTTATAGAACTGGAAGAGATTATAAAGTCACAGTTGTACACCACAGAAATGGGCCCTTGGACATTCATGGCAACCTTTTTACCCATCTACACTAATCACATTTGCCTGCATCAAGTCCCTACCCTTCTATGCCTTGCCTATTTAAATGGTTCTTAAATGTACTGATTGTCTCTGATTCTATCTCTCCTTCTGCAGTGACTCCCAGATAATCAACTAATAGTTGTGTTTTTTAAAAAAAAGACCCTTCAAACCCTCTTTAAGACTCTTTCCTCTTGCTTTAAATTTGTGTCCTCTTGTTTTTGACACCCCGACCATGGGAAAAAGATTCTGACTATCAACCTTATCTATGAAATAATATACACATCAGGATGTAGATAAATAGTTCACTGGGATCAGCTTTCAAGGTCTGATGAGGTCATTAAACTACTTGTGGCACTGAAGTCATGAGTGGGAGTACATGAAGTTCCTTCTACTTCCAGCTACAATTTCTTGGTGGTGCTGGCAGGCTTCTTTTCCCAGAAAAAGGGAATAAAGACAGAAGAACATAAGAAATAAGAGCAGGAGGAGGCCACCTGGCCCGTTGAGCCTGCTCCGCCATTCAATAAGATCATGGCTGATCTGGCCGTGGGCTCAGATCCACCTACCTGCCTTTTCCCCATAACCCTTAATTCCCCTAATGTGCAAAAGTCTATCTAACTGTGTCTTTAATATATTTAATGAGGTAGCCTCTACTGCTTCCCTGGGCAGAGAATTCCATAGATTCATTGGTCTCTGGGAAAATCAGTTTGTCCTCATCGTCATCCTATATCTATTCCCCCAAATCTTGAGGTGAAGTCCCCTAGTTCTAGTCTCACCTACCAGTGGAAACAACCTTCCTGCTTCTATCTTATCTATCCCTTTCATAATTTTATATGTTTCTATAAGATCCCCTCTCATTCTTCTGAATTCCAGCGAATATTGTCCCGGGTGACTCAATCTCTCCTTTTTGGTTACCCCCCCATCTCCAGAATCAACCTGGTGAACCTCCTCTGCACCGCCACCAAAGCCAGTATATCTTTTCTCAAGTAAGGAGACCAGAACTGCACACAGTACTCCAGTGCGGCCTCGCCAGTACCAGTTGCGGTATAACCTCCCTGCTCTTAAATTCAATCCCTCCAGCATTGAAGGCCAACATTTCATTTGACTTCTTGATAACCTGTTGCACCTGCAAACCAACCTTATGCGATTCATGCACAAGCACTCCCAAGTCCCTCTGCACAACAGCATGCTGCAATTTAAATAATAATCTAATCTATTTTTCCTTCCAAGGTGGATGACCCCGCATTTACCAGCATTGTACTCCATCTGCCAGACCCTTGCCCACTCACTTAACCTATCTATATCTCCCTGCACACTCTCCGCATCCTCTGCACAATTTGTTTTTCCACTCAATTTAGTGTCATCAGCAAACTTAGATACGCTGCACTCGGTCCCCTCTTCCAAGTCGTTAATGTATATCGTGAACAGTCGTGGGCCCAGCACCGACCCCTGTGGTGCCCCGCTCACCACCAATTGCCAACAAGAGAAACACCATTTATCACAACTCTCTGCCTTCTATTGGTTAACCGGTCCTCTATCCGTGCTAATACATTACCCCCAATTCCATGCATCCGTATCTTATTGGATAAGTCTTTTATGTGCCACCTTAACAAAATCCTTCTGGAAATCCATGTATACAACATCCACCTGTTCCCCTCTATCCACTGCACTCATCATATCCTCAAAAACCTCCAGTAAGTTTGTCAAACGGGACCTGCCCTTCCTGAATGTGATGTCCCACAGAACTCCACAGCTGCCAGCATGACATCCAGCAAGGTCACTGAATTTTGGACCAGCCCTGGTGGCTCTGACATCCATTTCTGACTTCTACACTTGTGCAGCCAACTCCACTTTTCAGAAATTGACATGCCTGCCAATTTACTTTTAACTGGCGGAGAAGGGCTGTCATCATTTCGACTCAGCCTAATTACTGAAGAACCCTTTTATTAAAGGAAAGGCACAGGGTGTAGCTGTATAAACCACATTGGGTCTGTGCCTACTAGCAGCCAACATTCTTTCCACCATGAACCCAGTGTGTCTGAACAATAAATTTCACCACAATATATATTGGCAAAACTCATTTTCCAAAATTATTGGCATAGCTGTGCTAGTGGAAGAGTAGGAACTTGTTCCAAGACTTCCCTCTTTTCTCAGAACAGCAGATCCAGACTTGTGTCCCTCAATTTTGTGCTCCTGCATTACCACAATTTTCCAGACATTTCTCCTCGTGCTCTTAGCGAACATTTTGGATTGGTGTCAGATCTTAGATTCACTGCTGGTGCTCAGAGGCATTGGAATAAAACTGAGTAACGATCAAAAAAAAGTTGCAAGTTCTGAACCCTCATCTCATTTCTGTCATTAGAAATATTACTCCATGAATATTCCATTGAAAAAATAACATAATACGAAACAATATTTGCAGTTGGAATTTTCCTGGACTTCTGCTATTAATGATGGCAAAGTGTTTTGCATGTCTGCATTTAAACTGCGTGTAGCATTCTGGATACTACAATGTCACAGAGCTGTACTATGGTCATTGAAATTCTCCCTGGTGAGTTTGTATCATTCCTGTAACCCAGCAATTACCACTGGCCTGTTTGATCATCCTAATACCCTTTTCTCCCTCCAATTTAGAAATCATAGTTTCCAAGTCTTTCTAAAGAAAGAAAGCATGGACAATACAGGATTCAATTAAAATTCATGAAGTCTGATCTACTGAAATAAGCTTCTGATTTTACTGACGATCTTCCATGTAGCAAACTCTCTTCCCATGGTCAAGTTGGAGTAGATGTTGCCAAAATACCCTGGGAGGTTCAAGCAGCCTGTCTTGATTGTGTACAGATCTGCTCCCCAGCAATTTCCCTGTTTTTGCTGTATTAAGATACGGTTGTGCTCAGTGCTAACACAAAATTGCTTCCTACACAAAAATTGCGAAGTTGTTTAAATTGGTAAATTGGTTTATTAATGCCACATGTACTGAGGTACAGTGAAAAACTTTGTTTTGCATGCCATCCATACAGATCATTTCATCACATTAGTGCATTGAGTTGGTACAAGGGAAAAGCAAAAACAGAATGCAGAATTAAGTGTTACAGTTACAGAGAAAGTGCAGTGCAGGCAGACAATAAGGTGCAATGTCAAAGTGAGGTAAAATCAAGTTTTAAATGATGTTAGGGTTATTTACACACAGAATCTAGCTCTAAAGCAGGACATAGGTGATTCCTGAAGGGACTTAATCCAATTCCTCTCATTTCTGGATACTGCTATGGAGCAACCCAAGAAGTGCATCAGCCTTTAAAGGCACACTCCCCATGGTACCCACACAGCAGCACATACTGTGGCTCTCAAAGAAAACAAAAGGTACAGAGGTGAGGAATAGGGCTCCCACCATCACCCATCTCCTGGTTGGCATGATACATGTCAGGAAGGAGATCCTGAGCATTGAGAAGGATGGGGGAGGTGGTGGAGGGGAGAGCGAGCAGGAGACCCACTTGGCAGGAAGTGGCTATAGACATCACTTCCAAGAGTAAGAAATGCAGAAAGGAATTTCATGATGTGTTTGTGTGAGCAGCGCACCACAGCTGGCACCTGTAGAGTGGGGATCCTCAGAAGAAGGTGTATTTTATGCAAAGATCTGAGTTCCTTAATTGAGTTCCCAGAAACAAATAAGTAACAAGAAACTGGAGCAGAAATTCATTCATTCATTCATAGTTGGTTCCAAGTGGACCCACAAAACAGGATTTTGTGTATAATCTGGGCTCCCCCATCTGATATTTTGGAGTATTATGTTGTTGCTGACAATTGGAGTGTGAGGACAGTCAGTTGACTTGCACAGGGATAGTCATACAGCACTACATCACAGAAACAAGCCATTCGGCCCATCTAGTCCATACCAACTTGATCTTCTGCCTAGTCCCATCTACCTGCACCCAGACCAGATACCTCCAAACCCCTCCCAAACTTGGACATGTACCTGTCCAAACTTCTCTTAAATGTTACAATTGAACCTGCATCCACCACTTCCGCTGGCAGCTTGTTCCACACTCGCACCACCCTCTGAGTGAAGAAGTTCCCCCTCAGATTCCCCTTATATTTCACCTTTCACCCTAAACCTATGACCTCTAGTTCTAGTCTCACCCAACCTGAGGGGAAAAAACCTGTATGCATTCACCCTATCTATACCCTTCATAATTTTGTATACCTCTATAAGATCTCCCCTCATTCTCCTGAGCTCCAGGGAATAAAGTCCTAACCCTTTCAACCTTTCCCTGTAACTCGAGTCCTCAAGTCCCGGCAACATCCGTGTAAATTTTCTCTGCACTCTTTCAAGCTTATTGATATCTTTCCTGTAGGTAGGTGACCAGAACTGCACTCAATACTCCAAATTCAGCCTCACCAACATCTTGTACAACTTTAACATAACATCCCAACTTCTGTACTCAATGCCGTGATTTATGAAGGCCAAAGTGCCAAAAGCTCTCTTTACAACCCTATCTACCTGTGATGCCACTTTCAAGGAACTATGGATCTGTATGCCCAGGTCCCTTTGTTCTACCGCACACCTCAGAGCCCTACCATTCACTGTGCAAGTCTTACCCTGGTTTGTCCTCCCAAAGTGCAACACCTCACTGCATTAAATTCCATCTGCCATTTTTCAGCCCATTTTCCTAGCTGGTCAAGATCATGCTGCAAGCTTTGACAGCCTTCCTCGCTGTCCACTATGCCCCCAATCGGGGTGTTGTCCACAAATTTGCTGATCCAGTTTACCACATTATCATCTAAACCATTAATATAGATGATAAACAACAATGGACCCAGCACTGATCCCTGCGGCACACCACAGGCCTCCAGCAAGATGACCATCCACTACCACTCTCTGGCTTCTCCCACTAAGCCAATGTTCAATCCAATTGGCTACCTTATCCTGAATGCCAAGCAACTTAACCTTGTGGAGCAGCCTCCCATGCAGGACTTGCAAAAGTCCATGTAGACAACATCCACCACCTTTTCCTCATTGACCTTCTTGGTAACTTCCTCAAAGAACTCTATCAGACTGGTTAGACATGCCCTACCACGCACAAAGCCATGTTGACTAACCTTAATCAGGCCCTGTCTATCCAAATACTTGTATATCCTGTCCCTCAGAATACCTTCCAATAATTTACCCACGACTGACGTCAGGCTCACCAGCCTATAATTTCCCAGCTTATTCTTCGAGCCTTTCTTAAACAACAGAACAACATTAGTTATCCTCCAGTCCTCTGGCACCACACCCGTGGCTAAGGATCTTTTCAATATCTCTGCGAGGGCCCCTGCAATTTCTGCACCAGCCTCCCACAAGGTCCGAGGGGACACCTCGTCAGGCCCTGGGGATTTATCCACCTCCATTCGCCTCAAGTCAGCCAGCACCTCCTCTTCTGTAATCTGGATACGGTCCGTGACCTCACTACTCCTTTGCCTCAGTTGTATAGTCTCCGCGTCTGTCTCCAGAGTAAATACGGGTGCAAAATATTCACTTACAATCTCCCCCATCTCTTTCAGCTCCATGCATAGATGACCACGCTGATCTTCAAGAGGACCAATTTTGTCCCTTGCTACCCTTTTGCTCTTAATATAGTTCTAGAAACCCTTGGGATTCTCTTTCACCCTGTCTGCCAGAGCAACCTCACGTCCTCTTTTAGCCTTCGATTTATCTCAAGTGTTCTCTTGCATTTCTTATGTTCCTCAAGTGCCTCATTGGATCCTCACTGCCCATATCAAGTTCAAGTTCAAGTTACTTTATTGTCATTCATCCATATGCTATAAAAACACATGGCGGAACGACATGTCATTTCCCCCAGACTCACACAACAGAGGACATACATAGAACAGAGGGCACAATAAACACAAACAAAAATCAAAAAAATCAAAAAAAATAGCGCAAGTACACTGCAGAATGTGGTGAGGGTGGGGGAGGGCAGGTTTGCTCTTTTCAGCCGCCGTAAAAAGTGAAGACGCTGCTGTGCCTTCTTGGCGAGCGAAGAGATGTTAGTTGACCAGGACAGGTCGTCTGCTGTATGTATTCCCAAGAAGTTATAACAGCTGACTCTCTGTACAATGGTGCCATTGATGCACAGGGGTAAGTGGTCAGCCTGAGCCTTTCTAAAATCCACAATCATCTCTCTTGTTTTGTCCACGTTCAAGAAGAGATTGTTGACTGAGCACCAATCCGCCAGCCTCACCACCTCCTCTCTGTAAGCTGTTTCATCGTTCCTGCTGATGAGGCCACCACTGTTGTATCATCAGCAAACTTGATGATATGGTTGGAGCTTGAGTTGGCAGAACAGTCATGGGTGAGCAGTGTGAACAGCAGTGGACTGAGCACACAGCCCTGAGGGGCTCCAGTGCTCAGCCTGGTGATTTTTCAGATGGTATTTCCAATACGAACTGACTGTGGCCTTTCAGAGAGGAAGTTCAGAATCCAATTGCAGGTGGAGGTGCTAAGGCCCAGTAGGTGTAGCTTCCTTATGAGGTTCTGTGGGATGATAGTGTTAAAGGCGGAGCTGAAGTCTATAAAGAGCATCCTAACATAAGTGTCCTTTTGATCTAGGTGAGACAAAGCCAGGTGGAGGGCAGAGGACACTGCATCTTCGGTTGACCGATTGGGGCGGTTTGCAAACTGAAGGGGGTCCAGTAAGGGAGGGAGAATGGGTTTGATGTGTTGCCACACTAACCTCTCGAAGCCCTTCATGATGACTGAAGTCAGTGCCATGGGGCGGTAGTCATTTAAACAGGTTACAGGCGTCTTTTTAGGCACTGGTATAATGGTGGTAGATTTGAAACATACAGGGACAACTGCTTGGCTCAGAGAAACATTAAAGATGTCTGTGAATACATCTGCCAGCTGGTCTGCGCAGTCCCTGAGCACACGGCCAGGTATGTTATCAGGTCCTGCTGATTTCTGAGGGTCAACCCTAGATAATATCTTCCTCACACTAGCTGAGGACAGACAGAGTATCTGGTCATTGAGCAGTGGAGATGTCTTGCTCTCAGGTTCGTTGTTAAGTACATCAAACCAAGCATAAAAGTCGTCATAAAAGTCATATCTGTTATGCCCCTCCTTTTTCTTTACCAGAGCCTCAATATCCCTCGATAACCAAGGTTCCCTAAACCTGTCAGCCTTGCCTTTTATTCTAATGGGAACATACAGATTCTGTACTCTCAATATTTCACTTTTGAAAGCCTCCCACTTACCAAGCATCTCTTTGCCAGAAAACAACCTATCCCAATGTGCATCTGCCAAATCCCTTCTGATGCCATCAAAATTGGCCTTTCTCCAGTTTAGAATCTCAACCCGAGGACCAGTCCTATCCTTTTCAATAATTATCTTGAAACTAATGGAATTGAGTGCTACATCCAAGGTGTTCCCCTACACACACTTCTGTCATCTGCCCTGTCTTGTTCCCTAAGAGGAGATCCAGTATCTCAGTCTCCCTTGTTGGGACCTCTACGTATTGATTGAGGAAACTTTCGTGAATACATTTGACAAACTCTATCCCATTCAATCACTTTACAGTATGGGAGTCCTAGTCAATATGTGGAAAGTTAAAATCGCCTACTATTACAACCTTATTTTTGTTGCAACTGTCTGCTATCTCTCTATAGATTTGTTCCTCTAAATCCTGCTGACTATTGGGAGGTCTATAATATAGTCCCGTTAATGTAGTTATCTCTTTCTTATTCCTTAGTTCCACCCAGATTGCCTCAGTAGACGAACTCTCCAGTATGTCCTCTCTGAGCATTGCCGTGACGTTTTCCCTGATGAGTAATGCCACCCCTCCCCCTTAAATACCTCTCTCTCTATCATGTCTAAAACATCAGAACCCCGGAACATTGAGCTGCCAGTCCTGCCCCTCCTGCAACCAAGTCTCACTAATGGCAACAACATTCTAATTCCATGTGCTGATCTTTGCTCTAAGTTCATCTGCCTTACCTACAATACTCCTCGCATTGAAATAGATGCATCCCAGAATATCAGACCCACCATGCTCATCAACCAGTCAATTCCTGTCTCTGCTTGTAGGCTTAACATCTACTCTCCCCACAGCCCCTCCACCTGCTGCCCTGCCACTCTGGTTCCCACCTCCCTGCAACTCTAGTTTAGACCCCCCCCGAGCAGCACCAGCAAACCTTCCCACAAGGATATTGGTCCCCCTCCAGTTCAGGTGCATTTGTACAGATCCCACCTGCCCTGGAAGAGAGCCTAATGATCCAAACATCTGAAGCCCTCCCTGCTGTACCATCTCCTTAACCACGCGTTAAACTGTACCTTCCTATTTCTTGCCTCACTAGCACGTGGCATGGGTGGCAATCCTAGATCACCACCCTGGAGGTCCTGTCCTTTGACTTAGCACCTAACGCCCTGAACTCGCTTTACAGGACCTCATCACCCTCCCTCCCTGTGTCATTGGTACCAATGCGGACCACAACTTCCAGATGCACACCCTCCCTGTTAAGAGTGCTGTGGATTCAATCTAAGACGTCTCTGACCCTGGCACCTAGGAGGCAACATGCCATCCAGGAGTCTCGTTCTCGTCCACAGAACCTCCTGTCTGTTCCCCTAACTAATGAATCCATCTGTAGTGATCTATTGCACTGCATCTCCTTGGGAGAAGCATCTCTCCTGAGGTAGTCTCTTTACAGCTTGTTTCCAAAAAAAATGCTTCCCCTGTCACCCCCCAACCATTCATCTGGGAAAAGTTGATTAGGGATATTACCCCCAGAGTCATCTTCGTCGCCTGGTCTTGTTGTGCTTCAGGGTTTGCTCCACGGCCTTGGGAATGAGGTCTCCTTGCTCTCCTCCTGTGATGCTGGTTGCTGTTTATGGTTTGCAAGGTTGTGTCGCAGGCAGCATTGAAGTCTCCATGTCTGCTTGTCATACATTGTGGAGCACTCCACACCGATTTAAAATATCTTTATTAGTCGCATGTACATCGAAACACACAGTGAAATGTATCTTTGCATAGAGTGTTCTGGGGGCAGCCCGCAGTGCCACCATGCTTCCGGTGCCAACATAGCATGCCGACAACTTCCTAACCTGTACATCTTTGCAATGTGGGAGGAAACCGGAGCACCCGGAGGAAACCCACGCAGACACGGGGAGAATGTACAAACTCCTTACAGATAGTGGCTGGAATTGAACCCGAGTTGCTGGCACTGTAATAACATTACACTAACCACTACACAACCTCATCTTTGGGAGAACAATGAGATTTTCCTCTATGATCCACGTACTGGCGTGGTTCTCACTGGTACCTTTGCTCAGCTGCAGTGGAAGGAGAAAACACAGTGTGAGCAGTCTTGTAAGTAGAGACTAACAGTTGCACCCCAGAATCCATCCATCCTTCCTGGAACCACTGACCACTGAAAATGTCCAGTGGCATGGTCTCCCTCAGGATGAGTGAGCCAAACTTCCGCTGCAACATTCTTCTTTAGTACGCCAGCCTCAAGGGAGTTTCAAACCCATAGAAACAATTCATCCTTAAGACTGTAGCAGAAGTCTTCCTCAGCACTAGACGTCCTAGCCAAATTTATCATTTGCATGGCTGAGTCTTAACCAGAGTGGCCACACCTTAGAACCTCTATGGTTTCAGCAGAACTAAGTGCAGAATTTATGTAGGATGTAAAGATGTCTAACCTATTTTCTCCTTATCTTTTTGTGCCCAAATAATCCTTTGGGATTTTGGGTCCATTGTCTCCAATCCATTGTTGAGCTGGAGAAAAGTTCAATGTCCAGGAGTTGAAAGTTAGTGAGTAGCAAAGGCGGGTGATGGATAAAGTTGAGAGGCTCGTTGTGGTCGGGTTGGGAATGGACCGCGCACATCTGAAGGATGTCCGTGTGTCTGCCAATGATGTCACTGAAGGGAAGCACATAGATAGAAGAAGGAGGCTACTAATTGTATATCCCTTGCTTAGCATCACAGAGAGTCATCAAAAGCCAATGATAAGCCAAAAATAGCAGAACCATTCAGTATTATTTACTAAGTTTGTTGGAACAGGGAACAGAAAGTTAATTTAAATGCAAGACAACTAAACAAAAAGGTTAACTTTGAGTTGAGTTGACCAGAGATCTGATATTGTGCGCTATTAGTGTGCACGTGTGTGTGTTTGTGTGCATGTTGGCAACGTGCTATTAGCGATGCCTTGCACACAGCTGACCACTGAATGGAAAACATTGACCACTTGCTGCTGCACTTTTTTGTGGAAAGAATTTTTTAACTACAGACCTACAACTAGTTAATCGGTTGATTGGTCTTCATGAAGCTTGCCAGTGACACAGGGTATCAGAAAATGTTATCTTCTATTTCTTGATGATGTAGAGACTTGCATAAAAGGAGAAATCACTAAGTTGGTGCAAAGTAATTGATTTTATTTTTGTAAACGTGATGTATTACGTGTACTGGGTAAGGTAATATAAAAGACTTTTCTTCTCTGAGTACGTTACTTGTTGGATGGTTTAGCTGAAGGGTTGTTTACTGTTTAAAGCTTGAAATTTGAAGTCACGTGGAGAAAATGGTTAAAATTTTACTTGGGATTGTTGGTGCAAGATTATATTTTTCAGCAGTCCTAATATCTAAGCTCCTGAGTTTTTCATTCTCAGTGGAATACTACTTTTTTTAAAAAAAGGTGAGACTGTTCCATGGAGTTCAGTTAAAGATCTTGCTGTCTTTTCCAATTCAACTCGCATTCTTAAAAACAGTCCCTGGAATCACTCACAGACCCCACCGTCAAACTCAACTATTGTTGCCAAATATAACTTTGGACCCTACTGTCACACCCAATAAATCTGCTGTGAAAATGAACTATAGCATTTTCTGGTAAGATTATTCTTTGTCAATCTTTGCCTATGTACAGTTTAAGAAATATGCATAGTTCTGTAATGTGGCAAATATATCCATGACGTATAAATGAAGACACAAGTTTCTAGTTAATTTGGGAATTCAGGTACTCATAACACTGACCTCAAAAGCTGTCGACTGAGTCAGTGATACGATCTCAAATCCTTCTTTCTAGGGCAGCATAACAATAGCTGGGTCATGACGTAATTTGGTCCAGTCAGTTCTGATTATTTAGTTGGCCAAGGGGAAGTTGTATATATGTTCAGTTACAGTTGCAAGATAGCTACAGAAAATTATTCCTACAACATTCATCATTTAATTTTTCCTAGCTTCAGCTCACAGATGACCAGCTTTTTTTACCCTTGGCCTGGTGACATTGGGACCAGATAGTGATCAATACCAGGTCTCTGCCCGTCACAGACCTTCCTTTGGTCCTCTCTGCTCTCTCTGCCCATCCCAAAACAAACTTGCCCACCTTCCCCCAGGAAATTGTCAGCAGCTTACAACTCGTTTCATTTCCAGCTAATCCCAGTTTGACCAAAGGTTATCAACCTGAAATGTGGGCTATCTCTCTCCCCCATAAAAGTTGCCTGACCTGCTGAATACCCCCATCATTTCTGTTTCTATTTCAAATTTCCAGCATCTATAGTTTTACCAGATTTATTGAATTACCAGAATTATGTTGGTGAAAATCAAAAACAAACTGCAGATGCTGGAAATTTAAAACAAAAACTGGAAGTGCTAGAAATAGTCAGCAGGGTGGTCCACATCAGTGGGAAGAGAAACAGAGTTAATGTTTCTTTTCCCATAGATGCTGCCTGACCTGCCAAGTGTTCCCAGCATTTTCTATTTTTGTTAGAAGACTATTGAATTGTTCCCTGGTACAATAAGGTGGACTCTTGCCCTCACAATTTACCTCGTTATGAGCTTACACCTTATTGTCTGCCCGCACTGCACTCTTTCTGTAACTGTAACACTTTATTCTGCATTCTGTTATTGTTTTACCCTGTACTACCCCAATGCACTGTTGTAATGAATTGATCTATATGAACAGTATGCAAGGCAATAATACCTTGGTACATGTGACAATAATAAACCAATTTACCAATTTAATTTACCATTTTTTATGTTGCTGTGCCAAATTGATATTGCTTGCTTAACTAACAAGATGCTCCATGCAGACAGTAGGTAACTTCTGTTTTGTTGACAGGGGTTCCAAAACCATAAGTGGCTAATCCCATTTAATGCTAGTTTTGTGCTGCCTGTAGCAAGCTTGCATACGCAGGGTATGTCAGGTGGTATCCAAGAAGTCCTTCTGACTTGGGGAATACTGAGGAAATCACAAAATATAGAAAAGATAAATGCTGGGTCATTCCCACCTGGAGGTGGGAAGTTGGAAAGGTGTGCTCTATCGACAATGAAATCCGGAAGGCCTTCAGCCAAAGCATTGGGCCTCTGGTTGTTAATGGCAGGAGTCAAACAGTGTCTTAAAAACTTCAACAATAACACTTCAGAATCAATGAGTGTACCTTCAAGTACCAAACCTCATGAATTGCATTCAGAGCCTCAGACACTGCGCAAGGCACCACACTCCCTCCACTTGCCTCCCAACAATTTCCATCAATCGGCAATCATACTACCCTTGAATTTCACTCATCTTCTCTCAACTATCCTCCAGCTGCATTACAGGCCTTGCAAGTAATCTGGAGGTTAACGCAGGAGATGGGATCTCCCTGTGGCGAGATAATAGGCAGAAGTGGTATTTAGCCAGAGCAAGGACAAGGGTGATCTAATAATCTAAGTGCCCAACTCACAAGCAAGGTTGTGCACGAGCCTTGCTGGTGAGAACTTTGATGGGATAGATTAGAGAAGAAGGCAGATGGGTGTGCACCATGTATTGTGATGGTACATTTGCCCTAAAGTCTGCATGTGCTATCAATGACCATGGAGGAGGTTCCAAAAGCCGACCTTGTCCAGGGCCTTCCTGAGATCTTGGAACCCACCGCTTCGGGCAGGAGAGGTACCAGGACAACACGGATAGCACACTTGTAGACTCCACAATGATTCAGCATCTGCTGGCTGATGTTTCAGTTTGCACAGTAGTAGAAACAGGAATAGCTCAACACCTGAGTGCTGCAGTGCAAAATCTGATGTCTATCATGTAATGACAGCTCACTGCAACCATGGTCCTATAACCTTATGAGGGTGTCACAAAGGTCCAGTGATCTGTTTTCCAACAGATAATTAGAATTGTTGAAGTACTGCCTCTGGAGAGTACCAGAGGCTCCATGGAGCACAAACCTGCTGTTCTCTGTCAGGATGACAGCTTCTGTGATCCCATGGGTGTCACCAGCCTGTGTCTTTTGCCATCGTTCTGTCAGCCAGCCAGCACAGATTGGCTGCTGCCCATTGCTAAAGTGGTGCGTGATGTCAGCCCTTCTAGGCCCAGAGGTGCTATAGACTGTCACCTAAAGCTATCTGCATTCACCTTCACTGAATGTCAGCAGCCTTCTGCAGGTTGTGCTGTGCCTGCTGTGTTATATCTCAAGAGTAAGCAAGGTACATGGAACACAGCCAATAATGAATACACAACGTTGTTTTGTTGTTGCCGTCATGAGTCCGGAGTTTTGCAAACACTGTAATAGTCACCAAATCTACAGCAGAGGCAGTAAAGTTATGATTGCTGGTGAAGGGAAATGGGGTTCCAGTTGGTAGCACAGGATGCATACAAGAGGATCACGGACAGCCTGGCCCAGAAAAATTGCTGGTGGCAAATACGCCCCTCACTATGGTGAAGTTGTGCAGCAAACTGTAGTCTGTTGCCTTGAATGAAATGCGCTTGCCTCACAGCCTCGGGGACTGGGTGCTGCCTGTGTGAAGTTTCCATGTTCTCCCAGAGACTGTGGGCTTCTATGGGGCACTCTGGTTTCCTCCCACAATCTCAAAGAGGTGCTGGTAAGTTAATTGATTACTGTAAATTATCCCTTAGAGTAAGGAAGTGGCAAATGCGGAGTTAAAGGCTGGTGAGAAGAGGAGAACATAAAGGGAGAATGGGACTGATGTGTACGCTGGAAGCTAGCATGGGCTTGCTGGACCAAATGGCTTTCTTCTGTGTTGTAATAAGTCAGACCTTCTGACAGCCACTCCAGAGCAGTCTGTGTGGTAGAAGTATGCCATTAGTCTGTTATATTACATCATGGAGCGACATGGAGGCACGCTACTCAGGTTTACACGGTAGAATCAGGATCATATCCTCAACTAGATGAAGGGTCTCATCCCAAAACATTGACCATCCATTTCCCTTCACAGATGCTGCCTGACCCCCTGAGGTCCTCCAGCCGTTTATTTAGAATGGGGGCAGAAGTGTGCCCAACGTTCCCCGCGTCCTGATGGCCGCCTTCGTGTGTACATCAGGCTGTGCGTGGAACCAAAGTACGTGGGCACCAGGTGTCACTATGTGTTGAGGTTCTACCAGTCCCTGGTGTTGCGGAGGATGGGCCCGGCCCCGTTGCCGCGCAACGTCCCAGTCAGCTGGATGCTGCAGCACTACCTGTCCCTTGTGGAAAAGTTCTTCCAAGGAAACACCTTTGACTACAAATCTATCAGGCAGTGGTCAGCACAGAATGTCCTGCAGACACTGCGGGACAGGGACTCTGTGAGATACCCTATCACTCTATGGTTCCCTGAGCAAACTGTCCAAATCATCTGGCAGAATGCTTCATCCCAGAACTCACCAACAAGAACCAAGACCTCACTTGGGCTGGCAGTGAGAGGGGTCTCACAGTCAGATCCTTCCTGTACAGACAACACATCCCCCCCAACACTCGCTGCTGTCAGGATGGCTGCGGTGGGGAAGAGAAGGCCACCCACCTCTTTGCAGACTGTGGATTGGCTGAGAGAGTGTGGAGACGAGTGCAAGGGTCCTTGTCTCGGTTCATCCCCAGCAGCTGCGTGACAGAGGACTCTCTGATCTACGGGCTGTTCCTGGGGACACACAGCGAGACAGGCATCGAGTGTTGCTGGAAGGTCATCAACTCGGTGAAAGGTGACCTTTGGTCTGCCCGAAACTTGTTGGTCTCCCAGCACAGTGAGATGTCAGTGAGGGAATGTTGGCACATTCCAGGCTGCGGGAGTACGTGCTGAGGGACGCACTGAAGCTAGTTGCAGCCAATGCTGAGGCTCTGTGGGGAGGGACCACAGTCTGGGCTACTTCAGCTACCACACATGGAGGGGCTGAGTTGGGTGGGGAAGCCCCTCAAACAATGAAAGGGGGATCACCCCAGGGGGCCACATGAGCAGCAATGGTGCTATGGTTTTTAAAAAAAGTTAACATGACTGAATGTATTGACCATGAATGTTAAAATTCTGCACTGTTTCTTCCTTTGTATATATTTTTTATTGTTAGTAAAGTTTATTTTTGAAATATATACATATATAAAAAAAAAGTTCCTCCTGCTGTTGGTAGAGCCTTGCTGAGGTTTGACTTGATAGAAGAGACAGAGAGTGTTCTTGTTTGTGAGAAAGGGCAAAACTAAATGTCATTCATCCAAGAAATAAAATGGAGAATTTGGAAGAAACTTCCTTGACCAGATTAGTGAGGAGATGTAACTGTGTTTTTATGTAGTGAGTGTGGCTATCATTGGTATTGGTTTATTATTGTCACAACTACTGAGGTACAGTGAAAAACTTGTCTTGCATACCATTCACACAGATCAATTCATTACACAGCAATGACCTTCTAGCAGCACTTGATGTCTGTCTCAGTGTGTGAGCCTGGGAATAGCCCGTAGATCAAAGAGTCCTCTGTTAACCAACTGCTGGGGATGAACAGAGACACAGACCCCTGCATCCACCTCCACTCGCTCTTAGCAAACCCACAGTCTGCAAAGAGATGGGTGGCCGTCTCTTCCCCACTGCAGCCGTCCCGAGAGCAGCATGTGTTGGGGATGATATGTCGTCTGTACAGGAAGGATCTGACTGGGAGGTAGTACAAGGAAAAACAATAACAGAATGCAAAATAAAGTGTCACAGTTACAGAGAAAGTGCAGGCAGACAATAAGGTGCAAGGCCATAACGAGGTAGATTGTGAGGTCAAGAGTCCATCTTATCGTAATAGCGAACTGATCAATAGTCTTATAACAGCAGGATAGAAGCTGTCCTTGAGCCTGGTGGTACATGATTTCAGGATTTTGTATCTTCTATCTGATGGGAGAGGGGAGAAGAGAGAATGTCCAGGGTGGGTGGGCTCTTTGATTATGCCGGCTGCTATACTGAGTATAGACAGAGTCTATGGAGGGGAGGCTGTTTTCCGTGATGTGCTGAGCTGTGTCCACAACTCTCTGCAGTTTCTCCTGGTCACGGGCAGAGAAGTTGTCGTACCAAGCTGTGATGCATCTGGATAGGATGATTTCTATGGTGAATTGATTGAAAAATTGGTGAGGGTCGACGCAGACATACCAAATTTCTTTAGCCTCCTGAGGAAGTAGAGACTAACAATAACTGACAACAGTAGCACTTATTTCTCGTTCCAAGCTGCCCTTGAGAAGAGGGTGTGGAGACGCCTCCTTGAACCACTGCAGTTGTTGTCATGGAGGTGGATATGTAGTTCCAACATGTTGCTCCAGGGAAGATGAAGAAGCAGTGATGTAAGTCCATTTCAGGGTAGTATGTGGCCAGAGAGAATCTTGAGGGGTGGTAGTGTTTCTGGGTGGCAGAGTTTGGGAGATGGTTTTGCAGCAGCTTAGCTGAATAACTGTTGTGTATCTTCTTGCTGATATAATCCACATCCGTACTCTGCTTGTAGTGAAAAGAATGGACATTTAACATACTGGATGGTGAGCCCATCATGTGGACAGCTTTGTCTTGAAGTGACAGACCTTCTGGTATTGTTGCAGCTGCAGTCATTCAGAAAGATGTCAAGCATTCAGTCAGACTCCTGACCCTTGTCCAGCAGGGAATAGCATGTCTTGCCATAGGTATCTTCTAGTCAATGATGACCCCTGGCAATGGAAATGATGTCTTTAGGGGTCAGTCTATTGTTGGATATGATTACCCGGCACTTGTGTGGTGGAAGTGTGACCTATAAATGTATATGTTTTGTTATCTGAGGAGATGCAAATATTTTGCAATCAGCATCAAATTTCCCAACTTCTGGAGCTGTAATGAAAGGGCGACCATTGACAGAGCAATTGAAGATGATTGGTGCAGGATACTGGACCGAGGGTCTCCTACAGCAGGTTCTGGGGGTGGACATCATTGGCCTCCACGTCCAAAGGAAACTTCCTTTGTCCTCGGTATGACCGTTTGCAGGGTGGGATTTCTTTCTGATCACCATCAACTTTGATTTTTTACCTGGTCTCACAGTCACACGCTGCCTTGACATCATGAACAGTCATTCTCGCTTCATCTCCAGAATTCACCTTTGAGGTCTGGAGCTGAGTGGTGCTGGTAGAAAGCAATCTGAGATTGGTGAGCATGTTATTGGTGAGGAACAGCTATCCGTTAGAACCGTGCACAGCACCTTCCATCACTTTTTGGTCAAGTTGAATTCATCCTGGATTTGTGAGCCGGACATGCCTGTGTAATTTTTCACTCTGGGTAGATGCTTGTGTTACAGTTCTCCTTGGGAAAAATCTGGCAAGATGCATGATTGGTTCTGGAGTGCAATGCTTCGGGATTGCGGCCAATGTCCAGCCAGTGCCTTGTGTACTAGTCAATGATTATAATTAATCATAGAATCATAAAGCATGGAAAGGGGCCAATTGGTCCTCCTCATCCACACTAACCAGTGGGCACCATCCATACTAACCCCATCACCCAGCTCCTGGATTTTTTTGTATCCTTGCCCTCTAGTTGTTGAACTCTGTGACAGGAATGCAGAACCTTGATCGTATCTATTGGACAAGGCACTTTGAACTCCATCTATAACATGCTATTTCTGCAGTCTACCATGCCGTGGAGCACAGAAACAGGCCCTCTAGCCCACTGTGGCTGCACCGACCATCAACCAACCATTTGTACTAATCCTACATGAATCCCATTTTATTTTTATTGACACCACTTTTTCATCAACTCCTCTAACCTTCCCCCCCCCACCCCCACCCCCACTATTCTATGACTGACCTAGGCAACGGGGCAATTTATATTGGCCAGTTAACTTACCAACCCACGCCTCTGAGGAAAATCACGTGATCTCGCCAATCTGATGATCATGGGAACAGCATCAAGGTCAGGACTGAACCTGGGTCTTGGTGCCGTGAGGCAGTGGCTCGACTGGTTGTACCACTGTATTGCTTGTGTGTTGGTGTCTCTTCTACAATCTTCATCAAACCAGGTTTGATCCCCTAACTTAGGCAGGCACGGTAGCGTAGAGTTCGCGTAATGCTATTACAGCGCCAGAGACCTGGGTTCAATTCCGGCCACTGTCTGCAAGGAGCTTATACATTCTCCCCGTGTCTGCGTGGGTTTCCTCCGGGTGCTCCGGTTTCCTCCCACATTCCAAAGACGTACAGGTTAGGAAGTTGTGCGTGTGCTACGTTGGCGCCGGAAGCGTGGCGACAGTTGCAGGCTGCCCCCAGAACACTCTATGCAAAAGATGGATTTCACTGTGTGTTTCAATACACGTGTAACTAATAAAGAAATCTTATCTTAATGATTTGTGTTAGTGACACAAGGTCACAGACTGCACAAGGATACAGTTCTGTTGTTACTGATAACCCAGAGATCCTCACATAGCCAGTTGTGAGTTGCTGGCTCTTATCTGAATCTATTCCATTCAGCACAATGGTGGTGCCAGACCAAAACTGATTTTGTCTCCACACGAGCCCTTCAGTGATCACTCCTACCAATACTGTACTGGACAGATGCATTGGCAACAGGTAGATTATTTAGAACATTAGTTCTCTCATCATATTGCTGCTTGCTGGAGTTTGCTATTGTGTGCTGTAACAACTGTGACAGCTGAAAATACTTAATTGGACGTAAAGTGCTTGGGGAATCCTAAAAAAGATCCATCTTAAGGCAAGTGCATCTTTTCTTTTTCTTATCTTTTGCATCAGGCTCAATGTCCTTCAGAACTGACCAACCTGGGGAGCAATGGCATGAGTGTATCGATGCTTTTACCAAAGGTGAGAACAGTACATGTGAAAAGAGGCAATAGAGGGTTTCGCTGAAAAGGAAGAAGTGATGCAACTGAAGCATAAACTCTGTGATGAACTAATTGTGGTGTAAGGCTGGTTCTGTATAGTACACAGTCTACTGGTAAGTAGATGCTACTAGTAACCTTCAAAGAATATTATGTTCCTGGGTAAGTCGTGCATCGTGAATTTGATTTTTCCCCTGACGTTGAAATGGTTAATCAGCCAGAGCTCCAAGTGAATTCTTAAAAGTATTTAGTTGGGGTCCTTCAAGTTGAAAATAAATGCAATGCCTCAAACAGAAAACTTAGAGGGAAGTAGAGCAGGAAGTTTTTTTCTCAAATCTTGCAACCATACTTGAACAATAATAAAATATATATATCTCAACAGGGAACCTAAGGAAATTTTCATGATTTGGGTGAATTACTGCATGAAGTAAGCATTGCTCACATTGATCAACATTAATTAGTTCCCCGATACATTACTTCTAGAACTCAAAGTATTTCAGCAAAGGCAAAAAGGGGAAAAAAAAGAAGAAAATACCACCTGGTTGGCATGAGTGCTTCGAAACTGGGAACTAGAAATACTTTAAAATGGAGTACTTAAAGACTTCTATAAGAATTCCAAATGCAGACCAACTACAAGGAGGAATAAAGATTTGAAAGATCAATTTAGTACCCAGACTGGTTGAGCATTTAGTTCTACTTGTGAGCTCTTTACCTACTACTAATGTGGACTGTTATTGCCATAAGACATGTGAACTATTACAAGAGAAATTCATGATGATAGATAGAGTTGTCAAACCCTCCAGGAATTCACCTGAACAGGTTATCATAAACGTCCCACTTCCATCTCTCTCTCTCTTATCACAGAGCACCACCTCAAATCTACAACTGGAAAATTAACCCTTCATTATCCAATAGGATGATTTTTGACTTCCAAAGAAATTTCATTTAATCATTTCCATTTTGTTTTACAACTGGCAATGAAAGAGTTCAAGAAAGATGAAGAAATACAGACACTTTTTTTTAAATTCCCCCACCCCTCCCCCTTGTTACTTTTCTCCCAGAATGCGAACAGCAGCATCCTAGAGAACATTAAATTCATGCATGACCACTCTAGAAGGACAGCAACCCTTAAGTATGCAAAGAAAATAAATGAGTTTTGTTGCATCTCCAAACTGCAGTATAACCAGAGGCTTCATTATTTTCTTTAATAATGCTTTTCAAGTCAGTTCTATCAGTAGGACTAATGCATGAAAATAGAAACAGCTTGACCGGGACTTGTTTTTGTTTCTTTGGTGAAACACGTGTAAAAAAAAAGTAACAAAAGTTTTTCAGTATTTCAGTCACAAAAATCCAAACATTCACATTATACACTATACAATTTAAAATATAAATACAGAATTGATCTATGTGCATTGCAAAGGGAAAATTTCATACAGAGTAATTTCGGTTGCTGTTCATAAAGAGAAAAATGAGACAGAAAAGTGGGTGAAGCAACCAGGGTATTCTCTTTCTAGAAATGAATTTACTGAAAAACATTAAAAACTTGCTGCTGGCCAGACCAGTTTTAATTTTTGGACATTCTTTTTGCTCTGACTGCATGTTAACCCTTGGATTTAGAGAGAAATTCTTCTCAAATCTCTCCGCAAGTGAATTTAAATCAAAGAGATTTGACTCCTCGCACTACAATATGTAAATTGTTCCAGTGGAAAACCTCCACAGACATGAATGAAAATTAGATCTTTAGAATACAAAAATTATTCCCTTAAGTCGATTCAAAATGAAATATTTTAATCTGTTTCCATAGTGCTAATTTTAAAAGCAGCTGTTGCTTTATACAGATGCCCAAGGGTTAACAGCAGAAATGTTACAAAAATATAGTTTGTTTCTCCTCTATCCAATCCTTTGAAAGCAAATGAATAAAATCCCAAGAATTAAACGAAATGGCCATACGTCATCAACATATGCTATACAGCTGCCACATTCCGACATAAACATTCATTTTTTAAAAAATGCACTAAGATGGTTATATATACAAAAATTAATTTATTTTTTTGGGTTTTTTTTACAAAAAAAATGTAGGTTTATATTCACCCTTTAGAAAAAGGCAGCTCCATATTGTAGTGTGATTAGTGAGGGCTGCAAAAATCTGCCATATCTGAGAAAGTTAATATATTAGCACTTTTGACCTCAGAAAGAACCAACTGGTTTTTGCAAAGGTAACATAGCATCCTTTTTGCATTTGCTATTTTGATTGCTTGTATCCAGGTGAGTTAAAGAGCAGCTTCACAATGCAGTCTCTGGGCTTGATCCCATCTTGCATCCTTAGAATTACACTACACAGGGATCTTGTAGCTGTAGAAGTGAAAGACTGTTTGAGGAAGGGAATTGTTGAATACTTGTAAATCAGACAATTACTCATCCAAGTTCTACAAAAATAGTTTTCTCTCACATTAATGCACCACAATCCTTTTCCATTCTCTGTGGACTTAACATTGCTTATTATGGAGGTCAGAACTGTGTATCTGGGGCATCAATCAAAATGGTCCTCGGGCAACCTCATTATATCAAATTATGATATAAACATCTTCCTTTTTTCCCCTTCCTGGGGGTATTTGCAATACTGTAAATGTTGCAGGAAGATAGAGTAAAACATCCACCAGGTAACACAGAAAATAAAGCTGAATGAATGCAATAGTGAAAATGAACTTTTTAATTTCAAAAAATATCTCAAACTTTAGCTCGGCAAAGTGAAAAGATGACGTTAATGTCAATGTGCGATTGCTGATATGACTGTAACTACTCCTGAATGTTTTTAAAAAAGAACGAATGATGGAAAAAAGGTGCAAAAATGCTGTATATGCTCTAAACAGTTAATGTACTCCTGCAAAAAGATGTGCAGGATTTGCACATTATAAGTAGGTTTGCCCAATATTTGTAAAGCAACATTACTGAATGGCATGAGAATTGTCAAATTAGAAAATGTCTGCTGTGGTATTTGCACCATGGTATGAACAAACAAGCAACAGGACTGCAGTTCCATTTTAATTTAACTTATTAATATCATCTTGAAATACTTTGCAGTCCTTTTTAATGATCATGTTTGAAGAAACTGCTGTTTGATCTCTCCCAAAAGTTTTGTTTCATCAAATAAAATCACCCCCACCCCTCCCAATCTCCCCTCTGCCCCCAAATGTGTTACTCCAGGCACTGTTCGGAACAGGTTTGGCTCGAATTGCAAGGAACAGTTTCCCCACCATTCAGTGGCGTAGTCAGTGCCTTGAATAGAACTTGCTGATCCAACGATGGTCGTGTCTGACACGGTTATGTGAACTCTTTGTTCCTTTTCGATATAATCCATGGATATACTTGGGGGCATTTTGTTGATATATGGAAGCTATAAAGCAGAAAAAGAGAATAATAAATATAATTAGTTAATAATTAGTTAATCTTTATTAGTCACATGTACATCGAAACACACAGTGAAATGCATCTTCTGCATAGTGTGTTCTGGGGGCAGCCCGCAAGTGTCGCCACACTTCTGGCGCCAACATAGCATGCCCACAACTTCCTAACCCGTACGTCCTTTGGAATGTGGGAGGAAACCGGAGCGCCCGAAGGAAACCCACACAGAAACGGGGACAACGTACAAACTCCTTACAGACAGCAGCCGGAATCGAACCCGGGTCGCTGGCGCTGTAAAGCGTTTCGCTAACTGCTACGCTGCCGTGCCTGCCCCTGTTTTTCATTATATAAGGCAGGAAACCCTAACATATTCAGCATACCCCAACAGCTGGGTTTAAAATAATTAGAAAGCAAACATCCAGATTCTATATTGGCGAAGTTTGCAGGCTGTCATGTGACCCAGGTAAAGGTACCAAATCATGAATGCAAATCAGACCTAGTACTAATTCTATAGAGTAGCTGGGATGCTGACATTAGGCTCGGTGGTTCTGAGCAATCAGTCAAATTATTTGATCCATCATTATCAAATGACAATGCTTGCAAGTCTTAACAGTACCTAAAGTACCTTGAGAGGAACTGCAGCCTCCAAGAAGCTGCTAACCACCCTCCTATTAAGGACAGTCAGGGAAGGCATTAAATTACTTTGCCCTCGTCCCTTAAATAAATAAAACAATATTGGTGGATCAACAATTCAGACACAATTGATGCCAGCCATAGCTGTTAACTACAAAGAATACTTCCATGGGCAAGGGAATTGTTTTCTTTGAAACATCAATTTTAATTGATTTTTATCTACCAAGTGTTTTGTACATGTTTAGCAATTTGTCTTGGTAGTTTCTCCAACAGGACTATTAATGGTGCACTGTGTTCTGGAAATGCTGAGACAAGTGTGATCTAACGATCTTCTTAAACTTTGAAATCATGGGTATATTTTAAAGCCTGAAGTCCCACTCCACCAGGTTCAAGAACAGCTACTTCCCTTCAATCATCTAGTTCTTGAACCAACCAGCAAAACCCCAATCACTACAGTTTAGCAACACTTTGATCACTTTGCATTAAAATGGACTTTGTTTTTGTTCTAATTGTGTTCTTTCTTGGAAAATTTATATATAATTTATGTTTAATTTATGTTTCTCTTGTGAATGCTGCTTATCTGATGCTATGTGCCTGTGATGCTGCTGCAAGTAAGTTTTTCATTGCACCTGTGCATATGACAATAAACTCGACTTTGACTTTGAAGTTATTCATAGAATTATGGCATGTGTAAATAACACTCATTTCATTTAAGACTTGACAGAAAAATAATTAAAAGACAAACTAACTGGTGGCTATAGCTTCAGTGACCTTAACACTCCCAGGACCAATGGTATAGCCCCAGTGGGGACTGAAATGTCATAACAGTTGTTCGAATTTGACTGGACAAACTTTTGAGCTTTAATGAGAATGAGTGAACCTAAAATAAACTGGAAAAATCTTGAAGCCAAAGTGGGTCTTCCTTTCTCTTTCCAGTCACTAATAAATACTTCCAAAGGCTTTAGTCTTATTTTTAAATTTCCACCACTTTACAAGCATTCTTTCTGAGTACAATTTACAACTGCTTGGGATACTGGCATCTTCTGACTATAAATGAGTAATACTATACAGATTTGTATTTCTCAGTTTAATTAAGTATCGTTAAAAGCAAATATTAATAAACTACATATTTGGAGGTCGCTATTGTAATATTTTAATTGACTTTAGTTAATGTTAAACAAAATTTCTAAGATACTTTGTAGTTTGAACGCTTTAGCCCACCATAGTAACGACTTGTGTTGTTTTTATATGAACAATCAAATACATTATTTGTTTAATTAGTCATTAATTATTAACATTTGTTATCCATATATCTTGGTCGGAGAAGAATATTACATCAAAATTTGGAAAACATGCAGAACTAAACATCTATTCATGCTAATTTAATTATGTTGTGCTTCCTAATTGAGTTAGCTACAAATTATAATTGAAGAGTTAAAATGAGTGTGACGGTGATTGCTCAATGTAACTGCCAATGTAATTGTAACAATAGCCCCAAGTACTTCATCAGAGAAAAAACAACATTGTGCTATGCAAACGTTTTCACTACACAGCAAAAAAACTTTTTGAATAAATAGTCAACACAGAAAAATAGATTTAACAACCTCAAAGGTAGAAACTTGACAGTTTATCTCTCAAGGCATGTAATATCTTTTTTTTCTTTGAAGAATTGTCATTTCAAAAATGATCTTGCCTATTGTGTAAAATGGCCAGTTTTGACCTGATAGCTCATTGTAGGACCTCTTTGTCTAGTGGGGAAAAAATAACTGGCCCTACACTGACAGCAAACAAATGCAATGTCAACGGATCATAAAAATAACTGCTGCCATGGACAAGCTCACTAAAGAATAAAATGACAATGGCATGGATTTATAATAGGGAAGGAGGAAGAGATGAAAGAAATTCTGGCCTTTGATCTCCATTCAACATTATTGTCACTTCAAAAAAGCTACTTGCTAAGAACAGTTCAACAAAGGGCCTTTCATTGCAAAACAAACACACATATATTCAGAAATATTTTATGTCCAGTTATTGGCCAAACTTACGTGTTAAACAGGCAACTTTCGGCTTATCCCAGTATCCATTGGTTCGACACTTAATGATTGGGAAATGGCGTTGGATAAAGCCACGACTGCAGTGGTATCTGACCATGGAATTTATTTCATATCGAGGCTTCAACTTTCCAAATGTTCTAGCATTTTTCACCACTGGCGGTTGGCCACAGGCAACTGAGCAAAACAAAAACCTTTACATGTTAACAAGGATGATGAATTCACATGGTAAATACATTAAATAGTTTTCCTTTATGTTGTGCAAAGTAATGTTGGTCACTTTCGAGTGAAGCACAAAAGCCAAGGGTGAAAATGAGAATGGCTAGATATTAGTTCAAATCCTGTTCTGTCCAATCGCTGGGATGGACTGCATCCGGAATGAAGTAATGCAATAGCATCGAAAGGTTAAAACTCAGGAATCTGCTGCATGTGGCAATACTTTCCACTGTAAAGTGAAAGGCAAAGCAATAATAGACAATAAATAAATGTTCCCAGAAAGGGGGGATAAAAAGCCTCATGGAGATTAAAAAAGATTTATCTCTGTGCACAGTTGAAAGGAATAACTCAACAACCACACTCTTTCATACCCCACAGCCTCTGAAATTTCACACATTCATTTTAATTCTCATTGAAAGAATTCCTTTTTGAATTCTGCTCACTGGAAAATAATTTTCCATATCTCCAAAGGGTTGATCTATAGATAGGACAGGCTTTATGTTAGCTTGCATGGTAAAATTCATACAGGGGAAACATTTCCAAAACTTGCTATTTAATGGGAGAATGAGTCAGAGAATATAACACAAAACTAATTTGGCCTTTTCAGCTTAATAGATGGTTCTATTTCTGATTTGTCTCTTATCTTGCTCTTTTCACTAATACTTTTCTGGAATGTTTGAAGAGGGGCTAAGTATAAAAAGAGAAGAAAATGATGGAAACGGGACAACTCCCATTGCTGCAAAGCAAAGGACTAAAGATCTTTAGGAGACTTGATGGGAGAGAGTTGTGGACACAGCTCCATGGTGTCTTTCGACACTTCTCACTGCCTCAGTAAAGCAGCCAGCATAATCAAAGACCCCACCCACCCCAGACATTCTCCCTTCTCCCCCCCTATCCTCGAGCAGAAGATACAAAAGCCTGAAATCACGTACCTCCAGGTTCAAGGACAGCTTCTATCCCGCTGTTATAAGACTATTGAACGGTTGCCTAGTACGGTAAGATGGACTCTTGACCTCACATTCTACCTCATTATGACCTTGCACCTTATTGTCTGCCTGCACTGCACTTCCTCTGTAACTGTAAAACTTTATTCTGCATTCTGTTATTGTATTACCTTGTACTACCTCAATGCACTGTTGTAATTAATTGATCTGTATGAACGGTATGCAAGACAAGTTTTTCACTGTACCTCAGTACATGTCATAATAATAAAAATCTCTTTACCAATTTAGATGTAGCAAATGTGTTTCTTCAATTGGGAGAACCTAGAACCAGGAGTACTGTTTAAGAATAAGGAACTGCCCACTTACAGGAGAATCGAAGTGACATTTTCTCTCAGAAGCCATGAGTCTTTGGAACTCTCTTTCTCCATGGATGGTGCAAGCAGAACCTTTGACGATTTTATAAAGCTCGGGTAGATAAGTTCTTGATAAGCGAGGGGGTGAAGCATTCTTTTGTGGATGGGAATGCAGAGTTGGAAGTTCCAGTCAGGTCAGCCTTGATCTTATTAAATGGTGCAGGTCTGAGTCATTGAATGGCCTACTCTTGGTCCTAATTTCTGTTTGTCTATTCATTTCTTCAACTACATAAAGAGATAACAACAATCTAAAATGCTTAACTATTGGTAAATCTGCTTCTATTCCAGTTAAAGCAAACAACAGTTTAAATATTAAAGCCAAAATCAAGGTTTTAAACAGTGCTTTTCTGCTAATTTTGAAGTCATTGAGACACAAGCCAGAACCAACTGAAGTGATCACAAAAGAAATCACTATGAGGCTGGGTGTTCTACGTCATCTTATTCTTAGACTGTCCCTTGGGATCAAGTAAAAATTTTCACTTTGGCTTCAGGGGTGACTGATGAGGCCAGTGTGGAACCCACAGACTCTACCATGGAAGGTACGGTAGATGTCTGGCAGAACAGGTGGATGAATAGTTTGTGAGATTGCACAAACTATTCCTTCCATGGTTCATGCTTGGCTTCTGTGCACTCCCAGGACATGGACTCAGGATTGTCAATGCTATTCTGAATGCTTCTCTTCCACTTTAAGGTCAGAAGGGCCAGGGATTGCCAGAAGTTGGTGAGAATGTTGCAATTTGTCAAGTAGGCTCCAAGAATATCCTTGAACTTTTTGCCTGTTTACCTGACATCCTTCCCTTTCAAAGCCTGTGTAAACGCTCTGCAATTTCTAAGGAGCGAAAGATTAGCACTGAAAGAATTCTGCAACAAGGAGGCCAAAATTATTCAGAATACAAACAAAAAAGAATCCAAAGACAACACTGTTCTTGCATTTGCTCATTTCCCAGACTGCCAACTGGAAAGTTGCGTAACAGCACTGGATCAGATGCAACACTCTCGTAGCTGAGTAACCTACAAAACTCTACCTGGAACCAATGCGTGCAGAACAGACAGCTTAATGACTGATGGGGACACAGACCACCATGCTGCATCAAGACTTGAGGAAGAAATGGATGAATTTTGTAATGAATCCAAGGCCATAAAGTGCATAGCAGGAAATCATGGTACCAAGACCATGACTTCTCAACAATTAAAATAGGCAACACAAGCAGGAGGTTTATAGTTCACTCATGGCACTCTCACTGTACAGAAGCTACAATTAATTCATGTACATCTTTGCTAGTTGTGGCAGTTACCTTACAACTTACTTCACTGCAAGGGTTTTGTACTGAGGCTTGAGTGAGAATATAACTTGTCTGCAGACTGTAAACATCAAACTCACCTGTGCCCTTTTTGCATGTGTAGGTGAGGTGGTAGTTACACGGAACGTCATTCCACTGGCCGTCCTCATGCCAGATCATAACCACGCAGTCTTCGCCAGAAGAAAAGAAACTATCAGGCTGGTGTGGGCGCCAGTTTTCATATTGCTGTACAAGAAAACAGAAATGACACGTTACCATAAATTTGCAATAGCTTGTCTATTAAATATTCATGTTGCTGAATCTAAAGCAGCCATGACGAAAACTACAAGTGGATAATCATATACTTTTAATTGCTGTGAGGTTGATCCCAGCATTTCACATGTTTTAGTTTTAGTGTAATTATATGCTAATTAGAACAAACTATTGCACTGAATGCTGAAATTGAGTATGAAGTAGCTGGAACAGTAGCTGTTTTGAAAGGTTAGTGTAATTGTAATATGAACAAACAGAAAGCCTTGCAAAATAGGTTCAGGACCTGATTATTCTACAGATCTCTGCTGCAAATATTCAGAGTCCACTTGTGCTATAAGGCTTCACGTTTCACTAGCCAAGGGACTGCAGCTAAAAGATTTCTGCTCCATAATTCTGCAGCATAAGAATACAGAGCCTGAAGTCCCATATTTTAGCACAATAAGGACTTAGAGCCTAACTCATAGTTGTGGTCCATGTTTAAGTTTCTAACTGGCTAAGTGATCACACTTTTTAGGAATGCTTTCCCTCATCTGAGTCCAGTGGATGTGTGCCATAGTCTAAAACTAACTCCATTACTTCTCAACGGACAAACATTTTGTTTAAATAACAAATCAGAAAAATCATTTCACTAAATGAATGATATCCTGAAAATTAAATTTCATGTTAACATTTTTAAAATAACATTCAATACATTTTTCAGATCTTGATTTAAAGTGCCAGTCTTCACCTTAATAAGAGAACTAACAGAATGGACAAAGAGCATATGTTCCGAAGGGAACGATTTACAAATGAATACTTTGGCCTGAATTCTACTTCCCTTGCTTGCATTGGCAGGACTTCTCTGTTTCACTTGGTCACACAAAATATCTCTTTATGCTGTCAAATAAATATTCTTAATCTGATATAAATTAGTAAATCAGTACCCATTTTTGACACACTCCAAATGCTGAGTCTTACCAACTAGAGTGTTATTATTTTTGGTAAAAAAATTCTTTTGTAATTAACGCTGATAATCCAAAAAAATAGAAGCGAGTCCATCAGGATCAGGGCTCAGGACCTCCAAGGACTTAAGCGAAACAATCCATGGGCAACCGCAAAAGGCAAAATAATTGCATTGATTTACACTGTATGTGACCTCACATGGGTTTATGATCAGAAAAATGAAATAAATACTTTAATAACAACAGAAAATGCCAGAAATTTTCAGGTCACCCATCACCACCAGAAAGAAAAAAAGTTAAAATTTTGTCCACCATTTTCACATAAGTTAAATCTTTGCCTTTATAATTCATCTATGAATTTCAACTCGATGTCAAATCATGCTGATTTGCATTCAGCCATGAAGTGCTTTTTTCAGCCTACCCTGAAGATTACTTATTGTTATACATTAAGAGCCCATTGATCTGTCATCTCACTCCGAACATTGTTCTCCATTGTGATTTGAAATACTCCTCATATGCACATTGTCTTTACTCATTAATGGAAATTAGACAATAGACAATAGGAGCAGAAGTAGACCATTCGGCCCTTCGAGTCTGCACCCCCATTTTGAGAACATGGCTGAAATTGAATGTTACCAGCATTTATTTCCCCAACGACTAAACAACTTATGACTGGAGGATTGAGAATTAAGAATCAATGACATCAATAGTTCTGGAGTCACAAACAGATTAAAGCATTATTGAATTTTATTTATACTCCAATGTTTTCATGGTCATCTTTACAGATAATTCCACATTTTACTTGCTAACTTTGACATTCGATTCCCCAGCTTCTGGGCTCTGTTTCTGCAATCACCTCCCAATCCTGCCTGAACCCACACCCCTCTCACGACTCCGGTCTCCAATACGAAAGCTCCCCCCCATCCTGAGCACAATTCCGTGTCTCAGACAGATAATTCTACGTAATCCACATCATGTCGTGGAAGTAGATGGTACAAGGTTGCAAGAATTTGTAAATGTACAATAGCTCCTTTGAAATCAAGATCATGGGCAAATGGAGGAGATCGGGTCAATGGTAAGTGAGTGTTCAGTCATTGTGACTTGGGTAGTAATGTTCTACAAAAATGCATCAAACACAATTTCTTACAACCTTGCTTCTTCAACCACGGTTTCTTTCACCTCAACCCACCTCCATATCTGCAAAAGTTCAGCTCCTTTGAGGGATAGTTGTTAGATTAGGGATGGTAAATAAGTGACATTTATTACAAATCTAATCTCAAAACTAATTGATTTTGCTTTATTCATTGTGAGCACACAAAGTATTATTTATTGTGTGGGGATGCAACTTTAAAATGAGGACATTGTTTCGGAGAACACTGAGATTTTACAGTTATATTTCAAATACAGGTTTTGAAATGGTTTTGGCAATGCTGTGTTTTGTGGCTGTTACCAGACTGTTTCAAGTGCCAAGACATTGAATCAGACTGTAATGCCTTGTCAAAATTGGGCCAAATCTGATAAAGGAATCCGTTAAAATGGCCATTCCCACCAAGTTGCTTAAATTTAGCAATATCATACTGTCTGAATCATTCACATAGATAAAACTTAGGATTCTTGACATGACAACTTTCTTTCGTAGATTTGCACATTTTATGTGCACTTTCTACAGAGGAAGTATTTCAGGCAGTACAGTCCTCTAATTTATAAATGGAATGTACTTTAATTCTAAACAATTCCTTTGTGATATTTATCTAGTGAAGTGAATTATTAAATGATTAAATACAGATAGTTTCCTTTGCCACGACTGAGCCTTGTTATTGGAACAGATTGGCTATTGCTTGGACTCACCTGTGGCAAATCTTTGCCACCAACTCACAGGACTATTAGTGGCAGTGGTTGCTTAGAATGAATCGGACTTAGAAACCCTCTTAAAGGATTGTGCCTAAAGTAGGTAGCGATCAAAATTGTGGCACACACAGCATATCAGCGGAGGCAGCTTATAACAATCATCTTTCATTTGCTGCTGCAGAATCTATTTTCCAGAGCAGAATAACTATTATAACAAAGTACCGGCATAACGGTGGGTGTGATCAACTCTTCAGCAAAATCAGTATTAATAGAAAGACTTGTTTTTATTTTGGACCATTTTGATAAGGTAAGATATTTATTAGTCACATGTACATCGAAACATGCAGTGAAATACATCTTTTTGCGTTACTGAGAATGTTCTGAGCATCACGGGCAAGACCAGGGTTTACTGCCCCATCTCTAATTGCCCTTGAGAAGGAGGGGCTGTGCCACCTTCATGAACTGCTGCTGGTGAACATACCCCCACAATGTTTTTGGGGTGCATTGGGTTAGTGGGTTGGTGGGGGGGGGAGGTGGGAATGGAGTTCCAAGATTTTAACTCAGTGATGATAGTTGACTGGTGATTTCTTTCCAAGTCAGGATAGTGCATGACTTGGAGAGGACAATGCAGTTAGTAATAGAAACATAGAAACACAGAAAACCTACAGCACATACAGACACTTTGGCCCACAAAGCTGTGCCGAACATGTCCCTACCTTAGAAATTACTAGGCTTACCCATAGCTCTCTATTTTTCTAACCTCCATATACCTTCAAAAGTCTCTTAAAAGACCCTATCGTATCCGCCTCCACCACCATTGCCAGCAGCCCTTTCCACTCACTCACCACTCTCTGAGTAAAAAACTTACCCCAACATCTCCTCTATACCTACTCCGCAGCACCTTAAACCTATGTCCTCTTGTGTCAACCATTTCAGCCCTGGGCAAAAGCCTCTGACTATCCACACGATCAATGCCTCTCATCATCTTATACACCTCTATCAGGTCACCTCTCATCCTCCATCGGTCCCAGGAGAAAAGGCCGAGTTCACTCAACCTGTTTTCATAAGGAATGCTCCCCAATCCAGGCAACATCCTTGTAAATCTCTTCTGCACCCTCTCTATGGCTTCCACATCCTTCCTGTAGTGAGGCAACCAGAACTGAGCACAGTGCTCCAAGTGGGGTCTGACCAGGGTCCTATATAGCTGCAACATTACCTCTCGGCTCCTAAATTCAATTCCATGTTCACACATGCCCGATGTCCTTGTTCTTCTCAGCGGTAGCAGCTTCAGATTTGGGAGATGCTGTCGGAGAAGCCTGAGGAACTGCAGAGCATGTTGTAGAGGGTACGCACTGCAGTCACTGTGAGCCAGTGGTGGAGGGAAGGAGCAGGTAGGTTCATAGATGGGACATCAATCAAGTGGGTCACTCTGTCACAGATGGTGTTGGGCTTCTTGCTTCTTGAGAGCTACTGGTGAGTAATGAGGCAGTGCTCAGTACTTCCTCATTACTCATGCATGTGGACTGTGTTCCATTACACTCTTGACCTGTGCCTTGTAGATTGTGTGAGGGCTTTGGACTGTCAGGAGGTGAGTCACTCTCCACAGGATAACCAGCCTCTGACCAAATCCTGTAGCTGTAGTTTTATGTGGCTGGTCACGTTCAGCTTCTGGTCAATGATAACTGTCAGAATGTTGATGGTCAGAAGGTAATGCCATTCAATTACCTCTTGATTAGATTCTCTATTTTTGGAGATGGTCATTACCTGAGGATTTTGTGACCAAAATGTTATTTCCCATTTATCAGCCCATGCCTGAATGTTGTCTAGGTCTTGCTGCATGCAGGCATGGGCTGCTTCATTTGTTGAAGGGCCACAAATGGAATTGAATATTATGTAATCCTCAACAAATGTTCCCATTTCTGACCTTATGATAGTTGGGCTTAGGATACTGTCCTGAGGAAGTCCTACAGTGTTGTTCTGAGGCTGGCTGATTAATATCCAACAACCACAACCATCTTCCTGTGTATGAGGTCTGGCTCCAATCATGACATTGTTTTCCTCTTCATACCCATTGATTTCAGTTTTTATCAAGAGTTCCCTGGTGCCACTCGGTGAAATGTAGTCTTGACGTCAAGAGCAGTCATTCTCACCTCATCTCTGGATTTCAGCTCTTTGGTCCATGTTTGGGCCTGGAGTTGAGTGGCCCTGAAGAAACTCAGATCGGGCATCTAGAGTATATTATTCATCAATAAATGTTGCTTGATATCACACTCGATGACGTCTGGTCGTGAAACTGGTGCTCTCAGCCAATTCATGACATCGTGTGGAGTGAATCAAATTGGCTAAGGACTGGCTTCTGTGATGGTGGGGATCTCAGAAGGAAGGTGAGATTGATCATCTGCTGGACATGGTTGTCAATGCTTCAGTCTTGTCTTCAGCTCTCACACACTGGGTCCCACCATTGTTGAAGATGGCATGATCTCGGAGCCTGCTCCTCACATCAACAACTGCCAAAGTTCTTACAGCCAACAAAGTACTTTTTGAAGCATGACATCCTTGTGTTATGGGAGATACAACAGCCAAGTTGTACACAGCAAACTCCCATAAACAGCAATGTAAAAATGACCAATCTGTTTTAGTGCTGACCAGCAGGTAAATATTAGCCAAGACACAAGGTGTAGAATCCCTGCATCTTTTTTAATATTATGCCATAGGATCTTTTATAACCACTTCAGATCACACATGGCATCAATTTAATCCAACAGAGCAGCACTTGTTCATTACCGCCCTGAAGTGTCACCCTAGAGTTTTGCACCTGGACCCGTCTCACAGGCGCTGCTCACAGAGTCCCAGCTGAGTGTGGCTACAAAATGCACTCGGAATCCTTTCAGAGCACATGGAGGGCTCTCAGCCTGAAAGTATCCCAGCATTTTCATTACAGAAGAACTGAAGATTTGAAAATATGAAAAATAGGCAGAATATTTAGTATTAGCTATTAAATATTCCCATCAAAACTTACTTCTAGATTCTGCAAATGCTCCATTTAAAAAGGACCCATACTTTGGAGTTAACTAATTCCACCTAAAAGACAACATCAGCAGGCACGTGCAAGGAGCACAACCTCCGTCTTCTCCTCCAAATCTCACACCATCCTGATTTGGAAAAATGCAAAGCTTCTTTCCTCATTGCTGAGTCAAAAGCTTTCATTTCCCTATCCAACGGCACTGTGAAAATACTTTCGTCACAGGAGCTGCAATGATTTTAGAATGTAGCTCATCAGTAGATAAATGCTGGTCTTGGTGGTGACACCCACTTCCCGTGAGAGAATGAAAAGAGACTCACTCCCTAAATTTTCATTATTCCCCTTATCACAATGCATTTAAAAACTTAACTTCTAATTTCAGATCTTAGAGCAAGAATTGCCAAGTACTGTCTGCAACCATAACATTTGTAAAGCTATCAAAACAGTTCCGATCTCCTCGGGAGCCTTGATATTTCCTATAATGATTCAAGCATTGAAATAAAGCCAAACTAAACAATTTGACAGGGTCAGTTTGGGTCACATGCTCATATCTGTCCGCTGTTAATACAGCAAAGATTACACTGCAGTACAATTAACCCATAAAACACTTTCAAAAGCTATAGGATTGCAGCCAAAATGTCCATGGGGATGAGGAAGAGAGACGAATCAGTTGACGCAGTACAGAGATGAATAATGGTGAGAGGAACCTCATGTAAATTGTATTCCAGGATAGACCACCTGGCCTGTTCTGTGCCGAACGTTCTATGAAATTTGATGTAATTTTTTCAGATTAGCAGTTTATCAATAGCACTGCACAAAATATGAATGGTTAATGGCCAGAGTGAATGCAAGTGGGCCAGAGAGCCTGTTTCCGTGCTGTATCTCTCTATGACTTTAAAATACTTTTAGTATTAGCTTCTATGTCCTGGCTTCTGTGTGGTGCTGAAAATATGACTCAATGGCATCTGAGTAAACTGTCAGTTGAAGTGAGACACGGATGAATTGTCTTCAGCATGTCTTCTGGTCACTTTATTAATAACATCTGTGTCATAAGTTTGACAAAACAGGCTTTTTCTCAAATTGAAGTTTAATGTCTATATTTGTGCTGACTTAGTTAAGCTTGAACTTTATTTTAATTGTAACAACTCGTGGTTCCTCCCATCATCCCAGTCTCCAGCAGGCCCCCTGTCCCCATGATCCCACCTGGCTCTCCAGCTACCCCATGATCTGCCATTCCTGCTCAGCCTGAAGTCCCCTGACAACCCAGCTCTGATCTCCTGACCTGCCACTCCCTCTCAAAAATCAGCATGGAACCCTGCACTGTCCCACCCAAAATAACAGCATACCCCAGTCTTTTGACCTGGTACCTCTCTAATGTCACAATGAGTCCCTAATATTTCAAGGCTCCTTCTATCAACCATCCATCACCATTGGGCTTCAAGCACCCCCACCCTCTGATCCTTCACTGTCCACCCAATCTGTTGGGCTCCAGTACTCCACACCCATCACAGTACAGGCCCAATTGGCTAGCAAATGAATCTGTGCAATGCCTAGTGGGTTGCATCTCATTGCTAAGCCAATCTACCACACTTTATTGGATGTACTCTGAAGTAGGTCACTATTTCTTTACTTAAAGATGTTTTTCCAAAATATCAAAAAATTTAAACACAATTAATTTGACCAATACTCCAGTATTGGAGTAATACTCCAGCTCAATCACTAGTAAGATACAGATTCTGCCAATTTGGACTGTCACCCATAAATAGGATAAGATATTTACATACCAGTCACATGTACGAGAGGACATGGTTTTAGGGTGAAAGGGGAAAGGTTTAGGGGGAACATTAGAGGGAACTTCTTCACTCAAAGAGTGGTGGGAGTGTGGAATGGGCTGCCATCTGATGTGGTAAATGCGGGCTCGCTCTTAACTTTTAAGAGTAAATTGGATAGATACATGGACGAGAGAGGTCTGGAGGGGTATGGGCTGGGGGCAGGTAAATGGGACTAGCTGAATAATGTTTTGGCACAGACTAGAAGGGCTGAATGGCCTGTTTTCTGTGCTGTAGTTTTTCTATGGTTTCTACATCGAAACATTCAAAAAAGGTAGTAGGGATTGTCCAGGGAATTACAGACCAGTGAGCCTTATGTCTGTGGTGGGTAAGCTGCTAGAAGGGATTCTAAGAGATAGAATCTGTGAGCATTTAGAGAATCATGGGCTTATTAGGGACAGCCAGCATGGATTTGTGAAGGGAAGGTCTTGCCTCACTAGCCTGATAGAGTTCTTTGAGGAGGTGACCAGGAAGATTGATGAGGGTAGTGCAGTGGATGTGGTCTACATGGATTTTAGTAAGGCGTTTGACAAGGTTCCGCATGGTAGGCTTCTTCAGAAGGTGAGAGGCCAAGGAATCCGGGGAGGCTTGGCCGTGTGGATTCAGAATTGGCTTGCCTGTAGAAAGCAGACGGTTGTGGTGGAGGGAGTACATTCAGATTGGAGGGCTGTGACTAGTGGTGTCCCACAGGGATCGGTTCTGGGACCTCTACTTTTGTGATATTTATTAATGACTTGGATGAGGGGGTGGAAGGCTGGGTTAGCAAGTTTGCGGATGACACAAAGATCGGCGGTGTTGTGGATAGTGTGGAGGGCTGTCGAAGCTTACAGAGGGATATTGATAGGATGCAGAGCTGGGCTGACAAGTGGCAGATGGAGTTCAATCCAGAGAAGTGTGAAGTGGTACACTTTGGAAGGACTAACTCCAAGGCGGAATACAAGGTAAATGGCAGGATTCTGGGCAGTGTAGAGGAGCAGTGGGATCTGGGGGCTTCATATCCACAGATCACTGAAAGTTGCGACACAGGTGGATAGGGTAGTTAAGAAAGCTTATGGGATGTTGGCTTTCATAAGTCGTGGGATCGAGTTTAAGAGCCGCAAAGTAATGATGCAGCTTTACAAAACTCTGGTAAGACCACACTTAGAGTACTGTGTCCAGTTCTGGTCGCCTCATTATAGGAAGGATGTGGAGGTGTTGGAAAGGATGCAGGGGAGATTTACCAGGATGCTGCCTGGATTAGAGAGTATGGATTATGAGGAGAAACTAAAGGAGCTAGGGCTGTTCTCACTGGAGGGAAGGAGGATGAGAGGAGACATGATAGAGGTGTACAGATATTGAGAGGAATAGATAGAGTAGACAGCCAGCACCTCTTTCGCAGGGCACCAATACTCAATACAAGAGGGCATGGCTTTAAGGTAATGGGTGGGAAGTTCAAGGGAGACATCAGAGGGAGGTTTCTCACCCAGAGAGTGGTTGCTGCATGGAATGCGCTGCCTGGGGTGGTGGTGGAGGCTGATATGTTGGTTAAGTTCAAGAGATTGTTAGATAAGCATATGGAGGAAATTAAGATAGAGGGATATGTTGGAGGAAGGGGTTAGATAGTCTTAGGAGTGGTTTGAAGGTCGGCACAACATGGTGGGCCGAAGGGCCTGTATTGTGCTGTATTGTTCTATGGAAACACACAGTGAAATGTATTTTTTGCATAGAGTGTTCTAGGGGCAGCCCACAAGTGTCGCCACGCTTCCAGCGCAAACATAACATGCCTACAACTCCTAACCTGTATGTCTTTGGAATGTGGGAGGAAACCAGAGAACCCGGAGGAAACCCACACAGACACGGGGAGAACGTACAAACTCCTTACAGACAGTGACAGAACTGAACCCGTGTTGCTGGCGCTGTAATAGTGTTACGCTAACCGCTACACTACCATGGAAATAAAGTAATTTAATTCATATGATTCTCATGAGAGGGGAGTGAATGCTTTATATGTATTATTTAATGATGCATTTTTTTTAGATTAGAAATGTTCATCATTTGGCAATGTGATTTGGAGAAGTGATGAGCAAGTCACTTGTACTTGTGAGTAACCCAGGGACTTGACTTAGTAAGTTGCTTTTTTGTCTACGTGGGTAGAAAATGGATAATTGTTGCTTACTTTACAGACAAAAAGGAAAGAAACTTTATCTCAACCAAGTGAAAGTTAATAAAAAAAAATCCCAGTGCGTTTACTGATTAAGCATTGAAGATAGATTTGGGTGGTGACAGAAGACTGCAGAAAAGTGTTTCATTTAAATTACTGAGAATGACAGCATAGTGTCTGTAACTGATATGAGACTGTAACAGCAGTGGCTTGAAATGAGAAGGGTCCTGCTTCATTAATGAGCATTCTGCCACTATATTATCTCTCCTGCTAACACCTGTTCCTACTTGGGAGTGAACATTAATTAGGAGCAATCATTTTTCTTTCTTAGGCACCAGGCTCCTTTTGCAATCTAATTGCACACCTCTGTCCTTCGCAATGACTAATATCCACTAGGGAGGCCCTGTCAATGCATGTTGCTCGCTTCCCAGGCAGATGTTGACAGGCTTGTGCTGCAGAGCTGTCAGTCACTGTAGTTTGCAGGTCCCTGTTGGAATGCATGAGCTCTCAGCTGGGCTGCTGGACAATGCCCTGTTAATGTGGTCGATCCATCAGGAAGCGAAAGCTGATGTCATTAGCTTCTTTTGCTATAAGCACACCTCCTGGTGGATAACACCAAAAGTGGTGGTACAGAAACTGGCTTCACGAAACAAGAAAGAGGGTAAAGAAATATTGCACTGCACGCACGATGTTTCTTGGCCTTTGTTTCCCAATTCATTTCATATAGTGTAGCCCATTATGCCTCGGGCACAGGAAGCTATGTAGCTTCCCGATTTCTGCCTGCCACATTGGCTCTGCTCCCCTCTTTACAGAACATAGGAAAGTTGGCTCTGCTGCTGCAATCTTTCCTATTGTTCACTGTCTAACGTGGAAGGAAATAATTCTGTTGGAAGGAGACAGGGTAACTGGAAGGTACCTTGATCATTTTACAGTATCTTAACTGGTGGAACATTGCTGCAGCCTGCCACATTATTTCAACTGTAACTTACTGAATAAATTAACTGCCTCAGAGATTGTACCTCCCCAGAGTTTTTGATTTTATGACAGGTCTACCTATAATTACAGCCGGATGTGGTATTTTTAAATTAAGGATAGATTTGTTCATAAAATGTTCATTCAAGGGTGCACTACATATTCTCTAACTTCTCTTTAAAGCATTCGCATGAGAACAATTACTGTACTGGAAAGCCATTATTGTCTGGTGTAATACACCTTTGCAACCTTTTTTTGCTATTAATGTTACTTAGTTTCTTACGCCCATAAATGAATTTATTCATATTTTCTTGCTGTTTGAGGTTTTACAATGACGCATTACTGACTGGCTCCACCATGTGGGGCTACATACCAACACTATGAATACAGAGCCCTACAGCTAGAAATTATTCTCCATTTAGGTAGGTCATGTCCAATCTACTGTTGACCATGACATCTCAGGAGATTATACTCCATGACAGGTAGGTACATTCAGGCACTCTGGTGGCTTGTAAGAATGGAAGACCTAGGATCAGGAATAAGCCACAAGGCCACTTGAGCCTGCTCCATTTTTCCAAAAAATTATGGCTGATTTGATTCCCACAACCCTTGATTCCTTGTAGCCCCCAGGTCTCTCCACCTCGGTACTTCAACTACTTGGCAAGACCTGTTTAAGAACATATAAAAGTACAGCACTGGAGAGGCCAGTCAGTCCAAGATGTTGTGCCAATCTTGATGCCAATTTATACTAAATGTCCTCCTCCTGTGTATCATCCACATCCCTCCATTCCCTTCAGATTCATGTCTATCTAAAAGCCTCTTAAACTCCACCACACTGCCTGCTCCCACTACTACCCCTGGTAACCCAATCCAGGCACCTACCATTCTCTGCGTGAAAAACTTGCCCCTCAAGTCACCTTTAGACATCCCCCCCAACCTTAAAAGTTTGAAACCCAAGATTACTGCTTAGTTGAACACATTAGTTTCATCTAATTAGGGTTTTGTTGAAGTTATTTATCTATTGACATGGCCACAGCTCCTAGCTGTCACAAACTGGTTGAGACATAACTGAAATTAATATCTCGTTTCTTTCAAGGTTGGACTGCACTTCAAATGGCTATTCTCTTCTGTTTCTTCACCATGATGGGTAGGGTTCACAGAAACAAGTGGGAATGAAAATCTAGGTCAAACTGTGAGATGATACGGAACCTTGTAGACCAAATACATTGGTATACAGTCCGTATATTCTGCTGGGTTCTCTGTCAAGAGGCAGCTGAACTGTTGGCTTAGAAAAGGTGCCTGCTTCTGAATGTTATTGGTGATGAGAATGTTGGAAGTAGGTTAAGCTACAATGCCCTCACTAGTTGAATAGCTCGCTGGTCCCCATTGTTCTAACCCTAGGTATCGAAGTTTGATCATCTGAGCCAAACCTCAAAAATCTGCTGACCCCTAAAACAGGCCCACCAAGGTCAGGCCTTCAATACACTGAAACTAGGGAGGAAGATTGCAAATGTAAGTATAACTGCTGCTCTAGCCACTTGTTAACGCTGATCACAAAATAATCCTTGGTTTTAGTTTGTTCTATGGCCAAGGATTTTTTTTTCCATATTTGATTTATTTTAATAACATCTTGTCCCACATTTATTTCAGTCTTGCAAGCACATTCAATTGTCTGAGACACTACCTTAAAAAGATAATGCTGCTTCATATACTCTGATGTTCCTGGAGAAATTATTGCTGAGTTTGTGTTTATACAATCGCTGTATTATGGTTCCAGCCACATGGAAAGCAGAACTTACCAGGTTATTACTGCTCACGTCTGGATAACACTGGCTTTCATAAGTATTATTAACCATCTTCTGGCTCAGCTGAAAAAAGCACTGCTGACGTGGCACAGACATACACCAAGTGAAAGCTAAGGTGGTATGTATCGTACAGGGTGCTCATTAGATCTATAATCCCAGCTCACCATCTAAGCAGTGAAGGGTAAGAAGTTTTGCAATGGCTAAAAAGCTTGACAGTCGAAACAAAAACTTTATGTGGTGCCTTTTAATCTAGTGAGGTGTCGCGAGATGATGCGAGATGATGTAGAGGAGCACTATCAAACAAAGTTAACTGAGTCATGTATTACTCAGTAGCATGGTGGTGTAGCGGTTAGCGTATTGTTATTATAGCTCCAGCGACCCGGGTTCAATGCCGGCCACTGTCTGTAAGGAGTTTGTACAATCTCCCCATGCCTGCGTGGGCTTCCTCCAGATGCCCCGGTTTCCTCCCACATTCCAAAGACGTATGGGTTAGGAAGTTGTGGGCATGCTACATTGGCGCCGGAAGCGTGGCGACACTTGCGGGCTGCCCCCAGAACACTCTATGCAAAAAGATTCATTTCACTGTGTGTTTTGATGTACATGTGACTAATAAAGAAATATTATCTTATCATGCAGCACCAGAGTCCCAATTTCAACAGCTCTGTGGAACTGCCTGCACCAGAACCACTGCAGCTGTTCAGGAAGCCAACTCAATGCCACCTTCTTCTCCAGGGTAATCAGGGTTGGGCAATTAGTGCTCGGCTTGTCTGCAATGTCCCATTCCACAAGTAATTTTTGTAAGAATGTTTAAATTGGAGCCTATGCAGTTCAGTAAGCTCAAGGGTGAGTGTTAGGATTCTGACAGTCGAGGTTTATAATGGGCCTACATTTATGAATAGAATAAAATGAAAGTTTAGCCAGGGTTCATTAGACCTCTTTGGGTTAGACCTCTGTTGGTTGTGATATAACTAAATCTCCTGGACAAAAATGGAAGTGTTCTGATCAGTAAGTTTGCAGATGACACAAATATTGTGGACGGTGAGGAAGGTTGTCAAAGGATACAGCAGGACATAGATCAGTTGGAAATGTTGGCAGACAGATGGCAGATGGAGTTTAATCTGGACAAGTATGAGATATTGCACTTTGGGAGGTCAACTGCAATTTCTAAATGGCAGGACTGTTAGGAGCATTCATTTACAGAGGGATCTTGGGGTACAAGTCTGTAGCTCCCTAAAAATGGCAACACAATTGAATAGATTGGTAAAGAAAGCACGTGGCACGATTGCGTTCATTGGACAGGGCACTGAGTATAAAAGTTGGGAAGTCGTGTTGCCACTGTATAAACATTTAGAGTACTGTCACACAACAAGAAGGATGTGAAGACCTTGGAGAGGGCACAGAAGAGGATCACCAGGATGCTGCCTGGATTGGAGAGTATTAGCTGTAAGGAGAAGTCGGACAAACTTGGGTTGTTTTCTCTGGAGTGTCGGAGGCTGAGGGCAGACATGATGGAAGTGTGTAAAATTATGAGAGGCAGAGACAGCGTTGATAGTCAGTCTTTTTCCCAGGATAGGAATGTCAAATACAAGAGGGCATAGATTTAGGGTGAGAGGGGGAAAGTTGAAAGGAGATGTGTGAGGTGGGTTTTTTTAACATGGAGAGTGGCAGGTGCCTGGAACGTGCTGCCTGGTAGAAGCAGATACAACAGCAGCATTTAAGAGGCAATTAAACAGCCTTATGAACAGACAGGGCATAGAAGGATACAGACCATGAGCAAGCAGATGGGATTCGTTAGATTGGCATCATGGTCAGTGCAGACACTGTGGGCTGAAGGGCCTGTTCTTGTGCTATGCTGTTCTATGTTCTATGAATTCTCAAGACTGGGGGTAAAAAAAGAGTTCCAGCAGTAATTAACTAAGATGGCAGCAGAAGCAATTGAAGAGGAGTAAAAGGCCTCTCTTTAAATAGCAGATAAGTATTTGGAAGCTCAGCTGAGGGTCAAACAGCAAGGTTGTGAACAGTGGTAACTTTGAAGAATGGATTTGGTGGCTGTTGCAAGACTGGCCACAATGAGAGAACAGAGAGCAACTGGAACTGTAAGAGTTTGGATTAATATAGGACCTTGAGATATTCCAAAGCAAACTCCAGAGGGACTCCGACCTCATGATCTACCTTGTTGTCTACCAGTACTGCACTTCCTCTGTAGCTGTGACACTTTACTCTGTACTGTTATTGTTTTTACCTGTACTACATCAAGGCATTCTGTACTAACTCAATGTAACTGCACTGTGTAATGAATTGACCTGTACGATCGGTATGCAAGACAAGTTTTTCACTGTACCTCGGTATAAGTGACAATAATAAACCAATACCAATTTAATATTTCATCTTATCAAGTAAAGAACACATCTGTGTCTTCAAGGAATATCTGGGAAATAATATTTTGCTTTTTATTGTTCTTTTATTGACATTAATTTACGATAATATCAAGACTGAATGGTGTTTGTTTTGGAGAGGTGACAAGGGAAATTGGTACTTTTCAAATTTAGATTCTGTTATCAAGTTATTCAAAATTGATAAACTATTTAAAGATTAGTCAGAAAAAAATATTTCCATGATGAGTGAGTTTCAGATTATTATCCAAAAAGACCTAAAGGAGAAGTTAAGAGAATTATTGTTATGTTCAAGGTTTGTTCATGTATGGACTTTTTGACTGAAAATAGTTAGAGAAGTGGGATCAATTTTAGATTTTCAAGTGAAAGGAGATAGTTTATCTCATCTTGTGAGCTTATAAAATGTCTGTGGTACAGCAATGGCAACACTACCAAATGATTTAAGGTTTATAGAAGAGAAAAAGAAAGAAGGATCTATCAAAGGTTTAAAGGACCAATGTTAAATGCATTTGTATTCCCTCCCATCAATGACTAAGTAATGAAAGGTATATTCGAAGGTGTCTATGAATTTTCCATGCAGTCATCATTACACAAAACTAAGAATGCCCAACCACACTAGACCAATTATGCTCATTGACAGCAAGCATACTATCAAGAGTTTTTTTGTCTCTAAATAAACCAACTGAGAATTTCTCCCAATAGGTTTAGCCTTAGTGAGGTAAAGCCGTCAAATATGCCAGTTCTGTGCAATGTCTACGGAGTTTAGTGTCTCAATTTACACTTGCAAAAATTGGTGATTTCAAATACTTCACCACATGTGGGAGTGACTCACCTCCATACAAAAGCTCGATTATATCAGCAACTGCTGCCGGAGCAAACTATACCTCAGCGACTGATCATGGTAATGGCTTACTGCAGAAAACCTAAAAATATCTCTGCCAGATCACCAACAGCACTTGGCTCCAAGCACAATACATTTCTTGGGATGTACTCAGGAAAAGATTTGAGAGTAGCATTTTTATAATGAAATACCTTATATAGTCAAACAATGCTAATAATTCAAACAGCCTGACACATAAAGTCAGTCTTTTATATGAAAGTGCTACAAAGAATCTGCAAGGAAAGATTTGTGTTCTGAATTTGTCTCCCAACTATTTAGTAATTAGAATCATTTGATGTTTTACCCAACAATAAGAAGCCCTTTTTTTAAGCAACATTTGTCAACTGTGGCATTTACTCTGTCTCTTCATCACTCAATAAAACTATATCTTTTAATTTGGAAATCAGTAGTTCTTTGTCAAATCATGGAAGGAACGGCTATGGAGATTAATCTGACTCATGCGAATATTGTTGTACTCATTCCATCAATGCAGCTTTGCAATTAGGAACATATATTAAAAAGTAGATCCAACAGAGGCTTTCTGAATTAATTGAAAAGTGATTTTTGTACCAGTTTTTTTCAGAGATATCTATTCTCGTCTCCATTGCAGAAGAATTACTCTGCTTAATAGCCTTTTTTTCTTCAGTCATCTATGGTCTGTGGAGGTTACGGTAGAGACAGCTTCATGCTGAGTACATGGCCTTTAAGCTTTAGTTGCGAAGTAGTTATACATATTCTGTGCATGTATATATAAAATATATGATTACTTTCCAGCAATCTATTGCATTATTGGCCCATTTTGGAGCAAGGATATGTTATCAGTAACATCTGCCTAAACCGCTAATGTCTATAAGGCAAGGAACAAAGTCCTATTTTTGCTTCTGCAGTAGATTCAGTTCTACACACAAACTGCAGTCTACCTCCTTTGGGAGATGTACCAGTTCTCGATGTGCCAGAAGTCAATTTCTTAACGATCTTAACATTTATTTCTCTGCATTTGGATAACCTAGATTTCTGATCGTACCAAGTAAACTCTAAACCTGAGGTTGGAACTTACATGAACGCACTTCCTTGGTTACAGTAGTCTAGTAATTGCACTCTTACATTACTGTACAATTGCTTTTTTGTACTCATTATAAATATTATGTGCTCTTTTATTGGCTCCCCTACCCATCTAGTGCAGTGATAGAAAACTGGCAATACAGATTTCATAATAATTGTACTTTACAGTGGTAACTCTGGAACAGAACCTTGTAGTTAGTCCACACTCCTGTTTATGAGTCACTCAGGAACGTTCCATCTGAAGGGTATACAAGAAAACAAATCTTTCAAAGACTAACCAGAGGGCTTCCATCAGTCCAGCGGAAATCATGTTCAAACATTTTGTCATTCAGACCGATCCATTGGTAGTCCTGGCCAATACCTGGGGGGCAGACAAAACAAGGAAGGAGGTATTTAATACCAATTCTGTGTATGACAATGATTCATTTAGTAAAATCAGGAAGTTTACATTTATATATTTATGTCCTGTTCTGCAGGTCTTGAAAGAAATTCTAAATGATTGGATTCTTTCACCCAATGTATCTGGGATTTCGATTTTACTATAAATTCATAATTTATTTTCTTCCACTTCTCTTCTCAAAGTAAAAACTGTTTACTAATCATAACAGGTGTGCTAGTTTACTTGGTTCACATTCCTGAGTAACAGAGCTTTATTCAATCTGTTATTCAAATGTTATCAGACTGCCCTAATCCTTACACACATACACACACATACACGTTAATTGTGTTATTTAAGTACCGTTAGCCAGCCCATGCAGACTCTGTTAAACAGGTTATGTAATCATCACCATGTTAAATCTTAATGAAGGAGATCATTTAGAAATTAGTGCATCTGCATTTTTAAGGAAATACCTGTATTTGAGCTGCTTTTAATAATACGCGTGACTTTTGTCAACTACAGTCGTTAAGCAAATTACAACTTATAATTGTACTTGCATGGAACAGCCCCTTCGGCACACAGTGGCGGTGCTGACCAATTTGCCGATTTAAACTGCAAATTTGCCTATTAGTGGTCTATATCTCTCCATTCCCTGCTTCTTCATGTGTCTGTCTACATGCCCCTTAAACATTGCTATCGTATCTGCTTCCCCCACTTCCACAGGCAGTGTGTTCCAGGCACCTACCTCTGCGTTTATTTAAAAAAAAACTTGACTCGTAAATCTCCTTTAAACTTTCACTCTCTCTTACCTTAAAATTATGCCCTCTAGTTTTTGTCATTTCCACCCTGGGAAAAAAAAGACTCTTTGACTATCAACCTTGTCTATGCTTTGCCCAAGCTCACCTTATAGCTAATACTCTTTACTCCAGGCAACATCCTGGTGAACCTCTTCTGCACCCTCTCCAAAGCCTTCACATCCTTCCTGTAATGTGATGAGCACACAACACTCCAAATGTGGCCTAACCAAAGATTTGTGTTCATTGCCCTGACCAATGAAGGTAAACATGCCACATGCCTTCTTTACCACCCTATCCACTTGTGATGCCACTTTCAGGGAGCTATGGACTTGCACCCCAAGATCTCTCTGTACATCAATGCTCACAAGGGTCCTGCCATTTACTGTATACTTTCATTTTGCATTTGACCTCCCAAAGTGCAACACCTTATAGTTGTCCAAATTAAACTCCATCTGCCATTTCTCTGCCCACATTTCCATCTATCTCTATCCTGCCGCATCCTTTGATAACCTTCCTCACTATCCACAACTCTGCCAATGTCTGTGTCCTCTGCAAACTTACTTATCAGCCCACTTGGCATCTGATTTTTAAAAATGGCTTAAGAAAACATCTGTGCACATTATTTCACTGACACGTGAATTAGTGGTATATCTCACATTTCAACTCTCAAGGTCATGCACACACTAGAAGTTATTTGTACTGGAACTGAGGTTAAAAGTGTTACGAATGTTATTTGTGAAATAACTGATGTACTATTGAAACTTCCAGTGAAACTTCAACTCTCTCTCATGTGTACAATGAAATACAAAAGTAGTTTCTCAATGATAAGGGCAAGTTAATTTCCCCACTTGAAATGTGTACAGATACACTGATGATTTGAGTCGCAGAGCTGGATGGGTTCAACTCAGTGTGTTTGAGTTTTGTCAGCTCTGCACTGAGCTGCCAGATGGAACATGTGCAAGTGAGATGCTCCATCTGAGGGAGCAAAGATCAATGACATCCAGCCAGCCCAACTTCAATCACACTTCCTGCTGTCTGACAGTGGAGCTGGAATGACAACAAGCATGAAGAAAGCAGTGACACAGAGCAGCATAACCATAAAGATGAAAGGTGAATTTTGCAGCTGATCGATCTTTTAAACAAGAAAGGAAGAATAAAATAAAAATCCTTACAAAGATGAACAGTCATATCTGTAAGACAAGGTCTGTTCATTTTTTACCTAATCATTTGAACTCCATCAACACTTTGAATCCAGCGCCCTTGTGCATAAAAGGCAACTAATTCATAACCTTAAGAATGGCTATTTTTGCTCTCATTACTACTACAGACTTATTTTATCTTGAAGGGGTTAAAACCAAATTGCTTTTAAATGAAGAGAAAACTCTGTAAATATCCATTGGCATGTGAAGAATTAGATCCTTTTCTTGCATATTTTGACACAAAATATTAACGATTTTAATTCTTTCTGTTGTTAATCAATCTGCTATATATTTTCCTTTTTGACTTATGCTGTGAAAGATCTAGGGATTCCAGAACTGGTACTCCAACCTTGTAACTCGTGTGTCTCACCCCACTATTTAAGGAAGGTAATAAAGGGTAACCTGGGAATTATAGACCAATTAGCCTGACATTTATTTTTGGAAAATTGCTGCAGTCGATAATTAAGAAGGGAGTCACTGAACACCTTGAAATTTCTCAGCAGATCAAGCAGGGCCAGCAGGAACCTGTAGAATGTGTGCCATGCTTGGCAATCCCACTTGGACTTTTTGGAGAGTAATGTTGAAGACCGCCTCTGTATCATCCTTTGAGAAGGCATTTAATAAGGCCCCTCATACCAGATTGTTACCTCAAGTTGAATTTCATTGATTTGAAAGGAAATTATTGGTAGGTTTAAAACAAACTGGTTGAGTGGCAGGAGACAGAAGAAGGGTAGATCAGCCGGATATGAGCAGCAGTGGTTGCAAGACCCATGCTGGGGCAAGATTTTGTTTACAAAATATTTATATATTGTATAAATTGGTTGTATAAGACATTAGTGAGGCCAAATTTGGAGTATTGTGTGCAGTTCTGGTCACCTAACTATAGGAAGGATATCAGTAAGACTGAAAGAGTGCAGAGGAGATTTACTAGAATGTTGCTGGGTCTTCAGGAGTTGAATTACAGGGAAAGACTGAACAGGTTTGGACTTTATTCCTTGGAGCGTAGAAGAATGAGGAGAGATTTGATCGAGGTTTACAAAATTTTGAGGGGTATAGACAGAGTAAATACGAGTAGGCTCTTTCCATTTAGATTAGGAGAGATAAGTACGAGAGGACACAGCTTTAGGGTGAAAGGGGCAAGGCTTAGGGGGAACTTCACTCAGAGAGTGGTGGGAGTGTGGAACGAGCTGCCATCTGACGTGGTAAATGCGGGCTCACTCTTAAGTTTCAAGAATAAATTGGATAGCTACATGGATGGGAGAGGTCTGGAGGGTTATGGACTGGGTGCAGGTCAATGGGACTAGCAGAATAAACTTTCAGCACAGACTAGAAGGGCCGAATGGCCTGTTTTCTGTGCTGTAGTGTTCTATAAGCAAATTAGGTGAGGGAAAGCAAGAAATCAACGTTTGCTGATTACAAACGTAGGTGATGTTACAGACAGTACTGATAGGTACTGCAATATTAATATATTCATTAATGGTAATAAAAGACAATGTGAGATTCTTCATTCTGGAGTTAAAAAGGATCAATTCTTCCAGTAATAAAATGGTACAGGCAATATATGGGTACAGAGACAAAGGATCCATGTATGTGAATCATTAAAATGTCATGGACAAGTGCAGAAAGTAAACAGAAAGGCTAAAAGAATGCCAATTGTTATATCTAGAGAGCTAAACTACAGGGGATGGAAATTATCCTGCAGCAATGCGAAGCCCTGATTACACCACACCTAGAATCCACCAAACAGTTCTAAACAAATCATTCTCAGCAAAGATAAATTGGCTTTGGAAAAAGTGCTGTGTCGCAAAGTAACACACTGCTTTTAAGAGTGGTTGAAACAAAAGTTAATCAGGGCTTTCAAAAGGAAATCGGAAAGGCATGAGGACAATTAATTTGTAGGGCCACAGGGAATCGGGACTGGCTGATTTTCAAAGAGCTGACTTATCTTCCTTCAATGATTTTAGGCATTTGGTGATGAGACAGTACATAAACTAGCCATTGTGTTCTCTGAAATATTGAAATTGAATGCATGAGGGATGTTTGCAAGGCATTTAGGTTACAAGATTGATTTGATAGATTGAAACCATTTTGCTAGTTGGGGAGTCCAGGACTAGCAGACATAGTCTAAAAATTGAGCATGGCCTTTCAAGAATAAAGACAGGAAACACTTCTGCACACAAAGGGCGGTAGACATCTGCAGCTTTGTTCCTCAAAGTGGAATAGACGCTTGGTCACTTGTTAAATTTAAATCTGAGATATTAGACTTTTGTTAACTAAGTATTAAGGTGAGCATGTGCAATTAGGTCACAGATTAGCTGTGATATCACAAATAGTAGAATAGATTTGAAAAGCTAAATGTCTTCACTGCCTAGCCTACCAAAATATTTTATTTCGATTTTGCTCTCTCCAATTACGAACACTCAAAATCAGCTGTCCATTACCCGTACTAACATCTGAATTTATAGTTTGGAAATCATCGTTCATTCATTCACTAAGGCTCATGCTGCATATCCAATGGGAAGAATTGTTTCTGAATTGTCTGAGTACGTACGGTTCACAAAGAGCTGCTCCTCGTGTGTCAGGATGCTGGACAGGTGAGCTCCCTGCAGGCGACATTCCTTCTCTGCATCTTCCCAACTCCGTCGATGGCCAAAGTATTTGTAGCAATGCCCTTGGAATTTGTGCCAGCCAAAATCGCAGTTCTCTGTATCTGACAATCAAATCCACAAATGCATCAATCCACTGCACACTGCATTGCCAACCTTTCCCTATTACCTAAAGATGCCTCAAGAAGGCAACATTCATCATCAAAGATCCCCACCATCCAGGCCATGCCATCTTCTCACAGCTACCATTGGGCAGGAGGTACAGAAGCCTGAAGTCCCACACCACCAGGTTCAGGAACAGCTACTTCCCTTCAACCATTCTGTTCTTGAACCAACTGGCAAAACCCTGATCACTACAGTTTAGCAACACCATGATCACTTTGCACTAAAATAGACTTTTTTTTGTTCTAATTGTGTTCTTTCTTGTAAAAATTGTGTGTAATTTAAGTTTCTTCTCGTAAATGCGGCTTACCTGATGCTATGTGCCTGTGATGCTGCTGCAAGTAAGTTTTTCATTGCACCTGTGCACACATGGACTTGTGCAGATGACAATAAACTCAACTTGACTTCACGGGAACACTTATTTACATTATAAATGTGATAATATTTCTGAAGAAAAACACAAATCATCCAATATTGAAAGAGGAGTAAGGTAGTGACATTAAATAATCCTTTTTCTTCAAATATCCCACAGTCCTCCATAACTACGTTCAAACACATTGAAAGAAGCTCAGTCTTCTGGCAGTCAGGAGAACTCTCCCCAATAGCAAAGCTTAACAGCAGTCAAAAGAACAGGGCAAGGGCAAAACTAGTATTTGAGATCCAGCATGATCTATTTCTGATTTCTGCTGTAAAATTTTTCTTAGGCATTACAAGGAGTTAGCTTGTTATTTAATCACTATCAACTTTAGCCAAAGCAGTTAAAATATTCATTTTAAGAAAAACAAGCAAACTGCCAAGTTCTTGAATTCATAAAAGATACTGGCATCAAAATTATATTTGAACATCTGTGTATGTAACCTAACACATTAATACTTGGTTCTTTGCCCTGTTAATTTAAATGGACTGTTAACCAGTTTATTTGCTTATGCGCTGATATTCACACAGCACAAGGAAATTCGGCTCAGAACAAAACTGAGAGGACAATTTAAAATGCAAAGAGCAAAATCTTATTTATGAGGTATGTGTTGGTCTGAGTATGCTACTTGTGATTTGCAAGGCTCCAAGCAGCAATATTAGGTCATTGGCATCAATTTCTCACATAGATTTATACAAGATAGGACCAACCTGAGCTAGCAAGGAGGAAAACAAGCCAATGGCCTGCAGAACCAATGTAAAAATCGTTTTATCATAAAAGACAAGGATTCTATGGAGGAATTATCCAACCTATCACTTTTAAGCGTCTATCTTTAGGTTTACCTTGTTAATTTTTCAAGACAAAATTCTCTGCAAAAATTAAATTTGAAGATTCATCTTATCATTCTACTGGCAAAACCAATCCTTCTGTGGTGACCTCTGCTGGCGAATTGGTGGGGATGCTACAGGTGATCTTGGTAGAGAGGGCAATACCTGTACAGTTACTGCTGAATGCTATACATTGCCTGCCGTTGGAAAGCATTCCCGTAGATGATCAGTTCATGACAAAAAGATCAGTCTCGGAGTTGATATCCCCTAAAATCACAGATACTGACAAAGCTCATGTCTGAAAATCCACATGGAAAGGAGTTCAAAAAAGAAGCAAAGGAGGTGTGGTTCTTATCACCAAATCACTACTTGAGCTCATGGAACTTTCACTATCATTCTCCCTCCTGCCTCTCTGCACCAACTTCTCATCCTACGGGATTTCACCTGCCACCTCCCTTTTGAGTTCAACATCCTCCCAACCTACCTTGATCCATCCATTATAAAAGCTTGCTAAATCAGACTCCAGGCCATTCCCTTGTTATCTCACATGGCCTCTCTACCTCCAAGGCGTCAATCACAGATTCCATCACTTCCATCACTTCCAAATATCAGTCTCCAATGTTACTTCATCCTCCAAAACCCAAGTGTTTTTTATTTTCATTCACACAAAAAGAGCCATCCTTTCCTGGAATTCCATGTTCAAGTTCTGGCAATTAGGCTTCTGATCCTGCTACAATAAAGAATCAACTCTGATCGAAGTCACAGGTGGCATCCTTGGCGACTAATGGATGTAAGCTACCTGTCCTCGTTCTTCCTATCTACACAGCTGACGATACCGTCCTCCTCAAACCTCTCCATTATATCCAGCAGGGCAGGGACAATTTTACCAAGTCCAATTTTACTTATCAAGAGAAACTGATGCAGTGGGTCAACTTTCTATTCCAACACCATTGCCTTTGGTGTCCCCAAAGATCTCTCCTTGGCCCATTCCTGTTTCTTGTTCTAAGGGCAGAAATTTACTCCGTCGAAATAGTAAAGATTGAAACCATAACCTTTATCCTTGCCACTAAAGTTTTAGTCCCCAGCCACTGATTACATTCCTCCATCTGGCAGCTGTCATGAAGCTGAACCCAACTTTTCACAGCATTAATGCAATAACCGACCCTAAAAAAAGCTTCAGGCCCCATATTAAAATGTAAATGAATTTCTTCGATAACCTATAAGCTGTATTTTACAGAAGCGGGCACCACGCCAAGTGAACCAGTATAAGAAACAGTAGCAGGAGTAGAATTACAACCTATTGGGCCTGCTCCACCACTCAATACAATCATTGCATGTCTGAGCTTGGCCCCAGCTCCACTTTCCACTCAATTCCCTTGGCTCACCCATAGACTAAAATTCTATCTTGAATATATTCATTGACTTCTCCCCCACAACCCTCTGCCATCGAAGGTTCCAGAGACTTCCAACTCTCTGAGAAAAGAAATTCCTCCTCATCTCTGTTTTAAATAGATGACACATTAGAACATATTAAGGCAGATAGATCCATTGAATTATACAGCAGGGAAATAGGCCATTCGGCCCAACTCATCCATGCCAACTTCTTCCCATATGCCTGCACCTGGCCCATATCCCTCTAAACCTTTCTTATCCATTTACCTGTCCAAATCCAAAAAAGGTAGCTGGGGAATTTAAACTCAAGTAAATAAGTAAACTCAACTTAAAATTAGTCATAGTCTGTGTAAAAGTAAATGTGAAACTGCTGGATTGTTGTTAAAACCATCTGATTCACTAATATGCTTGAGGCAGGGAAAGACACCTGCTATCCTTTCCCTGGTCTGGCCTGTAATTGCCTCAAGACCCACTAATGTTGTTGACGGTTAACTTCCTCCTCAGTTCGCGGGCAATGAGGGTGGTCAACAAAGGCTGGCATTTCCTACAAGGACCACAGGAAAGGTCGGAAGTTAGCCAGCAGCATTGGGACGAGAAGAGGGCGCAATGATGGAGAGTGCAGGAATACCAGAGTCCAGGCAGACTTTAAAAGGAGGGATAAAATGGTGCAAGGTTATAAAGATGGCAATAGTGGACTGAGAAATAATGTAGGTATGTGGCTAGACACGCACCAAAAATCTAACATATCATCTATTTTATGAGTACACTTGACTGGTTTGAGACATTTACTGGGAGAGGGATAACTCAATTGCTAGGTAATGGATTTTATGACAAGGATTGAAGACGATGGCTTCAGATGGAACTTTGGACGTATTGCATGGTACAAGGGATGAGGCAGGGTCTCTCTTTCTCACAGACATGATGGGCCAAATGCCTTCTTTTTGTATCTTAAATTTTCTCTGATTGTCCGGTTTCCGTGAAAGTTCTGATCATCCACTCGCAGAGGTCAAACAATATAGGGACAGTAGATGGGAACAGGGGCAGTCTTTTGACATCCAACTTGGGGGCCATCAAAGTACATAAGCTGATGTGATGTCTCCAGCTCAAGTCCTGGGATCTGCACGACAATGAGAAACAGGAGCAGAAAGAGTTTTGGCGGATGCCACAAGTATCAGGGTGGGAGCAGGAAGAGAAGCCACCCCACTGTGATTCTCCCATTGTGACTGGACAGTTAGGAATTGAATAGGTAGGTGTGACTGAACTGGGCTGGACGACAGCAGAGAAGCATTGGAGGAGGATAGCGTGTGCAACTGTGCCAGGAGGGACAGTTTTCTTTTATCACAGGCACGTTACAAGTGGAGTCTATCCAGAGAGCTTGTAATTGAATCATTGGGATTACTAGGAGCAGAATTCTATAAATAGTTCAGGCCGTCCCAGCAGGCTATTTGAGGAGGTAGTTGAAGTATTACTAGTCTCACGCCCAATTTCATCTTCTATTTAATGTGGTCATTTAGGTTTCTTGGCTTTATTTCAACCAGTGTGAACATGGACATTATTAACACAAATTAAAGGCAATTCAAATGGTTTGCTGCTCTACTGCATGTGTGGTAAATAAATTTTAAAATCTCAGCTCTGTGGGCAGGGCCATTTTGTTCACGGTTATCACAGGTTACCTTGTGTATTGCAATGTAAGCCTTTTTTTCTCCATTGGTCATATTTAACAGTCTTCCTAAGACCCTTCAGCAGAAATTATATGGTTACATGTTAGAGCAGTTGAAGCAGGTAGTGGTTCTGGAAATGAACAGACAGTACAGTGCACAGATTGACCATGAGGGGCAGATTTGGACTCCATTAGATGTGAAATTTGTGCTTCATATCAGACTCCCGTGCCAGCAATCAGCACCATCAGTTTTACCTTCAGTTGCTGCTAAAAATCTACCTTCTCTGTTCACATCCAAGAGCTGCACTTCTGGTCAAATGCACTTATAACAAAAGCAAACTTGCAAATTAGGAGGGGGTTTAGTTGAAAATAAATCTATTTCCAACTGCAGTAAAGTTGAAATAAATATCAAAGCTGGCAGTGTGCCTTCCTAATTAGAGCAGTGCAGAAATTTATACAGAGTACTCCCTCCACAACACAAACAGACAAAATCTTTAATCCATCCTATAATTCAACAGTAATGAAATAAAAATCAGTACAGTTCACCAGAAGGCTATTAAAAATAGATAGTTGTGTAACTAAATAAGAAATTGTGAACCAGAGTAAATTTAAAGTATTGTTTTTGGTGTTATTATGTTTTCTCAGTTTTTGCTCATAAGATAGGGATTCCTAATTTTCACGAGATCATGATTTTAACATATCACTTTTCATAAAGGATTTTTTTGGGACCAATTTTCTGCTTCCCAAATGAAACATTTCCCCCTGCATTTGAAACGGCCTGCTACTTTTATCTCAAAGCACAAAGTGGTTAAAGAACAGAACACCATCCCCTCCTTGCAGAGCTCAGATTTATTGCCTGGCCCCATTTAGGGTCCTCTCCATCATTGCACAGGAAGGAAGTGGAGTGTAACAATAAAGCCTGTGGTAAGTCTAAGAAACCATAAGTTGTGTCCAGAGAGAGCAGGCTACTGACTATCCACTGGAGAAAAGAAGCAAACTAAATCTCTTTTTTCAATAGATATTAGAAACCTTTTAGAACATCATGTTCTAGCTTATTTAAAATGAAAAATAAGTCAGGTAGAAATTAAAACATTTGGGCTGAATTTTATGGATGTGATATAATAGAGAACAAATCCGTGGCACCGTAGTGCAGCAGTTAACGTAACACTATTACAGCGCCAGCAACTCCGGTTCAATTCCGGCCACTGTCTGTAAGGAGTTTGTACGTTCTCCCCGTGACTGTGTGGGTTTCCTCCGGGTGCTCCAGTTTCCTCCCACATTCCAAAGATGTACGGGTTAGGAAGTTGTGGGCATGCTATGTTGGTGCCGGAAACGTGGCGACACTTGCGGGCTGCCCCCAGAACACTCCACGCAAGAGATGCATTTCACTGTGTGTTTTGATGCACATATGATTAATAAAGAAATCTCATCTCATCAAATTAAAGATTAAGATAAGATTCCTTAGATAAAGAATGGACAATATTGGTCCCAACTGTGAAGGGATGGGGTAATTTCCTTTATCACTCTGCACACTGAAAGAGCAAATCCATTTATGAGGAATGGTTTTACAATAGTGACTCCAGTAAGCAATTTTTTCATCTTAAATCAGAAAGTTATGAGTTAAAGTCCCATTGTGGGGATTTGTGCTCAAAAATTTAAGCTGATAATCTGGTACAGTAATAAGCCATTAAAACTAGGTTTCATCTGCTCTCTCAGATGGGTGTAGAAGATACCACAGTACTAATTGAAGAGCAGTGATGTCCCTGTTGTCATGGCCAATATCTGTCCCATAAGCAATATCACTGAAGTTGATCATTAATACCACTTATGGAAGCTTGTTCAGGGAAAATTAGCTGTCACATTTCCAACATCACAACAGTCTTATGCCCATCAAAAATTACTTTGTTGGCTGTAAGCACTTTGGAGCAAACTGAGGCTTTAAAGGATCATTATAATTGATTACACCAGTGCTTTGTGTGTTGCTCCAGATTCCAGCATCTGCAGTCTCTTATTCCCCCCTCACAACTGATTACCAGTTTTGTCACCCCTACACAGGGTACACAGAGGAGTTTACCTGATGTCATTGCTAGATTAATGAAAATTGTTATGTTAATGTTATTACTGTACTGATGAAGGTGAGTTCACAGCAGGACTGGATCATCCCAATGTATGGAACATTCCTGGTTATTTAAAACAAAACTGGGGCTTTGCCAATCGACTGCGAATGTTGTCTTTATATAAGTTGCTTAGACATGAATTTAGCCAGAACCCAGCTCTTTTTTGTCTTAGTAGTTAAGTCAATTGACAACTGCATTTATATAGCATTTTTCACGCGGTGAGGAGCACATTGAGTACTAGCATAAACAAGATCCCGTATCTTATATTTTCTTATGACATGGAAAGAAACAACTTGGCCCATTCCTCCACTTATTTCCCTGTAACCTTCTTCACCTCTCCATCAACACCCACTACCCAGCCCCCCATCTCCCCCTCTCCCACCCACCCACCCCCATGCCAGCCACCCACATTAGGGATAATTTACAGTGGCCAATTAACTCACCAGTGTGGCTTTGGAATGTAGGAGGAAACTAGAGCACCCGAGGGAAACTCATGCAGTCATTGGGAGAATGTGCAAACTCCACACAGGCAGTCCCCAAAGTCAGCACTGAACGCAGATGTCACTGAAGCTTACAGCAGCAACTCTGACCACTACACCACCACGCCACCAAGGAAATATGCTTCATATTAATCCTGTTTCAGACATCAGTGGATATTTGCCAGTATGAAATGAATGCACTTCTTTCTCTGCTGACTTCCATCTCTCCTGTTCCGGGATTTAGTTCCTTCCCTATCTCATTTAAAACTCATACATTCTAAAAGAAAGTTGTCTCAGTATCATATGAATGATTCAGTTCTAACTCCCCGTACTATCTCCTAGATCAAACACTTGCTTAATTCAGACCTCAGACTTCAACTGAAGTAGAGGACTTTTATGAATCAGTTTCATATGAGTAACCAGCATAAAATTCATTATTTATATCATTTTAAAACATAACGTGACAGGGACAATTACTGCACTTATATATAAAAAAATAACTTATTAGGGCAGATAGACCAGTACATCCATTTATGGTATTTTAAACTGCGGTGAACCCTTCAAAATTAAACAGATTTTACCACCTGGATTTTTCACTGGGATCTGAGGTTGCCCCTATTGCAATGTGATCATCCAAATATTTAAGCTGGTAAACTTTGCTCAGTTTTACCCATTTGGTTCTGTTCATGATTAAGAAAACATTTAGAGGAAGACATCACTTTATATTCCTCCACTGAGGTGTGCAGCTGCGACCAAGCATTTATTTAATCAAGATGTCTGTATATTGGCAGTGGGTCCAAACCTATACAGCTGTACTATTAATTCAAGTTAGTGTGATATGATGCTTTTTGAACTTTAATAAAGTTTGGCTTGCCTGTTGCACACACAAGCTTGTTTAAGGTAATTGGACAGAGTTTAATGGTTACCTAAGCCACCATGTAATTTAAGGTGGCCTGACAGACAGACCATGTGGGTCTAATCGAGTTAGAAAGGAAATTCATTATCAAAGTCGAAACAGACAGTAATTTAAAAGTAACCCATACTCATAGCAGCTACTTTTTGAAAAAATAAATTATATTGAGAAAAACAGGTGATGAATGCAGCCTCCTTCAAGGTGATAGAGATTAATGCTTCAAAGAATAAATGTAAGATTTTGACATATATTTTAGCTTATGGCAAAATAGCAACATTATAATGACCAAAATAGCAGTCTTGAGTGAAGAATAAATACTGAGGTAACTAACCCACTGTTCTTCAAAACACGGTCACAAGATATTTTATGTTTATCAGAGAGAGCAGACAGAGCCAGAGCTTAATGCTTCACCCAACAGACAGCAACTTTGAGAGTACAGTTTCACGTTTTGCTGGAGTACAAAGTTAGGTCTTCATGCTTGAGTCTCTGGACAAGGATTTGAACCCAGGGATTCAAGGAATTATAATTATCACCTTAGTTTACTATATTCTAATCAAAATCTAAAGGTGATTATCACAGCAGTCATATATAATGGAGTATTGTGTAGAATTAGAGCTTTATTGTGAATTACATTGTGCTTATACCTAATGAATGGAAGATAATCATAGTTTTCGTAGGGAAGTCATCCAATTGACATAATAAGTCAATGAAACTGGTTATCAGGCAAGACATGTAACAGACAACTCTTTTTGTGCTATCGTCAAGAAGAATTTTGTTTCTTAGGTATCACCTACCAACAGACTACATTGCAAAAGTAATTGCTGGATGTAAAGTCCTTTGGGATGATATATTTGGGATATAGTGCATATAATGCATTATATATATGCAAGTTCATTTCTAGGGACGATATAGTCTATAGCCTTGGATTAACCGGGGTGCAATCCTAAACTTTATTATTCCTTTACTCACCTCTGCAAAACATCTGGATTATTTTAGTGAATCATAGGCAGTGATCGAAAACAATTTATCAGTTTCTGAAAGGAACAATACACTGACACCAATGTAACATTACAACTAATTTTTGAGGTAATTTCTTTTCACAAAAGTCATAGACTCATAGAGCAATACAGCACAGATACAGGCCCTTTGGCCCAACCAGTCCATGCTGACCATGGTGCCCACCCAGCGAGTCCCAATTTCCTGCGTTCGGCCCATATCCCTCCAAGCCCCGCCCCTCCATGTACCCATCCAAGTGCTTCTTAAATGATACTGTTGTACCTGCCTCACCCACTTCCTCTGGCAGCTCGTTCCATATACTCACCACCCTCTGCGTGAAAAAGTTGCCACTCAGGTCCCCTTTAAATCTTCCCCCTCTCACCCTGAACCTATACCCCCTAGTTTTGGACCCCCCTACCCTGGGGAAAAGACTGTTACCGTCCACCTTATCGATGCCTCTCATAATTTTAAACACTTCTATAAGGTCGCCCCTCATTCTCCTACGTTCCAAGGAATAAAGACATAGCTTGGCCAACCTCTCCCTGTAACTCAAGCCCTCTAGTCCTGGCAACATCCTCGTAGAAGTCCATCAAGGAATTCCATTGAGGACAAGTATTTTCCACTGCTTATTTAATACATTAAATGTGTGGCTGTGAGCTGTGTGTTATATTATCAACACAGTCCTGGCCTGCAGAGCTATCTTCTCCTTTAACATGATTGAACCAACATTCTGCGCAAAGGAAGTCCAACAGTCAGAATTAATGCCTTTCCACAACTGCCATAAAAGGACCCTGACATATTTAGAACAGCTCTTACAATTCTGAATCACATGTGACAAACAGATTTGGCATGCATTTCTCAGATAAGCATCTACAGACACTATTCAAATTTGGAAATCTACTTTCCCTCAAAATTCGGTTTATCATCATCTGTATGGCAGGAAGGTATAGATTCTGATGTATCTTTGATGACTTACACTTCTGTGGTCTTCTCCTCACACCAGACAGCTATGTCTGTGCTTTGAAATACATTTTTGTCTGATGTGGTGTAAATCTGGCATGGATTGCTTTGCCCTGAGAGTTCCACTGGGTCCTAATGTCTGTCCTATTTTAGTTCCCAGAGCTGGCAGGTATTAAATGGGTTTACAGTCCCACATTTGATTTATTATTGAGAAAACAGGGAACAACTTAAGTAAGAGGTTTTTTTTTTCAAAAAGGGATCAGTAAGAATATAAGCATTTGTAAACAGTCAATCTGGTGTTGCGATTCTGCTCTATTTTGCAGCTTTGTCCATGGATACCACTAAATCACTCCTTGTTTAAGAAGCAAGCTTTTGTAATCTGGGAAGAGATCCTGCACTCGTTAGCCTTTTCTCCCTGCCAATATCGACAACCACACCCAATGGGAAGATGGAAATCCTGATGCATTACTGTAGCTTCAGTTTTGCCCAATTGATAGGATATTTAAGCCTCTGAGGACAAGAAAGCATATATTTTTTTAACATGTATTGTAGTGGATGTGGAAAGTTTTAAAATAGAACTAGTAGAGATGGATTTCCTCAGAAGCAAGAGACTTATTTCTAAATTTTGTGTCTGCTGTCTGCCAATGTGTTCAGTGCAAATTCACCTCACTGTCTGAGCAAAACTATACTGTCTGCTGTATGTGAATGGATTGGGGATAAACCTCATCTCTCAATTTATGGTCACTTTATATCATTGTTGAGAGTAGATCTTAGTGCTCAGGTAATTACTATCAATACCACAAAATACTTTCAAATTTAAATTTCATTGGAGAGAATGACAGCTGCTGTGTGCAAATGTGTTATTAGTTTACGCAATAGTTCACAGACTGGTTAGCAATGACAAATTATGCAAAGAGACTGACTACATTGCAATATTTGAATCTCAGTTAATGTTATATGAGCATTTAGATTCAAATGCAAAATGCTTTGCTCTTGAAAATAATTTATTACATGTATCTTTTCCTCAGTTTTCACAGGCACTCATTAAGAAGCCCTGAGCTGGGCATGCTTCCAACATAAGCCTAAACTGTGAGTGTCAGCAGACGAATCAATTTTGGGGGCATGTCACAGCTGGGACTGATTATTAAAAACAACAGCTTTCATTTGCATAGTGCCTGCAACATAAAAGAAAAAGACTTGAATTTATAAAGTACTTTTCATGACCTCGGGATGTCCCAAAGCACTTTACAGCCAATGAAGTACTTTTGAAGTATGGACACTGTTGTAATGTAGGAAACACGGCAGCCAATTTAAGTACAAGTTTCCTCAATCAGTGATGTGATAACAACCAGATAATCTGTTTTAGTGATGTTGATTAAGAGATAATTATTGGCAAGGATGTGGTCAAATGTCCCAGGGCACTTGATTTGTGGTGAGTAGTGAATGGGATAAATTCAGATTCAATTGAATTCGAGGATCTTTACCGATGTTTTTAGGATAACAATTCATGATACTATCCATTTAGAATTTGAACTGCTGGCTTTTGAAGACTGAATCAATCAAATTCTGTTTTAAGTGTATGGAACTACAGGATACTTCAACAGCATTCTAAGGATCATGATCCACACTTCCATCTGTCTTTTCTGGAAAGGTCACTTGAGAACAGCCAGTGACAGGAAGCCACATTGATTATTTTTCCTTCCAACCTCAGGGGCACTAAGGAAATTACAGTACCCTCTGCCACTCACTTGAGATCAGTTAATTCAACAAACCCTGTTGATAAAATGTTGGGGTCTGAATGGCTCAGGCCCCGGAGCCGATGTTACATTCATTTCATCTATTGTGGAAGATCGACTAAAATGCTTTTTGTTCGGAATCAGATCTTACATAAAATTGTGTTACTGAAAATGCCAATAGTTATTTCAGACTTTAATGTGGCATGGCCTTTATTACAAGGTATTTGGCAAGTTGCTGTTGTTAGCTTGCCAAGCATTTAGGCATAATTTTTTTATCTGCATCAAAATAAATGCCATGGTGTTGTCAAAAACACTGTGATTAAAAATTAACATGATGAATTACTCTTGGCTGGTGTTTCCTTCTGCTCCAACCCATCTCTTGGCAATATAGTAACGTTGCCATTTATCACTACCACCACACCACTGCAGCTGGAATGTGGATGAGTTTGACAGATGTGCAAACTTCTGGTGTGGTTACCTCACTTGAACGCTGCAAATAGTGGTTATTCTTCAGCTAATAAATGTTTTGGCTTACCTTGTTCGCACAGAGCACCACCGTAACTTGGCAAGCAGACGCAGCTGAAACAGTTGACACTATCAATGCACGTGGCTCCATTTTGGCAAGGGTTAGACTGACATTCATCAATATCTGAATGGAATATAATTTGGTTATTTTGGTTATTGGTTAATTAAACCTGGCATTGCTTTCATAATTGCTATGACATGCTAAACCTACTAGAATTATATCAGTAATCACAGCTATCTATTCAGATTGGACATGCGTCTTCAAAGTACAAATCAGGAAGTGGCTTCTTTGAAGACTTGGACCAATTCCTAAAAACCGGAAGCAACCCTGATTAATTAGGATAGCATTACAGATAGGAAAACTGTTATGACATTGCCTGTCTGTTCAGATAGAAACAGTAGCATTGGCGGGGGGGGGGCTTTAAAAATCGATACTACATCAGACAGTTACAGATCCATATGCAACATATCTCAAAACCAAAGCAAATATTGTGCAGTGTTAAAAAAAAGGAACAATTTCTTGCTGAGAACCACAGCTTTAATTAGATATTTTGCACCTCTGAGTTCAGGGAGATCTTCCCAGGACCATTATTAAATGGATGTCTTATGTATAGAATCATTGGCCATGGGCAGAAATGGTGCACAAATGTAGTTGCTTTGTAATGCGTCTTTTTTTATAAATAGTGTAAATACGTAGTTTTATTCCCCAGTAGCTAACCTTCTTTGCCCCTAAAATGTGGTTGAGTTGGTAACACAGCAATATTCTCTAACTTTGGAAATCGCAGGGTAACTCAAGTTCTCCTGACCCAGCTTCCTGCTGTTCTTATTTCTCCCAGATTATGGTGCTGTTGTCCATTTATAGGAATGACTTGAGCCATGGTTACTGTGCCACAAAAGGAGTTTATTGTGGAAAAACTGCAGTTGTTCTCCTTGAAACAGAAGAGATTGCAAAGAGGTTGAATATGGGCATTTAAGATCGTGAACTTTAGGACCAGAATAGATAAAGAGAAACTGTTCTCACTGACAGAGGTTTCAAGAGTGAGAGGACCTAGAGTGAAGGTTATTGGCCAAACAGCGATAAAGATTTTGTTTTACAAATAGCTAGTAGTTAAGAGTCTGAACTCCAGTGCCAGGGATAGAAGTGGAGGCAGATTCAATTTTCAAGAACTTTGTCCATTGATTCATCAAAAAAACGATTTAGTTTAGTCAAACATGATCTGCCTTTTATAAATCCTAGTCTGACCTTTCAGTCTGTGACTTCTTGTACTGTTACAAGGCCCAATGTAAGCTTGAGCAACAACATCTCCTCTTTCATCAGGGCACATTGCAGCCTTCAGGATTCACTGTCAAGATTCTCCAACTTGTAGGTAACTCGGTTTCTGCCTGTATCAGACCTGGTCATTTCTGCCTGTCATCACTTGGCACGGATTTTCCTTTTCCATTGGTGTAGCCTGGCCTGTTAGATAAGGCTCTGGGACTGACAAAGAAGTTTAATCTGATCCCAACTTCTACTTAGCTGCTACATTTGCTCATGTAGCTTCAACCTATTGGAGACAGTCGCTTTGTTCTACTCATCCCTCCCCTACATTGTCTGCACGGATAGGGTAGATAGAGTCTTTATACCAGGGTGGAAATGTCAAATACTAGATTTAAGATATCTTTATTAGTCACATGTATATCAAAACACACAGTGAAATACATCTTTTTGCGTACAGTGCTCTGGGGGTGGGGGGCCGCCCGCAAGTGTCGCCACGCTTCCAGTGCCAACATAGCACGCCCACAACTTCCTAACCCGTACGTCTTTGGAATGTGGGAGGAAACCGGAGCACCCGGAGGAAACCCACGCAGACACGGGGAGAAGGTACAAACAGACAGCGGCCGGAATTGAACCCGGGTCGCTGGCGCTGTAAAGTGTTATGCTAACCGCTACACTGGGAAAAGTTTAAACGAGATTTGTGAGGCGATTTTTTTTTACAGAGAGTGGTAGGTGCTTGGAATCACTGCCAGGTGAGGCAGGAGAAGCAGATACGAACAGGAAGGGAATAGAGGGATACAGACCATGTACAACAAATGGGCTTATTTTAGATTGGTATCATGGTCAGCACAGATATGGTGGGCCAAAAGGCCTGTTCCTGTGCTGTACTGTTCCATGTCCTATGCAGTGAAAACTAAATTGCGCCTTTCTTTCCCACTTCTGACAAAGGGTCCCCAGATCTGAAGCATTAGTGTTCCTCTTCCCACAAATGCTGCTTGACCTGCTCAGTGCTTCCAGCAATTTTTGATTTTACTTTATAAATCCATGTTGCCTCTCCTAAGTAAACTTCTTCAATTGCAATTTTTTCCTTGTTATTGTTTCTCAAATTTTTTGATTAATTAATGGACAAATTCCTTGAAAATCAAACCCACCACTGTTGTTCAACTGACCAGCCTGCAGTTAAATTAGTTGGCCTGTGGTTAAATTGACCAGCCTTCAATTACTGGCAATGTTCTCACATCCTTTCTTGAACATACCATACTTTCCATTTTCTAATCCTGTGCTGCTTCACCCATATCGAGGGAAGTTTGGAGATTTATGGTGAGCCCTTCTCTTCTTCCACTTTCCTCAGCAATCTGGGATGCAAGCCATCCAGTTCAGGAGATCGCTATGCTCTAGGCACAGCCAGCCTTTTCAATACTCCCTGCCTATCAAAGTGCACCCGTCCATTACCTCCACCATCCCAGCTTCTGCTGAGATTTTGGCAACACCCATTCACTAGTAAACACCAATGTAAAGTGCACATGAAATATTCCAGCCTGGACCTGCATGCATCACTTTCATTGTCCCAGCTGGCCTACCCCACCTCTTACAAACCATTGGTATGAGATTTTTGGGTTTACTTTTCTGTTAACAGCCATTCTTTTCTCACTTCCAACCTTATCTTCCTCTTCACTTCTCCATTCATCCTACTGTATTTGGCCTGATACTCGCTTCAGAATTCACGTGCATCCCACATTTATGTCTATTTAATCATAGTATCTTTCTCCCTCATCATCCAAGGAGACTTGCCTTGGCTTCTTCTTCTCCCTCTTCTCAGAATATACCCAACTGGTACCTGAAATCTTTCCTCGTGGAGGATCTCCCATTTTTCCTGGCTAAATCCATTCTTATCTCATTGATGTTAACTGTCTTCCAATTTAGAGGTTCTACTTTTGATTAGTTCTTGCTCTTCATAATGCTTTATAATGCAACGATTATGCAATTGTTCTTCCGCAGAGACTTGGCCCATCTGGTTTCCCCTCATTCTCCAGTGACAAGTCCAACAATGCCTCCTTGCGAGTTGGACTGAGAACATACTGGTCAAGAAGGTCACCTGAACACATACCCGAAGTTCCTCCCCTCCCTTGCCTTCAACCTTATTGCAATTGTCATTGGGGTAATTAAAGTCCCTCAATATCACCTGCTTAATTCTTGCACTTGTCTTTAATTTCCCTGCAGATATGCTCCTCTACCTCTCCTTCACTATTCAAATAGTCCCCCTGGACTTCCCAATTGGGCAACCTCATTTTGCTTTCTACGTTATCAATACTGACAATACCGTCAGTGCCAAAACTTCTACTCTCTCTACACTCATGACTGTGTGGCTGGGCACAGCTCAAATGCCATCTATAAATTCGCCAATGACACCACTGTTGTTGGCAGTGATAATAAACCTGATTCTGATTCAAGCTCACTTCCTTCCCCCCCGACAGAGTGTTCTGCATCCTCTCTGTGATGTCCCTTACCCTGGCACAAGGGAGCCAACACACCATAGGGGACTCACAGTGATGGTTAGAGAAACCCCTGTCTACCTGCCCTAGGGGCTGCTACGATTTGCTGTTCCCGTTGTGCAGCCCCTTCCCCATTGCTTCTGTAGTCTGAGCTACCCACTTTCAAAGTGTCACCATTCCCACCAATCTGCTGAGTCCTGCGGCACATGCAAGAGAAGACTCTTGCACTTCCTCCCCCTTTATACACCTCCAGATGCCCACCCATTTAAAATACTGAATGTCCTTCCAGACGGCCATTTCCTAGAGCACGCGATTCAGGAAACTCTCAGCCTCCCTGATGTTCTGCAGTGACTCGAGCGACCATTAGCAGCTGCAGACACTTCCTGTACATGTTGTTCCCTAGGATACCTGAAATGTCCTGAAGTTCCCACAGAACACCAGTCCTTAGCTACCCAACCATCATCTAATAAAAAACAAGCTCTCTTCTTTCTTCCTGAATCTAGCTAGTCTCTTCCTTACACTGTCAATTTGGTTTAATGCCTCCCGGACTCAGATCTTAAGTCTCACTGTCTGGCACTGTCCTCTCAGAATACTCCCAGTTGTACAGAACATCAAAACACAGAATTCACTGCAGTCAACCCCTCACTCCATGCTTCAGCAAGAGCCTCCTGTACATACACCAACAGAAATCCCAGAGACTTAAGTCAGCACCTGCTGAAGGTAATTACCATGGAACATAGAACACTACAGCACAGTACAGGCCCTTCGGCCCACAATGTTGTGCCGACATTTTATCCTGCTCTAAGATCTATCTAACCCTTCCCTCCCACATAGCCCCCCATTTCTCTATCATTCATATGTCAAACTAGCCATCTAATTATTTGTGCAACTGCAATTACCAGCCAACTTTTCACCACTGACACTATGAAAGAAGCAAGTTATGGTTCAAGTTGCTGAATATTAAATGCAAAACTTAACTAAAATTTAGAAAATAAATCAACTCTTTAAACTCTTAAAATTCACCACTTAACAAATTCTGATTTTTGGGCTCTGGGGAGCATAACTTGATGAAAATGGACTCTATGCTACCTTACATGATTGCCTACAATTTTTGCTTCTTCCAGAAAAGCAATTCTACTGTTAGTTAGAATCGACACACCTAAGCATTGCCAGATATTCTGAGTGAACATTAGCAACATGATGGTAGGTTGATCAATCAAAAAAAGAAACTTCAAAGATACTCTTGGTGTTGAAGTCCTCCTTGCAAACATTTGTTCTCTGTGTCCATTGGAATGGCTCAGTAAACTTCAGGGCAGGATATGTACACAGGTCAAAGGCCATTTGCTCAGACTGGCTGGAATTTTTAGGATCAGCTAAGTTATCACATTTTGGCAAATCCAAGTGGAGTTCATGTATTTGACATCCACCTCAAACTGAGGGTAACACTAATGACCCCAAGTTTTTGGTGAATATGTGGCTGAGGGTTCTGTGAAAGTGTTAAAGAGAAACCAAGAGTTGCTACAATTCCAGGGGATGCTGCAATCATGACCAATTGCAATTCTTTCTAAATTGCCTCCCATGTAGCACCAGACATCATAAGTAGAGTGACATCCCTTGTTTCTGTGTTGCTGCAGCAAAGGGATAGAAAATGCAATCACCAGAAGCAGAGTCAGATTTATTGTCACTGAGGTAGGACGTGAAATTTGTTGTTTTGCAGCAGCAGTATATTCAGATCATTTGTATATGATCTGAAAATATGGGAGGATGTATTCTATCATTGACAACACTTGCAGCAGAAAAGAACTGATAACAATCAACAGGGAAGTAATGGAAGTTATGCATAAAAGAAGTCTAAACCATCCATCATGACCTCAGGATATGCCAAATTACTTACCAGGCAATGGAATACTTTTGAAGTATAGTCTTTGTTATAACGTACCTAGCACAACATCTCCCACAAGCATGAAATGTGAAATAATCAGATAATTTCTTTCTGTAATGCAAATAAAAGGAAGAACTCTTGGATAGGACCACTTACTTGAAATAATGCCATAGCAGCTTTTGCATCCTGCAGGAAGTGTAGATGGGGCCTTAGTTTAATGATTTATCCAAGGATGAAACCTATGATAATGTAATACCCCTGACAATAGCACACTAAAATCCCTGTCCAGATCTTTGGGATCAAGTCTTTGGAGTAGACTTGAATCTACAGCCTTGTGACTAAGACACAAGACAAGGCAAATTTCCCACACATTCTTCAATGAACCATCAGAATGTGGGTGCAAACAAAAGAGAAATCCGGCTTAAATCTATTCAGTATGAAAGTGAGATTAATAACTACTGGTTGAGGAATGGTTCTAAAGTAAAGAAGTTATGTTTTCCTTTTTAAATTTCAAGATATTTTGGGATTTTTAAATCATATATTAAGTTTGAAGCAACTGTTATAATATGTGCATCCAATTTCCATACGAGGGAAAGAAATTAGATTGTGTAATATTAATAGAATGTACATGAAACACACTGGGGCTTTTTCTCCTGTTTTGTTGGAAAGCAGATCAGATTGCTGCATAATGTCTAGAGCACACCTACTGAAACTATGCTTAAAACAACATTCCTGTAATGCTTGCATTCTAAGCAAATGTCCCTTAAACCTTTCTAATAAAAACACTTCATGGCATTGAATATCACATAAGCACTGCAGTGTCTACTTTTGCTCTTACCTATTTCACAATGTTCCCCAGTATATCCAGGCAAACAGGTGCATAAGTAACTGGTGTCTCGTACGAAACAACTGCCTCCATGATGGCAAGGGCTTTCTTCACATGGGTTAACATGTACTATGATAAATAGAAGTATTAGAAGTAAGTGCAGTTACATTTTAACCAATGAACATTTACCTTATTTTACAGAAAGTCCCTAATAAAAATTACAACCTAATTAATGACTGTCATATGTTAATTCCGATGGGGTACACACTGCATTAAAGTCAATTTACTGAATTATTGAGAAGATTGTTTCTCAGCTATAGTTCCTCTTTATTGCAGTGCCAATTCTGCAAATCAGTACAACATTAATTAACCTGCCAACAATAGGTTAATAATTTTATGGTTTCAAAAATTGGCTTTTCTTTGAGACACTGATCAGCAAACTGTTTAATACAATTTTTTTTAAATTTTGTTTGGCTAGTTATTAGCAGCAGATGTTTGTTTAAAATAGCTAAGTGCTAAAGTATTTGAGCACTTTATCTGAAATTTTATCTGAAATTCCTGCTTTGGTGACCAGTGATTTTTGAGTTAATTGCCTGAAGTAATATCTTAAGATTGTCGGGCACTGGGATGCTTTGCCCAGAATGTAACTTTTCTCCATTCACTTTAATTCAAAGAAAGTGAGCATGGTTGCATTGTAACATATTCGAGGAGTGAGCTGCTAACAGTGCAGCAATGTGACCATATACCTGGGGCCTAGGTGAATGGAGGGACAGTCTTCCACCTTAACCCAGGAGAATTGAAGATTGAGAAAAAAAATGACCAAAGTGGGTGGTAATTAAGATCAAATCAGGTACGAGAATGGAAACAAATTAAGGGAAAAAAGCAAACAGGTATTGAGTTTGACACTTAAAATACGCTATCGGGACTGGAAAGAAAGAGAGGAGAAGCCAGTATAAAAGGGTGGGGGGGAGGGGGGAGCAAGAGCTGGCGGGTGATTGGTGGATCCAGGTGAGGGGGGGGGGTGATAGGTGGGTGGGGGAGGGGAGAGTGGGAGTGATGTCAGAAGCTGGGAGGTGATAGATGGAGATGACAAAGGGCTGGAAAAGATGGACTCTGATAGGAAAGGACAGTGGACCATGGAATAAAGGGAAGGAGGTGGGGAGGGGAGCCAGAGAGAGAGAGAGTGTGGGTGACGGGCAAATCTTTTTTACCATTTCTTTCTTACCACCATCATTCTTTCCATATAATCATCTTATGATCCCCATCCAAGCACTTTACTAATTTTGTTTACTTTCCTTCATGCATTTCTTTAAAATTTCCTTTGGTCTTTCCCATGTTGTTTCTTTTTAAGCATTGCCCTCTGCACAATCCTACAGTTCTGAAAAAGCCTCTCAGACCTGAAATACTGACTAACTTCTGTTTCTCCATGGATTCTACCTGACTTGAAGTACACCCTGTTCTGTTGAGACCTACATACCTTCTTGGTGAGCCAACAGTGAAATGAATCCTTGTGATTCAGTTTATATAGGACAATCAAAAGCTATATTTGGCTTTGCATATAAAATTAAACTAGCAGTGAGCTTAAAATCCAAAACTATTATTTCTACAAGACAGGTCCACTTAATAGGCTTTTCTATAGTTTCCATCAACGTTACACCTAGACTATATTAGGGATTTGTGTAAGACAAAACCAATTCTACTTGCATGTTATTTTTGTTAAGTATTTCATTTGGCAGAGTGATCCAGACCAAAACTGAAGTTTCTCTTCTAAACAAAATTGGCATGTGTATGAGTAATCAGTTCTGAAGCCGAGTTTTGCCCCCCTGGGAGCACTGGATCAGGAAAATAGGGAGGGAATTCCTATTTTCCATCTTTTCCAACTACTCCACTCCTGGCAAATGAAGCTCTGCCCTAAGATTTTTCTTTTGGAAAATGCCCTTAAGAATATGAAGAAATAGAAAGTTCCAACAAAAGTAAAGTGATATTTATTCAAAACATACTCTACATAATATTTTCTCCTCTTCACTATTTGGCTTTAAAAAAACTGTAGAAAGAAATATTCTGACCAATATTTCGTACCTGGTATATGAACAGCCTCTCCATCAGTTATTGGTGGCTCACCTCCAGTTATTGGTTCACCAGTTTTAACATGGTCCCAAGACTCAATTTCAGAGGTGATTGCTGGATGAACTGTTAATTCCAGTGTTGGTTCAGTTGTTTTGATGTCAGATTCTGTGTCTGTAGCATCAGTACTTTCTGTCAAGGTATCAGGTGCTTCCGTAGACCTCCAGTCACCTGATCTGCCAGATAGTGAAAATGGGGTGGTCTTGATTTCCTTTAACTTTGTTTGCATTTCAAGTGATATGACCGTTGTATATTTGAGATCCTGCTGCTCAAATGATTTCAGCTTCTCTGATGAGCTCTCATCTAAAGAAGGGGGAACTGGTGTGGCCCTGACAGCTTCTGTTGCATCTTTTTCAGCTTTTTGTTCCGTGGATGGCCATAAAGGTGATGCACTGACAACGGTTTCTTTAGAAATCTCAACATAAGTATGTTGTATTGTTGAAGTCTCTACTTCTTTAGGTGTGACCCTGTGGGAATCTACTGTTGTTCCTATACCATGTTCCTCAGCAGGGCTTTTTGCTTCAAATAAAGAAATTTTTTGTTCAGTTGGTGAATAAGCTGTTGTCTGTGTTATGAGTAATTCTTCCTCCAATGTTTTTAGGGGAACTGAGTGTGCTGTTGAGCTTTCCATTTGCTGCAATGTCACATTATGTTCTGATGAAGTTGCATTATCCATGCCCTCCTCAATCCTCTTGCCTGTCATTTGTGAAACAGTTGGTTGCATAGTTACCTGACTTGTTGCTGCATCCTCTTTTGTAGAAACATCGACAAAAGTCAGCTGTGAAGGCAAACTTTCTGATTCTTCCACTTTAGCTCCCTGTATTGTTGGTTGTGTGGCTTTAAATTCTTCATCCTGTTTACCTTCAGAGAGCTTTCTTGATGTACTTTCTTCTTCTTGTATAAAAACTTTAGCAGAAGATGCGCTATAGCTATCGGTGGATACCTCAACATGTTCTCTGGGTGTGTGCATCAAAATTTGAGACTGCTCTTCAGCAGAATGCACAGAAGTTGATTTTGTTGATAAACTTCCTGTCATAATTATTTTAGAATCAGGTTCGGATGAGGTTGGTGTAGAGGTGGTAACTTTAACTGGTATGTGGCCGAATATTTTATCTTCAGTGCCTACAATATTGTCCCCAGAAAATTCCTCTTCAAATGTGCTAGATACTGGTGAGCCATCAATGGGCTTCTCGTGCTCAGTTGTAGACTGAGCATAACCTTCAGCATACTGAACACTTGCATACTCTGTGTCACTGCCCATGAAGTATGTAGTTGATGTTTCTGAAAATGTACTTGGACCATCTACATCCTTCAAAGAAGCCTCCAGAGCTGTCATATGCATCTCTTCTTTACCAGAAACTACTTGTGACACATTCTCCTTCGTGTCTTCAGTGGATACTGTTTCTTGAGAGGTGTCTGCAACACTTTCTGGTAAAACTGTACTCATAAAAACAGGAAATGTGTCCTTCACTGTATGAAGTTCTGGCATAGTTGTTCTGATTTTATCAAAGGAAACTGCTGTGCCAATCGTGCTGGTTGTTCGTTTTTGTCCTGGTGTTACTGTCATTAAAGGTGAAGCTATTTCTCCAGACCCATCATATGGAACATACGGAATAAGTAACTCACTGTCATCATACGCCACTGCTTCAGTCTGGATCACTTCCAAACTTTTTGTTGCATTATCTGCTGGTGGATGAGTTGGAAACACAATTTTTACTTCAATTTCTTGCCTTACATCTTCTAATTTTCTATCCGCATCAATTATACTATCTGATTTTGTGGTGGTTCCGATTTTCTGTTCTTCCATAATACTCATCCCACTGTCCTTCCCGTTAATATAAATTACACTTATATTTTCAGGAGGGCTGTCAATAATTTTATCTTCAGGCAGTTCATCATCTTCTCTGTCAATGAAAACAGCCGATGATGCTGGTGTCTTGACTGAAGGTTCCATCGTACCCTCCTGGCCTTCCATCAGCTCTTCTTTAACTGTTCGTACCAACGTTCCAAATTTCCTGTGATCTATTTGACTACTTTCAGTGCTCTGAATGACTTGTGTATAATTCATGCGATCACCTTTTTTGGCACTTTCCCAATGAACCAATCTAGGTTGGAATCCATACTTTACCCCTTCAGTTGAGACAGGAGTTTGGGTAGTTGCTGCTGTTTCTTTCACGTGAGTACTACTAACATATACTTGATGTTCTTTCGATAAAAGCTCCTTACCTGTCAGATCAGGAACAGAATGTGTAGAAGGTTGGATGTCAGACTCTATCTCTGTTAAATTAGAAGAACTTGCTTCCTCGGTGAAAGTACTGACTGTCTCTCTGCTTCCTTCTTGAGTATCCATCGATTGCTCCCTGCGAGATGGTGACAGCCTATCATATTCTTCAGTAGGTTGTGATTTTGGTTCACCAGCAAGTTTGATTTTCTCCTGTGTTCCTGATGTTGAAGAGTCATGTGCAGTGAAAGTGGTTGCCTGACCTTCACCTAATCTAAGTGTATCTTCACCGGAGCTCTCCTGTTCAATTAATGGAACAGTTGTGCTTAATCCTGCTTTCATGGTTATCTGCACTCTCCTCTCACTTGATTCTTCTTCACTTTCACTGTATCCTCTTTCTTCCGAGTGAACCACTTCGACACTTTCTACTGACACTAATTTAGGTTTCTGTCCCACTGTCCCCATCTCAGGCTTCAATTCAATGTCTGTAGGTTTCTTACTTATAGCTGTAATTTCAACTAATGAGTCTGTGGTTGGTATCACTGTTTGTTTCTTTGTCACTGAAATTTGCTGGGTGGGCCCTGATGTCAAAGTAACATCCTCCGCCTTGGCATCTACATCAGAAGTACCTGTGACTGATGGTAGAACAGTCATGGTGAGAATGTCTTCACTTGAACTTTCAACTTCCCCAGACTGAATCTCTGTAGCTGTCTCTTTTATTGATGCAGTTGGTCCTTCAGTTGAGGATTTCATGGACACCTCAGGCTTTGCAGACATGACTTCCTCTGTGGCCAGGGTAACATCAGCATATTGAACTCTCTTATCAATTGGAACACTTAGTAATGTTACAGCCCTAGTCAAATCTGAAGTTGAAATCTCTGTAAGATCTTCAGCAGATGATTCAGTACTAAAACTCTCAACAACTGAAAAAGGTGGCTGTTTCTGTGAATCTTTCACTGTTGTAGTGGGTACCCTAATTGCTGGAGATATCTCATAAGAATCCGTAACCACTGTTCCTGGCATTCTTTCGATCACTGCACTTGCTGTTGTTGCTTCTGATGTGGATTTTTGAGACAATTGTTTAAATGGCCGCGTGACAGCAGCACGGTGAACTTCCTCATCGATATCACTAGTGACTGGAACAAATATAAATCTAGTTTCCCCTTCGCCATCAAAAACCATTGCTGGAAATTTATCTTCCAGTTGAGGATATGTTTTCGCCAGCAAATCTCCCACCTCTGTGTGGCTCTTTGGTCCAGATGTGAAGATCCCTTCCCCTGTACCGGAGGCAGCTGTAACTTCCACATGGGAAGCTTCCTCATCCAAAGAAGTTTCATTCAACAAAATAACAGTTTGGTTGCTAATTTCAGAAGGGGAAACATCAGAAGACAACTGGATTGGTTGCTTGACTGTAAACATCTCGGCACCAGAACTTTCATCTACATCCAGGAGAGAAAATTTTTTGTCCAAATCTTTCTCTAATATTCCAGACCCTTCAATTGCAGGAGGCTTCACAGTGGGATCCATACCCACTTTCTCAGAGATGGTTTTGCTCTCAGTGATTACTGATGGTGCTTCTGATGTGGGTTTTTGAGACTGCCTTCCAATTAGAGGTTTAATTGTAGCAATGGGAACTCTCTCAACAATTTTGCTGGTGAAGGATTCTAACATATATCTTGTGTCCATATCCCCAACCACAACAGTTGCCGCAGATTTGTCTGTTACCTGTGTGTGGGCTTTGACCAGCACACCTTCCCTCTCTGTGCGTGCCTCCAACAAGCCAGACCCTGAAAATTCCTCCTCACTCTCAGGTGCAATTGTAGCAGCGCTCTGCAGAGCTTCCTCATCCACAGAAGTTTTACCAGTCACCAGTGAAACAGTAGAGCTCATCCCTGAGGTGGAAAGATCAGGACCAAATTGCACAATTTGTTTGGAAGTAACCAGTTCTCCACGAGAAACCTCAAATTCTGGAGAAGGAACTTCTTTAACTGAAACTATCTCCGTAATTCTGGATTTTTCAATTGCTGAAGGTTTCACAGTTGGGATGGTTTTGATCTCAGTGATCACTGATGGTGCTTCTGATGTGGATTCTTGGGACTTTTTTTTAATTACTGGGGTAGCAGTGACAGAACGTTCGCCGTCATCCCTCTCCCTTGTCACTGAATCTAACGAATGTCTGGTTTCCATATCCCCAACCACAACAGTTGCTGCAGATTCTTCTGTCAGCTGTGTGTGGGCTTTGACCAGCACACCTTCCCTCTCTGTGCGTGCCTCCAACAAGCCAGACCCTGAAAATTCCTCCTCACTCTCAGGTGCAACTGTAGCAGCGCTCTGCAGAGCTTCCTCATCCATGAAAGTTTTACCAGTCACCGGTGAAACAGTAGAGCTAATCCCAAAGGTGGAAAGATCAGGACCAAATTGTACAATTTGTTTGGAAGTAACCAGTTCCCCACCAGAACCCTCAAATTCTGGAGAAGGAACTTCTTTAACTGAAACTATCTCTGTAATTCCCAATTTCTCAATTACTGAAGGTTTCACAGTCGTCTCCATATCCACTTTCTCTGGGATGGTTTTGATCTCAGTGATCACTGGTGGTGCTTCTGATGCGGATGCTTGAGATGTTTTTCCAATTACAGGTGTAACAATATCATGGCCCACTCCCTCTTCCACTTCACTGGTGACCAACTCTAACGAATGTCTGGTTTCCATATCCCCAACCACAACAGTTGCCACAGATTTGTCTGTCACCTGTGTGTGGACTTTGACCAACACCCCTTCCCTCTCTGTGCGTGCCTCCACCAAGCCAAACCCTGAAAATTCCTCCTCACTCTCAGGTGCAATTGTAGCAGTGCTCTGCAGAGCTTCCTCATCCACAGAAGTTTTACCAGTCACCAGTGAAACAGTAGAGCTCATCCCTGAGGTGGAAAGATCAGGACCAAATTGTACAATTTGTTTGGAAGTAACCAGTTCCCCACCAGAACCCTCAAATTCTGGAGAAAGAACTTCTTTAACTGAAACTATCTCCGTAATTCCCAATTCCTTGATTATGGAAGGTTTCACAGTTGTCTCCGTATCCACTTTCTCTGGGATGGTTTTGATCTCAGTGATCACTGATGGTGTTTCTGATGTGGATTCTTGGGGCTTTTTTTTAATTACTGGGGTAGCAGTGACAGAACGTTCGCCGTCATCCCTCTCCCTTGTCACTGAATCTAACGAATGTCTGGTTTCCATATCCCCAACCACAACTGTTGCTGCAGATTTGTCTGTCACCTGTGTGTGGGCTTTGACCAGCACACCTTCCCTCTCTGTGCGTGCCTCCAACAAGCCAGACCCTGAAAATTCCTCCTCACTCTCAGGTGCAATTGTAGCAGTGCTCTGCAGAGCTTCCTCATCCACAAAAGTTTTACCAGTCACCGGTGAAACAGTAGAGCTCGTCCCTGAGGTGGAAAGATCAGGACCAAATTGTACAATTTGTTTGGGAGGAAACATTCCTCTACCAGAACCCTCAAATTCTGGAGAAGGAGGAAGTTTCACAGAAACTTTCTCTGTAATTCCAGATTCCTTGATTTCTGAAGGTTCCACAGTTGTCTCCATATCCACTTTCTCTGGGATGGTTTTGATCTCAGTGATCGCTGATGGTGTTTCTGATGTGGATTCTTGGGGCTTTTTTTTAATTACTGGGGTAGCAGTGACAGAACGTTCGCCGTCATCCCTCTCCCTTGTCACTGAATCTAACGAATGTCTGGTTTCCATATCCCCAACCACAACAGTTGCTGCAGATTTGTCTGTCACCTGAGTGTGGACTTTGACCAACACCCCTTCCCTCTCTGTGCGTGCCTCCACCAAGCCAAACCCTGAAAATTCCTCCTCACTCTCAGGTGCAACTGTAGCAGTGCTCTGCAGAGCTTCCTCATCCACAAAAGTTTTGCCAGTCACCGGTGAAACAGTAGAGCTCATCCCTGAGGTGGAAAGACCAGGACCAAATTGTACAATTTGTTTGGAAGTAACCAGTTCCCCACCAGAACCCTCAAATTCTGGAAAAGGAACTACTCTAACTGAAACTATCTCCGTAATTCCCAATTCCTCAATTACTGAAGGTTTCACAGTCGTCTCCATATCCACTTTCTCTGGGATGGTTTTGATCTCAGTGATCACTGGTGGTGCTCCTGATGCGGATGCTTGAGATGTTTTTCCAATTACAGGTGTAACAATATCATGGCCCACTCCCTCTTCCACTTCACTGGTGACCAACTCTAACGAATGTCTGGTTTCCATATCCCCAACCACAACTGTTGCTGCAGATTTGTCTGTCACCTGTGTGTGGGCTTTGACCAGCACACCTTCCCTCTCTGTGCGTGCCTCCAACAAGCCAGACCCTGAAAATTCCTCCTCAATCTCAGGTGTAGCTGTAGCAGTGCTCTGCAGAGCTTCCTCATCCATGAAAATTTTACCAGTCACTGGTGGAACAGTAGAGCTCATCCCTGAGGTGGAAAGATCAGGACCAAATTGTACAATTTGTTTGGAAGTAACCAGTTCTCCACCAGAACCCTCAAATTCTGGAGAAGGAGGAAGTTTCACAGAAACTTTCTCTGTAATTCCAGATTCCTTGATTTCTGAAGGTTTCACAGTTGTCTCCATATCCACTTTCTCTGGGATGGTTTTCATCTCAGTGATCACTGATGGTGTTTCTGATGTGGATTCCTGGGGCTTTTTTTTAATTACTGGGGTAGCAGTGACAGAACGTTCGCCGTCATCCCTCTCCCTTGTCACTGAATCTAACGAATGTCTGGTTTCCATATCCCCAACCACAACAGTTGCTGCAGATTTGTCTGTCACCTGAGTGTGAACTTTGACCAGCACACCTTCTGTGTGTGTATGTGCTTCAGGTAATCCAGATGTGGGTATTCCAGTCTCTCGATCGGCTGCTGCTGAAACTTTCTCCATTGTACCAGATTCATCAATTGCTGGAGGTTTCACAGTTGCCTTCACAAGCACTTTGTCTGGGATGGCTCTGCTCTCTGTGATCACTGATGGTGCTTCTGACGTGATTGCATGAGTTTTCTTTTCAAAGGCTGCTGTAGGGGTGTCATGGTGAACTTCCTCATCCACTGCTTTTTCTGGTACTGAAATAGATGTTTTTAAGATTTCTTTTTCAACAATCACTGTGGGAACTTCTGTAAATGATTGAATCATTGTCTCCTTGCTTGAATCTTCACCTGAACCTAACTCAGTAAATATTGTTGCTACACTTGTGGCTTCTTTAATTTTCTGAGTGTGTTGGATTATTTCCTCCGTAGGTTTTATTACTGCAGAAGAATCCAGTTCAGGTTTGTCACTTTCAATTGCAAATCTGCTTGTTGTCAATTTGGTGGGTGGAGTAGAACTTATTTCATGTTTTAGTTCCTCTATTCTTTCTTCTGGCTGTGAAGTTTTTCTGTCATATAATTCTGTGACATCTTCAGTTTGCCCTTGCATACCTTCCGGGACAGTGCTTTGACCTTCCTCAGTTACGGGTGGCACAGAAATACTGGGAGAGACAGTTAACTTTGTCACAGATAAAGGACTAACCATTTCCCCACCAGGACTGTCATCAGCTTTATATGGTGTAGACGGGGTCAGAATTTCCATGTGCATTTCAGTTGGCATTGCTGTTTCTTCTATTAAGCCTTTGTCAAAGGTTTTTGAATACATTTCTGGTTTCCTCACAGTAATGGGCTTTGTAGATGTTTCATTCAGAGTGTCTGAAACTGTAATGTAAACAGTTTCATACCCTTTACCAGAACCATCAACTACTTCTTTATCAAACGCTTCTTGTGAAGTATCTTCAGTTGTGGTCCTTATTGTAGTTTTTTGTGAAGCAATGTCTTCTGATGCAGTTGTAACAATCCCAAGGAGGTGTGGTTTCTCTTCCACTGATTCTGTTGTTAAAATTAGTTCCGGTGTCTTTTGGGTATCTCTGGATGAATCAGCATCTTGTGTGACAGGTGAAATGACCCAGTGCTCTCTATCAAAATGATCTTCTACACTGGAATGAATTTTCATCTGGTCTTCTGTAACTCCAAATGTTGCAGTATGTTCAGCTGGAGTTTTAACACTGGAAATCATTTTTGGTCTTTCAGTAGAGATTCCTGGTTCCTGAATTTCAGCAGTTTTACTCTCAGTTATTAAATGCTCCTTGCTTTCATTATATTTTTCTGTAATATCCATATCCTGTGTTGCACTTGTACTTGGAGATGCCCTTTCCACCTGATCTCCCCTTGCTTCCTCACCATTTAGTTTTTTATATGGTGGGTCAAATTCCATCCGAGTCTTCCCATTAATAAAGCTGAGTGATGGCTGGGCATCTTCTCTGGTAGCTGCTGTGGGTACTTGTGGTAAGAAAAGGTTAGGTAAGTCTGGTTCTCCACTGCCACCATCTTCTCCCACATCGATGTGAATGTGTACGACGTGAATCTTGGAACCCATTGGTTTTGTCAGGGCTTCGGTTGATTGATTGTGTGATAATGAAAGTGACTCTGCAGAAGTAGCTTGTCCAACTTCAGTTTCTTCTGGTGCACGCTCTGAAGGTACATTCAAAAGATATACATCAGCTTCAGACATAGGAATGTGAGAAAACAGGTCACTCAAACGTTCAAACATCTTCTACTTTCAATTAGCTCATGGCTGACGTGTATGTTAACTAAATTGCTTGCTTTCATTTCAAAAATCAGATGGGGCTCTTGAGATTTACAAGGTAGCCAGGAAAGAGCGTAAGAAGAGACTTAGGAGAGCTAGAAGGGGACATGAGAAGGCCTTGGCGAGTAGGGTTAAGGAAAACCCTGAGGAACAAGAGAATGACTAGGGTGAGGTAAGAACCACTCAGGGATAAGGGGGGAGAAATGTGTCTGGAGGCAAAGGAGGTAGGGGAGGTCCTAAATAAATACTTTACTTCAGTGTTCACCAGGGAGAGGGACTGAGACGAATGTGAGGTTAGTGTAGAACTGGCAAATGTGGTGGAGCAAGTCGAGGTTAAGAAAGAAGCAGTGTTGGAGCTACTAAAAATCATTAGGATAGTTAAGTCCCCGGGTTCAGACAGGATATACCCCAGGTTACTATGGGAAGTGAGGGAAAAGTTTGCTGGAGCATTAACAATGATCTATGAGTCCTCCCTGGCCACAGAATGGTACTGGAGGATTGGAGAATGGCAGACTTTGTTCCACTGTTCAGGAAAGGTAAAAGGGATAATCCTGGGAATTATAAACCAGTGAGTCTTACATCAGTGGTGGGCAAACTATTGGAGAGAATTCTTAGGGACAGGATTTATGAGCATTTGGAGAACCGTAGTCTTATCAGGGGTAGTCAGCATGGCTTTGTGAAGGGCAGGCCCTGCCTCACGAGCCTAATAAAGTTTTTTGAGGAAGTGACAAGACAAATGGATGAAGGTAGTGTGGTGAATGTGGAATATATGAATTTTAGCAAGGTGTTTGACAAGGTTCCCCATAGTAGGCTCATTTCAGAAATTTGTGTAGCGGTTAGCATAACACTATTACAGTGCCAGCAACCCGGGTTCAATTCCCGCCGCCGTCTGTAAGGAGTTTGTACGTTCTCCCTGTGTCTGTGTGGGTTTCCTCTGGGTGCTCCGGTTTCCTCCCACATTCCAAAGACGTACGGGTTAGGAAGTTGTGGGCATGCTATGTTGGCGCCGGAAGCGTGGCGACACTTGCGGGCTGCCCCCAAAACACTCTACGCAAAGATGCATTTCACTCTGTGTTTCAGTGTACATGTGACTAATAAAGGTACCTTATCTTGTCTGAGGTATGGGATCCATGGAAAATTGGCTGTGTGGATTCGAAATTGGCTTGCCCACAGAAGACAGAGGGTGGTTGTAGAAGGGGAGTATTCAAGCTGGAGGTCGGTGACTAGTGGTGTTCTGCAGGGATCTGTTCTGGGACCCCAGCTCTTTGTGATTTTTATAAATGATTTGGATGAGGAAGTGGATGGATGGGTTGGTAGTCTGCAGATGACATGAAGGTTGGTGGTGTAGTAGGTAGTGAAGAAGGTTGTCATAGTTTGCAACGGGATGTAGTCAGGATGCAGAGCTGGGCGGAGAAGTGGCAGATGGAGTTCAATCTGGAGAAATGTGAAGTGATACACTTTGGAAGAACCAACTTAAAGGCAAGGTTAATGGCAGGATTCTTAGCAGTGTGCAGGAACAGAGAGATCTTGGAGTCCGAGTACATAGATCCCTCAAAGTTGCCGCACAAGTGGATGGGTTGTTAAGAAGGCGTATGGTGTGCTGGCCTTCATTAGCTGGGGGAATTGAGTTCAAGAGCCACAAGGTAACGTTGCAGCTCTATAAGACCCTGGTTAGACCACACTTGGAATGTTATGTTCAGTTCTGGTCTCTACATTATAGGAACGATGTGGAAGCTTTGGAGACGGTGCAGAGGAGATTTACCAGGATGCTGCCTGGATTGGAGAGCATGTCTTATGAGGATAGGTTGAGTGAGTTAGGGCTCCTCTCTTTGGAGAGAAGGAGGATGAGAGGAGACTTGATAGGGGTGTATAAGGTTATGAAAGGCATAGACAGAGTGGACAGACAGCACCTTTTCCCCAATGACCAATACTAGAGGTCACCCATTTAAGGGTGCATGGAGGAAAGTTCGGGGGAGATGTCAGAGGTAGGCTTTTTACACAGAGAGCGGTGCGTGCCTGGAATGCACTGCCGGGGGTGGTGGTAGTAGGGGCTGATATGATAGGGTCATTTAAGAGATAGGTGCATGGATGAAAGAAAAATCGAGGGTTATGGGAGGTGAAGTAGAGAGGGGGATAGATTGAACGGGGATGAGGTTTATATGGGTCGGCACAATATTGTGGGCTGAAAAGCCCGTATGTGGTAAACTGTTCTACGTTTATTTCATTTATTATTTATCCTTTTGTCAGTTGTGGACATTTCTGACAATACTGTCTTTTGTTATTCACGCCCCACTACATAGAACAGGAGGCAGTTACTGGTGGGTCTGAAGTCACACATGGCCAGACTGAGAGAGGACAACAGTTTTCCTTCCTTGGAGGACATCAGTGAACCAACTGGGTTTTCATGGCAATTCAGTAGTTTCATGGGCACCATGACTGAGACTTGCTTCGTTTTCTTTCCCATCCTTACCAAACAAAAAAATGTCAATTTCCATTTTAAGATGATCATTGGTCTGGGGTTGTTAGCTTTTTGTGGTAAACAGTTCTGAATTTTTACTCGCCTTTTGATAAAATTTAGTGAAATTGATGGCACATTACCCAATCATTAACTGTACTTTGTTAAAGGGACAATGAGCTGAATTGTGTCGGCAGATAGCTTGCAGTTCTGAAGGGAATTGCTGATTACTGCCTGCTTGCTGGACACCTTGGACTACTGTACAGTGGGTCATCTGGCAGAGCAGTGATATGCTGACATCGAGTGCGCTCTGCTTCAGCTTTTTGCCAGGGAGGACTGTTGAACGAGTGACGTAATTTGTTTGAAATAAGAACTTAACACTATTTTAATGTTTTAAATAACATAAAACATAGAACAGTACAGCACAGGAACAGGCCCTTCAGCCCATCATGTCTGTATCGACCATGATGCCAATCTGAACTAATCCTATCAGCCTGTACGTGGTCCATATCTCTTTATTTTCTGCCTATTCATGTGTCTATCTAAATCCTTTTTAAATGTTTAGATTTAAGTGTTTTTTTAAAAAACAAATGTAATACGTTAATTAATTTAGTTAATTAAATTTGCTTGAATAATTTTTAAATGTATCCATCAGAGATGTTCAAGTTGGGATATCCCAGGCAGGTGCCTCTTTGGATACACTTCCTGAGGTTTAGTCATCATTTAGAGCCATCCTACTCAGCAGACACAAGTTGGGTGTGTGTGTGTTGGGCCGGGGACATCAGTCCTCTAGACATTCACATCAGGAAATTACAAGTAAGCAAGTACCATGGGTGGTGAGTCAGAGAAGTCAGCCATGTTCAGGTCAATTTGAGACAGAACATTTTCGATGCACTATTCTCTGTAAAATCCAAACAAGTTTCGAAAGCCCATTTCTAAATTCTGCTGCAAAGACAGCAGAAGATTGTGTGTGGCTACCATTGAAAATTGGACCATTTTTATCTGCAATGCTTCTAGCTCATGTTTGCAATCTGAAATGGTAATGGGCACAGGTATCTGTGTAACACTTCTTCAATAACCTCAAGAGAAACACATTTTGCCAGTGCTCATTTTACTATCATTGACCTGCTGGTGTGTTTCATCACAGGGAATACTCTGCAATAGTGGGAAAATTATGGACTAGCTGTCCTGCTTTGTGGTGACAGCGAAGGAGATGAACCTGTTAATAATATCCTACAAGTGTTGACAGTGCTGCCCAAGTCAAATATCAGTGGTAATTGAATGAATCCAAAAGAGTTAATGCAGAAAACTTTCTTCAATTATTGAATCCACTTATTGACTGCTGGAGGACCTGTTTCTGTCTAAATCAATTTCTCAAAGATAAATGTGTGAAAAGCAGATATCAGCAGCAAAGAAATAGTGGCCAACTACTTGCAATGAGAAACAGCCGATGCTGTCACACACTGTGCAGAAGAAATCTGACTGCAAATGATATGACTTTTTTTTGTTCTCCCAACTATTTGACCTTGACAGACCTATGAGAAAAATTTGATTGTATAAATGCTGCCAGAGCACTCAGATAAATTCTGAAAAGTGTTCCCAAAATCCATACCCAAATGCTGAAAACAAAAAAAAAGACGTAAATTTGCACATATAAGCAGAAAAAATATAAGAAAACTTCATATATTTCATATATTTAACTTCAGGGAGAGCATTGAACAGACCGGTGATCCCCAACAATGCACAGTCAGCACCCCACTCCATAACCTCATCAGGACACATTTAAAGCAAATAGCACTAAGTAAGATAAGATATAAGATATCTTTACTAGTCACATGTACATCGAAACACACAGTGAAATGCATCTTTGCATCGAGTGTTCTGGGGGCAGCCCACAAGAGTCGCCACGCTTCCAGTGCCAACATAGCATGCCCACAACTTCCTAACCTGTACATCTTTGGAATGTGGGAGGAAACCGGAGCACCTGGAGGAAATCCACGCAGACATGGGGAGAACATATAAACGCCTTACAGACAGCAGCTGGAATTGAACCGGGGTCGTTGGCACTGTAAAGCGTTACACTAACCGCTACACTACCGTGCCTGCCAGTACTCCACTTAATCTCGAAGTATATTGTCTACTTCCAAAGCACAGATTAAAAGCACATCCACAAACACTGTTCATCACAGTAGGATAACAAATGAGGAAAAATGATTAAATAAAAGATATGAACAGCAAATTATTATTGCAAATTCTGGAAATCTTAGACAAAAATAGAGAATGCTGAAAGCACAAAGGAGTTTAGACAAAATGGGCAGACTTCACAGGAAATAAATTAGTCCTCGATTCGTAATGTTAAGCATAGAATATGATTTGGCTGTATTTTTGGCAGTATGTCATTACCAAGATTTGATTCCATTGACTTTGACAGAATTGAATTCCAGCAGCAGACCACAATGTAGAGCTGGTACTAAATTACAATTTCTACCTCATATTTTCCTTCAAAATTAGAAAAAGTAATCATTGCCAATTGAATCTTGTTATCAAAAGGCACATTCACGAGCTGCTTCCCAGTACTTCAACTTTTTCCATACAAAAGGCTGACAAGCCAGGCCTGTTTCTACACATCTCTAAAATACAGCCTGAGGACATTGCTGATCCAGCTAAGCTTTTCCTTTCAGATGTCCCAACTAAATGGCCTTGGTACAGTTGTGACAGAAATTAGATGGTAGAGTTCACATCAGATCACTCAGATAAAGAAGCATCTCAAAGTGAAATTTTAGTTCTCAGCTCTATAATTGTAGCTAATAATTGACACATTCTGCTATGCTGTGTAAGAGTAAAGACTCTAATTTTTAAAAACTGTTTACTGAAGCCCTTAATAGTATAGGAACTTTTGGCCTGCTTGATCAAATATCTTCATAATATCTCCTCTCATTACCAACAGCAAGCTGCACACAATAGGGTGAAAATGGCTCACACAAGGGAACATCATTTTAAGGTGATTGGAGGAAGGTATAAGGGGGATGTCAGAGGTAAGTTTTTTACACAGAGAGTGGTGGGTGCATGGAACGCACTGCCGGCAGAGGTTGTGGGGGCAGATACATTAGGGGCATTTAAGAGACTCTTAGATAGGCACATGAATGATAGAGAAATGGGGGGCTATGTGGGAGGGAAGGGTTAGATAGATCTTAGAGCAGGATAAAATGTCGGCACAACATCGTGGGGAAGGGCCTGTACTGTGCTGTAATGTTCCATGTTAATAACTATATTACGAGCTGAACCCAATGTTCTCTCATAGTTACAGTAATTGCAGTCTTTTGCATGGTTCTTCTTAAGTGGGTTGTTCACCACTTAGTGATTTATCCCCACTGCCAAACCAAGTGAATAATTATTCCTAGCCTCCAGCAGATCCACTACACCATATTCAGTTGTGATTAAAAATAATTGACATGAAACATTCATGGTGTTTCTTCCTCCACAGATGCAAACAAACATTGCACGAGATTACTGCCATCCAGCACCATATGGCTTTGTAACAAGACTCAATGAGAGCCTATAGGATGTGACAAAAAGTTTATTAAATATAAGAAAAGGCTACAGGGAACAGCTTAACACAAGAGACATGTTGCAGGTCCTCCAGCCTATTCTATTGTAACATCACATTGGAGGTACATTTTATTAGAATTTCCTCTGGATAAGGCAATTACCAACTCCACTGCATGCATTCAATTTCCTCAAAATGAAGCATAAGTAACTTCAAGCTGGGCTCCCTCAACTTAACACTGTTGCTATTAAATGGTTTGTACAATCCTTTCCAATAATAACTTCACCTGTTTTCATACTGTAATATCTTAACATTAGTCCCTTGGCAGCTACAAGAACTACATTGATCTTAAAGTTAATAATATTTTGCTGACACTACATGTAAAGAATTTACAAGTCGGGCTGCTTTTATAAGATAAGATCTTTATTAGTCGCATGTACATTGAAACACACAGTGAAATGCATTTTTTGCGTAGTGTTCTGGGGGGGCCAGCCCACAAGTGTCGCCACACTTCTGGTGCCAACATAGCATGCCCACAACTTCCTAACCCATATGTCTTTGGAATGTGGGAGGAAACCAGAGCGCCCGGAGGAAACCCACGCAGACACGGGGAGAACGTACAAACTCCTTACAGGCAGCGGCCGGGTCGCTGGCGCTGTAAAGCGTTACGCTAACTGCTACACTACCGTGCCTGCCCTACACTATTGTTTAGCCTGGGATGGCTGGTTAAGCAAAAGTTTTCCCACTTCCCTAATGGATGGGCAGTGGAAGTACTTGGGCAGCATGATTGACTGTGGGGGGTAGTGGAAGCCAAGGTTCCCTGAACGGTGTTGATCTTAGTGGAGGGATATTTGACTGTTGGGAAGGGGAGGGATTGGGGATTGGTCTTGTATAATAGTGACGGTGGTAATATAATATAACGTTGGAAGAAGTTGTGAAATTTTATTGATGGATCGGTTTCCAAAAGAGCGATGGACAATATTTAATAACTAAAAATACAACCTCCAGTCAGTAGCTGAAGGTTAATGGCTCTCCACAATCGTGTCAGCTCATTGTACCATACCTCTGTCGTGCTCTTTTCCATTAGATTCATGGAATGGATTTTAGGTGCTGCAGATGCAAGACATTTAGTGCTGCGGACTAGCGACGGATTTCTAGACTTTCAACCTTACCACAAGGGCAGTGATTGGCAGAGTGGATCAAGCAGCCGTTAGAGAACATACTCACTTTCATTCCATTGAAATCCAACACATTACTGCCATTGCTCCGCAGATGAAAATGTACCCTGAGGATATACCTGAATTCAATAACTTACCACTCAGACATGTCACCAAGGTACTGAAATTAGGGCAGCCCTAGCATTTAAATTTCTCAACAAAATCCATCATTTTGTTTTCTTTTTAACTGATTGAAATGTAGTTAACTCAACCCAGCTGCCTCAAATCCAATAAACCAAACTGCTGGGCTGAAATTAGGTTGTGCAGTATCAGTTTGTCACTGGATTCATATCAAATTCTTTCTTCTGCTATTATAATGAAACCAGTAATCCTCAGTTTAAAATCAAACAAAACAGAGAAGAATGACTAATAAACGTGTTTGTTATCAAAACGAAAGATTTCTATCTTCTCCTGCTTTCACAACGAGCGTTTCTAAGCATATGAGCAAAAATATGAGCTCTTGTACACAAATATTTTTTGATTCATACTCATAGTAAAATCACAATCAATGCACATCCAAAATTCATCTTAGGTGGGCTAAGTATTTCAGAAATCTAATCCTATTTGTGCTTAATTTTTCATTTGTTATCTGGTTTCTGCAGTTTGGTTTGAATCCTTTATTGACAACATAAATGGGCTGTATTATCAAAGTTTACCAATAGTTCATTGAAAACTTAATCTGAGGGCATCACTTCTTGGCAATCTACTTGTACATAGTCAGCATCCAACTCAAATATACGTATGTAGTTGACAATATTAACTGCATTACATTGTTTATATTTTCAACAATCTTTATTGGAAAATTGAAATGGATAAATCTTCATAAATAAAAATATTATAATTTCATTATAATATTGGATTTGATGCCCACTACAAATGTAATGAGTAGTGTTCACTCCTGTTTAAAAAGTGCCTGTAAATGACAGACTGCTAACTGCACTGTGGCAATCTAATAGTCATGAAAAAGCATTTTAAAAAATTTAACATTCACAATGAGCCTCCAATAATTTCACCGTGTTTCGATGTACATGTGACTAATAAAGATATCTTATCTTAATTAACATCAAACCTTTCCAATTGTGCTAGAAAGCGAGTTAACTGGTACAAATCTTGCTCATGCAGAACTCCAGAGATATAACACAACTTTGTGTGGCAGAGGGAATCAACTTATTCCTGAGCCACAAATTCCTTCATGCACTGCATCTCTCTGATGGACTTCTTTCACACAAAAAGCAGTTCCACCCCATCAAAGATGATGTTACAGCGGTGAAATGGGAGGGACTCAAAGGAATTTCTCAGTCCAAGTTACCGATTGCTGTAGAGACAAGTTACCTGCACTAGTACTGGACTCCGCTATCAGGCAAAGAACGCCCCTACTGTGATAATGATTTTAAATCATCTCATAAATCAAGCTTACTTCATACTAGGTTCTGATCTCCAGTTCAAAGCTCCCACTTCTACTCTCCTGTGCCACTTAGTAACACTGCCGGAGCCAAAAGCCAGGTGAAAGGAAAGATGCAACGTGTTTGCAATTCGAATGTGATGTCAGCCTTGGCTCAGGTGGCAACACTTCAACTCAGAGAGAAAAGCTTATAGGTTCAAACTGCATTACAAGCTCAAGTAAATAATCCTGATGGTCTGGAGCAGTACTGAGGGCGTGCTGCCATTTTGGAAGCGTTGCCTGGTAGAGGGGACCTTAAACCAATAAAAACTTAAGTGATACAATGGACAAACTGTTCAGTCCCTTCGTCTCGAGCATACAGTTATGCTGTTTATGGGAACTCACTCTAAATAAATCCTCAAATTATAAACATGACTGCATTTTAAACGATTTAATTGTGAGGCATTTGTGGATATGATCTGATAAGCATTTTATACATGGAAGTTATTTCTTTTTTTTCTTGAATGTATATATGAAAGAGGAGCAGAAGTAAGTCACTCGTCCCCTCAAACATGCTCCATCACTTAGCGATTTCATTACTGATCTGATCGGAACTTCAACTCTGCACGTCTTAAGTGGGTGGCCCCTTATTTTTAAGCAGTCACCTCTAGTTCTAGATTTCCCCCTCAAGAGACGGGGTGGTTCAGAAGGCTTATGGAATGCTTGCTTTCATTAATCGAGGTATTGAGTACAGGAGTCAAGAAGTTATGATGCATCTCTATAGAACTCTGGTTAGGCCACATTTAGAGTATTACGTGCAGTTCTGGTCACCTCAATATAGGAAGGATATTGAGGCTTTAGAGAGGGTGCAGAGGAGGTTTACTAGGTTGCTGCCTGGATTAGAGGGCATGTGCTTATCAGGAGAGGCTGGACAAACTTGGGCTTTTTTCTCTGGAACAGCGGAGGCTGAGGGGTGATCTGTTGGAAGTGTATAAGTATGAGGGACAATAATAGAGTGGACATTATTGAGCGATCCAATACCAGAGGGCATGCATTTAAGGTGAGAGGGGGTAGTTTCAGAAGAGACGTGAGGGATAAGTTTTTTACTGAGAGAGTGGTAGATGCCTGGAATGCGTTGCCTGATAGGGTGGTGGAGGCAAATTCACTGGGGGATTTTAAGAGGGGCTTGGATGGGCACATGAATGAGAGAAAAATGGAGGGATGTGGGCATTCTGTAGGTAGGAGGGATTAACTATGTCAGTACAACATTGTGGGGTGAAGGGCCTGTTCTGTGCTGTACTGTTCTATGTCTAAGAGGAAACATCCTCTCCGCATCCACCTTGTCACGAGCCCTCAGAATCGTATCAGTTTTAATCAAGTCCCCTCTCACTGTTCTAAACTCCAGCAGATACAAGACTCACCTGTCCATTCTTTCTGTACAAGACAACACCAATTCCAGGTACCAGTCTAGTAAGTTTTCTCTGAACTGCTTCCAACACATTAACATCCTTCCTTAAACAGGGAGACCACCACTGTACACAGTACTCCAGATATGGTCTCACCAATGCCCTATATAACTAAAGTATAACCTCCCTCCTCTGTATTCAAACCCCCTCCAAGTAAACAATGACTTTCTGTTACCTTTCCTAATTACTTGCTGTACCTACATCCTAACCTTTCATGAATCATCCACCCGAATCCTTGTGTATGTCACAGCTGCACAATTTTTCACCAAATAGATAACATGGTTCACTTTTATTTTTCCTGCCAAAATGGATATCTTCACATTTTCCCACACTATACTCCATTGGTCAGATCTATGCCCTCTCTCTGAACTTATCCATATTCTGAGCAAAAACAGTCTTTCATTAAAGTTTACAGGAGCTAATTGTTAACTTCACTTGAGCATGGAATCTTGCCTGCTGAAAGTACATATCAGAAGTTCAGTAGGGCAACATATAATTTCCTGTCCGGATGCATCACGCTTGGTACGGCAGCTGCTCTGCCCATGACCACAAGAAACTGCAGAGAGTTGTGGACACAGCTCAGCACATCACGGAAACCAGCCTCCCCTCCATGGACTCTGTCCACACTTCCTGCTGCCTCAGTAAAGCGGCCAGCATAATCAAAGACCGCACCCAGCCCTGACATTCTCTCTTCTCCCCTCTCCCATTGGGCAGAAGGTACAGAAGCCTGAAAGCACGTACCACCAGGCTCAAGGACAGCTTCTATTTTGCTGTTACAAGACTATTGAATGGTCCCCTTGTATGATAAGATGGAGTCTAGACCTCACACTCTACCTCATTATGACCTTGCACCTTGTTGTCTACCTGAACTGCACTTTCTCTGTAACTGTAACACTTTATTCTGCATTCTGTTATTGTTTTACCTCGTACTACCTCAATGCTCTGTTGTAATGAATTGATCTGTGTGACCGGTATGCAAGACAAGTTTTTCACTGTACCTTGGTACATGTGACAATAATAAACCAATTTTCCAATTTTTCAACATTTCAGGCATTGCATTAGGATTGATAATTATGTAGTTAAGGTAGACCAGACCAGGTATGTGAAGTAGAAAAATCACCCCAATTAATCCATTTGTCAGAGAGGATGATCAGATCTCCATTGATCACAGGTAAGTAACTAATTGCGACAATTTTTGTTATCGTTTCAAATACTCAGAAAGATTATCAGAAAGGAAAATAAGGCTAATTAAAAAAAAGAGAAATGGAAACAAAGGTTCGGGGGGAGGGTGGTAATGGAAGAGAGGTTACAGATTCACTTGGTTTGATTCTAGGTTACTGTGCACATCACATTTTTTTGCAAGCATGCTGTTTGAACTTTAATCCAGATCAAAGCCAATAATCATAGGTCAATTGAAAGTTCTGACCATGGGCAAAACAGCTGCTCCAATGGGATTGAAAATCTACAGTCTGCACGGAAAAGAAATGAAAACAAAAGCCCCAATTGATCTGCTGGTAGAGCAGGGACATAAGGAACTTTGAAGCATGCTTTAAATCTGAGAAGAAATGCCTGGGAATTTATTTGGAAGCCACTTTATAGAAAGCCATCTGATGCAGCCTTGAGTTGAGTGATGGGCTCTGGAGAGTGGCAAGGCTTCAGGCCTGCCTCTGGGAACTCTCACAAAGGTTTCCACAGAAGGCAAAGATGGGAGATCTTTTTTTCCAAAGACGTACGGGTTAGGAAGTTGTGGGCATGCTATATTGGCGCCGGAAGCGTGGCGACACTTGTGGGCTGCCCCCAGCATACTCTATGCAAAAAGATGTATTTCACTGTGTGTTTCAATGTACATATGACTAATAAAGATATCTTAACTTATCATATCATATCATATCATATCATATCTTATCAAAGCTGTGAAGAATTTTAATAATTATTTTAATCATTTTTGGTACATTCAGAGATTTTTTTAAAATTTGAGATTGCTAAAAACTATTACAAAAAACAAAAAAAAGTATTTAAGCATTTAAAAAGTTAATTAAAAACATTAAATTAAAATAATTTTCAAAAATTAACTTCCCCTTTGCCTCCAAACCCAGACTCAGAATCCCCAGTGAAATTATGGGGTCTCAGATCCTTTGCCCTGGGATCTGACTATCAGGTTCTGAGTATGATGCTGGATAATCCCAACAAGAAAGGCTGTCTCTGTGGGACTCCATGTGCAGTCCAGCAACAGAAAGACACAGCCTCATGTGTCCGTTCAAATCTCAGACTTCCACATTCAACAATGCATACATGGAAGTCCAAGACTTGCTGATGTTTAAATGGTTGAACCAACGGCTATTCCAACGGGAAACACTGACTCCAAACAGCAAGATTCAATCTACTGCTATTCGTTCAAAACTTCAAGACCATTTTCATTATTGAATCCTTAATCATATCCAATCATTTATATGGGTCAATAGTTTAATCCTTAATTAATTAGGGAGACAAAATGCACAACAGATAAAACTATCTCCAATGCAAAATCAAATGTAGTTAATAATGCATTAGCAATTTAAACTGATCCACTTGAACTGTAAGAAAATCCAAACTTTACATGTGGATGCCTGAATAGTCTAAATAATGCAACCCACAGTGGCAGATGGGCTGAAACAGAATTTAAAGACATGTTTGCTCTGTAACAGGACACTACAAAGCCCTAACATCAGAAAAGCCTTCAATGTGTAGTTCTCAGTTCCCAGATAATCACATCAGCTCTTTCCTTAAAGCCTCGGGCTCTGAATTAGATGGAGGAAATGGCTGGCTGGTGACTTAACCTGTCAATAAATCTCACTGTTCAAAGCAAGTTTAACCCATGCTTGGCTACGTATGACAGAATCCTTTCCTCCTTTACTGCATTTCAGTGGATGGACTCAGTTTGCCAATTTTAGAAAGTCTGGTATTTGGAGTACTTCAATTGCTTTTTTGCAAAAAGTTACTAGAAGCCCAGTCAGTCAGCTTTTAACATAATCTCTGGGATTATCCCATAGTGGAAAGAAAATGACAAGCAAAGACTTGACAGTCCTTCTGCCCTCTAATATGTATGGAATTGATGCTTCATTGTAGCTACTCTGTCATAGCCTAGAAGTTTCACCTCTGAAGCTGACAAATGTTGAGAGCATTTTCTGATTCTCCTTGTTATTCAGTGGTCAGTTCCAAGTGTGGCTGTACAGATACTCAATGAAGTTAGCATTGGCTTGGAGTCAGTGTGGCCTTCCCACTCATTACTTACTGATATCCACAGTTCAGACACATTCAATGACACAGTACCAAATAAGGAAAAGACTTTTCTTTATTATCCATGAAATCACTTCCAATATGAATCATCAATTTAAGAGGAAACATTAAAAAAGTTCCAGCGAAAATTGAAGCAGGTTGTTTGGAATTAAAGAAAGCAGTTGTGTTCGTTAGAATTGCTTTTCTGGAATTAGTTTGATTATACGAAAATAGGGTAAGATAAGATATCTTTATTAGTCACATGTACATCGAAACACACAGTGAAATGCATCTTTTGCGTAGAGTGTTCTGGAGGCAGCCCGCAAGTGTCGCCACGTTTCCGGCGCCAACATAGCATGCCCACAACTTCCTAACCCGTACGTCTTTGGAATGTGGGAGGAAACTGGAGCACCCAGAGGAAACCCAGGCAGACACGGAAAACATACAAACTCCTGACAGACAGCGGCTGGAATTGAATCCGGGTCACTGGCGCTGTAATAGCATTACGCTAACCGCTACACTACCGTGCCGTGGCAGAGCGCCACAATTTGGGAAGGCTTCAAATGTAATTTCACAAAAAGTGTGTAGTCTTCTTTACAAAAGACACATTTGTATACAGGCAACATCCTCATTATGGAGGGATCACATTCCTAGGTAACGATCTGTATTATAGATGACTTAGATGAGGGGGTGGAAGACTGGGTTAGTAAGTTTGTGGACGACACTAAGATCGGCGGTGTTGTGGATAGTGTGGAGGGCTGTTGGAGCTTACAGAGGGATATTGATAGGATGCAGAGCTGGGCTGACAAGTGGCAGATGGAGTTCATTCCGCAGAAGTGTGAGGTGGTACACTTTGGAAAGACAAACTTCAGGGCAGAGTACAGGGTGAATGGCAAGGTACTTGGCAGTGTAGAGGAGCAGAGGGATCTGGGGGTTCATATTCACAGTTCACTGAAAGTTGCTTCACAGGTGGATACAGCAGTTAGGAAGGCCTATGGGATGTTAGCTTTCATAAATCGTGGGATTGAGTTTAAGAGCCGCAAACTCTTTACAAAACTTTAGATGCAGCTTTACAAAACTCTAGTTAGCCCACACTTAGAGTACTGTGTTCAGTTCTGGTCGCCGCATTATAGGAAGGATGTAGAGGCGTTGGAGAGGGTGCAGAGGAGATTTACCAGGATGCTGCCTGGATTAGAGAGTATGGAATATGAGGAAAGGCTTAAGGTGCTAGGGCTTTATTCACTGGAAAGGAGGAGGATGAGAGGAGACATGATAGAGGTATATAAAATATTGAGAGGAATAGATAGAGTAGACAGTCAGCGCCTCCTTCCCAGGGCACCAATGCTCAAGACGAGAGGGCATGGCTTTAAGGTTCTGGGTGGGAAGTTCAGGGGAGATGTCAGGGGAGGTTTTTTCACCCAGAGAGTGGTTGGTGCATGGAATGCACTGCCTGGGTGGTGGTGGAGGCAGATACATTGGACAGGTTCAAGAGTTTGTTGGATAGGCATATGGAGGAATGTGAGATAGAGGGATATGTGGGAGGAAGGGGTTAGGTAGTGTGAGGGTGTTTTGATGGACGGCACAACATGGTGGGCCGAAGGGCCTGTTTTGTGCTGTATGACGCTGTCCACTTGACTTCAGTTTTACCAGGGCTCCTTGATGCTGCTCTGGGTCAGATGCTGCCTTGATGTCACCTTAACAATGGTCAACAATGAAGTAGTGATACTCCACAATGTGGACTTCCCCTTGCTGGCCAATTGTTCTCGGGCACCGTTCTCTGAGAATCCTTGAATTCTAGCAACAGCAACATCACCGGGCTAGTTCACCACCCATTCACTGTGAGGCATTCTCAGAGACAGCAAACCAGGAAAGAAAGAAATAAGGCAGATATTACAGTAACATAAAGAAATATTTTAAGAAAAAAATGCTTATTTTTATTATTTTTAAATACTTATTTGAGGCGATTTATATCCTCTTGCATAAATTTGTTTAAGGCAAGAGCATTCCCTGCGTAATAATAAACACCATCATGAAAAACCTAGCCACCTCTCACTAAACAAAGTATAACTTTACCACAGCACTTTGCAGTATTTTACTGAAAGAATAGTTTGTAATACCTGACCCTGGTTAATTCATTGACCCTAATCAACAGAGCTGACCCACTGTTTTCAATGGATGTTAATTCCGTCTGTGATAACACAGAACCAGCTACCCCTGAGCTTTTCCTTGCAAATTTATGAGATTTTCTGGAAATAATTAGAAAAACTGGGAGGCTGAGTTTTAAGATACTGCAGTGGAAATAAACTTACACACTGACGTCATGTGCAATTGTACAAAGCCACACTGCTATTTACAGAGCACTTGCAGCGACCCATAAATGTCCAGCTTTGTTCAAAAATGCTCAATCTAAATCACATTTAGCATCTCATATATGTCAGCGTTGATGCCATCAGAGGGAAAGGTAAATAGCTGCTCAGTTGCAGTCACTGCCCTATAGAAACTAGCCTTTGAAAATTGAAAGGAGGGGGTGGCAGGAATCAGCCACAGGACTACTGAAAGGTGCTGAGACAGAAGTGTTTTCATTTGCAGAAGGACAACCATCATGTTTGGGAAAGGAAGTTGCCTACAGGCATGCCTACAGATAGCTTTTAATTCATTTTAATTCATTTTATTTACAGCGCGGTAACAGGCCCTTCCGGCCCAACGAGTCCGCGCTGCCCTTTTTAAACCCAAATTAACCTACCCGTACGTCTTTGGAATGTGGGAGGAAACCGGAGCAACCCGGAGGAAACCCACGCAGACACGGGAGAAACGTACAAACTCCTTACAGGCAGCGGACGGGAATCGAACCCCGATCGCTGGCGCTGTAACAGCATCGCGCTAACCGCTACGCTACTGTGATCTTTCACTGTTCTTAAGTAAGAAGCTCCGCCATTGAAGTTACTTCTTGACTCAGAGTACGTGATGAGGACTACAAGTTATTTTTGTTGTTTGAGGAACATTTTGCCCTGTATTCCAATACACATGAACTAAGTTAAGACCCAAGAGAATGCAATTCACTTAGGACTCTTACAGGCACCTAAGAAAGAGACTTTCATCCTATCAGCCTGATCCGGATTTAAGCCTAGTTTCATTGTTGAACAACAGTGTGGTAGCAATGACATAATTTAGAATTAATGTTTCTTTGAAGCAACAGATATATTATGCAAATAATCCTATAAAATTTTCAAAATCTAATCATCAAAAATAAAGCTACTTGTCAACTCTCTTGACATATGTTTTGATTTCATGAGAACTGACTAAAACTGTCTTGAATCTCAGTAGACAGAATCGTATGTTTTCCTAGTTTCCCAGTAACTGCTAACCTTGGGCTAGTTCAATGTCAAAGCACTGAGGGAAAAAAACTTCCTTAAATAATAAAACATGTTCCAGTGTGGCTCATAAGACAGTTTGTGTGCAAGAGAAACTAAATAGGTTTTATTACTGTAAGTAGTATTTTGTTGGACATTATTTTCTTTGAAGTAAACCAGAATAACAGTGAACGTCAGTAAAGCCATCGACTTACAGAGCCCTGTTAGTAGCTAAAATTTGTCCAGAAACACTATATTGGAATAGCATGGGTTATTTAGAAAACACTCTGGAGCCATCGGTGTCTATATTCATTAACATTTTATGAGTGAGGCATGCAGGTAAAGTGGCCAGAAAAATAAAAAGGAAAAATCCAAAAAAGTAAAACCACTAAATACAGCAAAACAGGTGGCTCAGTGATGTCCATTGCTGTAAGTTTCAATGAACTTATTCTAAATAACAATTATGGTAACTAATCATTCAGTTATTCAGTCATCACTGAAGGAGTAGATCTTTATCTACTTTCTATCTGGACAACTGGAGTATAAAGTCAGCATAAATTATACCAAATCTGCACAAAACCCTGGAGAAGTGTGGGCAACATATGAAAAATATATGGGAAGAAACCCAGGTTAGATTCATCAGAAAGTTAGCCAGACTTCCAAGGATTAAACTATGAAGAGAGAGTATTTTAAGGGGAGATGATAGAGCAAAAAAGAGAGAATCTATTTCTGTTGTTTGGGGACTCTAGGGTGAGAGATGATTGTCACAGAATTAGAGCCTGGGCTTTCACAAATAAAATTAGGAAAATCTCTACACCGAGATGGTGGAAATTTAAAATTCTTTCCACAATTGACAACTGTGCTGTGTTAATTGATGACTTTGAATCTGTGATTAATTAAGACTTTTCTCAACTAGATTTGAGGGATACAGGGAAAGAGAGTTATGTACAGTTTAATCGTAGTTCAGCCATATCGTCACAAGAATGGCAGGAGTGGTTCAAAGAACTCATCTATTCCGGTATTCCTAATGTAACCCATGAAAAGCACAACTGAAAAGCAATATCAAAGCTACTTGGGTGACACTCTTATAGCTGACATATTTGGAAATTTGGTGTCATTTTACAACAATGCTGGAGTAGAGAAGGTAGATGAGTGCTGTCACTGGTGAAAGGCAGATAACGATCTTCCACATAAAGGCAACTACCACTTCCTAACAGAATAGTAAATTGGTTGTTTATAAAATACATTAACAATCCGGTTCTGTTGAAAGACTGCACTCTCTGCTGACGGCCAAGTAAGATTGATTCAGCTGTATAAAGGCCTTGCATGGTTTGCCCAAATAGATTACAGATAAGCATTGAAACTGATGTGTTGGAGGACTGCCAATATCAAAGATCAAGTAACAAAGTATGGCTCAAATATACCAGTCAGAATAGCCAAGGAATCAACTATTGAATCCCCAAGATCTAAAATTCAAAACATCTGAAATAAGTTTTAAAAAGGGCGGGGGTCGGGGTGGGTGCGAGGCCACCTATAGCATATGTTAATGATTTTTCAATTTGCATCCTGTTTGACTGAATTGTTCATTGTAAAGATGCCAGCAATGAACCAACATTGCTTAATTTATTTAAACACACACGCTGTATGAGACAAAGGGTTCATTTGCATCAAGTACGAACTATGAATAAGCCACTTTCAAAAGTTAAAGTCAAGAACAGGATAATTTAGACTGGCTGATTAACCTGTTGATTGATGTTTAATTGACACAGCTTCTTTTGCTTGAGGGCAATGCTTTCTGTTGGTCCAGAAATGCTGGGAAAGAGAGAAGGTTTTGTTTCATACTTCAATTAAAGTTTGGGGCCTCCTATACATTGCCACTACCCTCAGCTCCTTTGACAAGCCATTGTGCAAGACTTAATTCATTCATATTTAAGTTTGTTTACAGTGGAGGATTAACATACCCCAGCAGGGAATACGCCTGGAGCTGTCTACCACAGAGATTTCATAAACAAAATGGATATCACATCTCTTATATTCTGTACCTGTATTGAAGTAAGTGCTGAAATAGCAGAAAGCTCTTGGCCGTATCTCCTAAAGGGATCCATAATCAAACTACTAACAAGGCAGAATTGCAAAACCTACTCAAGATGCATTTTTAATAAACTTTAAAATTTATTTATAGCTGCTATAAACTGAATACTACACTTTATAAAAGTGGTTGACCTACAATTCTGATTTTTCTTTCAAATAATATCTTTGAATGTTTCTGTCTTCATTTCTCACCCTCCAAATCTTTCCAACTTCCCATTACTCTTCATTGTTTGTGAGTTTTAAATGTTGCCCTTTAGTTGCTGACATCCAAACGGCAAGGCTTAGGCAGCTGGTAGTCACATCAACATAAACCTCCTGGATTTTCTAAGACCACTGAGCTGGAGAACCTGTTTATTGTTGATTGCAGTTGGTCTTCCTCAGTGCAAGCGGTGGTGACATAATTACGACAGGGCATTGTTACACCCCATGCAATTCTCTCTGTAGCAAGATTTAGGTGTCATTGCATAGTGATATATGCTCTGACCAAAATGCAGGGGACAATCAGCTCAAAGAATGGTGGGCCCCACACATTGCAGGAAGTCTAGAGGGACATTACTGAGATAAATTAATGAGCCTTAGCTCAGTTTCCAAACAAGGGCTACAATATAAGAGCACTCTTATCCCTCATATTGCAGCCTTTATTACTCTGCATACTTCTCAAATATTTTTCTTCTTGTCCTTTTTTTTTAAGACTTTCTCATCTTTAGGTCCTTTTACACTTCAAGTTTTGGGCCATGGGAGAATGATGTGCATGGGTCTGAAATGTTATCACCAAAATGACAGAGCCAGATTTATTAATATAAACACAGAGAGCCAGCATATAAACATCAGCCCTTCATGATCCAAACTACAGAGGTATTACATTTGTAAGTTCCCTTTTACTTACCCACTCATTTCCCTGTTTTTCTCTCTCTCTCATCTCCCCCTTTTTGCTTTATCCCATTGCCTCCCCAACCTCTTACAAAACAGGAAATAATCATTGGTTTCTTGTTATGAAGGTTAAAATTTTCCTCTTGAATATCATTTATGAACAAAACTTCCTCCTTAAGTGATCGCTACAGAAGTGCTGGAGGATAAGGATGAGGCAGACACGTTTGATGGGACTGGAGTTAGATAAAGATATATGTATAAGAACATAAGAAATCAGAGCAAGAGTAGACCTTGGCATCCTTCAGACCTGCTCCACCAGGTGTCCAAATCACGGCTGATTTTGTACATCAGTGCTATTTTACAGCAACTGTTGAGATATCCCTCAGTTCCTAGAAATCTAATGATCTCTGTTTTTTCACAACTGTGCTTTCACAGCCATCCATGCCATTCCAAAGGTTCAACACCCTCTGGGTAAAGAAATTTCTCCATGAGCATGGAGAAGGCACAATGAGTACATGGTTACAGCATAGGTAGATGGCTTCTATACCTATTGAAAGGCTCCCTAGTACAATAAGATGGACTCTTGACTTCACAATCTATCTTATTATGACCTTGCACCTTATTGTCTGCCTGCACTGCACTTTCTCTGTGACTGTAACACTTTATTCTGCATTCTGTATTGTTTTACCTTGTACTACCTCAATGCACTGTGTAATGAATTGATCTGTATTGACGGTATGCAAGACAAGTTTTTCACTGTACCTCGGTACAAGTGACAATAATAAAGCAATTTACAATGGACCCAGTGTGACTTTGGAATTAGCCATAACTTTTAAAGCTGATGACCATACATTTGTTAATGCAGACATAACTGTTTCTAATATAGAGGGCAGCTATAAATTATGACCAAAATAAGACCTTTTGAAAATTTCTTTCAAAATTCCTAGACAATTAGTAATTTCACCTTTTAAGGAAAATGATGATTCTGCAGCATAAGCTGGATCTTAATATACACGAATATTAAAGAATACTGCTGATTCTCCCTCAAGTAGCCTCCTAAAGCTAACTCAAAAAATTCTAAGTAGCTTTCATGTATGTAATTTAATTACAAACCAAGCCTCGATCGTGCAATTTCTCAATTTAACAGGAGCTTGAGTGACATCAATGCAAGGTTGCAGTTGGAAAATGAGAGGTAGACTGAAGCCAGTGATGTCACTCAAATCTTGGTAGCAGTGTGATGATACCGAAGCTGGAAGGTCCCCCAGCTGGAGATGAGGCTTACACCCTTATCACAGGGATATTTTAAACAGAGAGATGAAGTAAGAATTAGTGACACTGGGAACAAGAGTGATCAATTCAAAGGTACTGGAGTTCCAATAGAATAATAAAGATTTGACAATTTGGCTCTGATAACCAGACAATTGATGTCCCATTAACGGAAACATAGTTTACAAAAGACCATTGAGATAACAAAGGGATGTCGGTCTAGATTTTGGATACTTTTTTCCCCAACAAAAACGAAAATACTGACTTCTTTGGAGATTATCTTGTGTTGCAGTTTGATTTAATATGTCTCCTTTTTCCATGAAGCTTTATAAAATGGAATTGAGAGTTAGATCAAATTCAGCAACTTTCAAATGAGTAATGTCCTCTATATAAACATCTCTCTTCTTTTGTTCTTTCATTGGCTTCCACAACACAATCTTGCAGTATCTGCCTCACCATCTGTCAGTAACATGTCTGGAACACTCCTGGTGATGCAAGTGCCAACAGATGTACCACTTCTGATTCATATTGCACAAGACCTTAGTTAGCAAGAGTTCCCATACATAGCTAGAGAAATCTACCTCCAAATTGCTAAAATCAAAATTTTACTTTATTTTATCCTAAAATATATAGAAATTCATTTTGTAATTTAAAAGATGTGCAGATAAGGACCCTAATCATGGCTTTTGGATCAACCTGATTTATCAGAATTAATCAATGAAATTTCCAAGATGATGAAATTTTATCCTGCATAAAGTACTGTCCACCTAGTAGTTATGCCTTGAAGATATCCACTGGCTCCATTCCCCCAGGAGGCACTAATTTAAATAGCATCGGTATTTCAATGCGTTATACTCCCTTCTTATGACTCCAGAGCATGCAGTCTGTTTCTCTGATTCTGGTTGATTGTGAATGCACAATCACCGATGAACAATCTAAAAAGATGTCAGCAATCACAACCGCCATTTGGAATTAGCCTTTCCACTGTGGCATCTGTATTTTGCATGTAGCAAACTATATTGCAAATAGAAGGTATCTCAAGGTTATTTGCAGGAAGAGCAATGGACATCAATCAGTGGAGGTTAAGAAATGATTAAATACACAAAGGATTCATTTTCCAAAAAACTTTCTGCAAAATGGTCCAGTCTGGAAACATCTCCTCCTGTCTGATCTCAGAAGCTAAGTAGAATAATGGCTGTTCAGTATTTTAACAGCTGGCCACCTGGGAGTACCAAGTGAAATTAGAGTTACCTGGAGAGAGAGTCACTCTGTTGAAGCACCTGAGATGCCCCAATAATCTCAGAAACCCCAGAGCTGATTTAGTCCTTCAGGGAGCAATGCAAGAAAGGATTTGTTGGTTACCTCTGGCCAACAGTGTTGTGACAATTGATGATCATCAGTGGGGAAATGATTGGGAATGGGCAATAAACCTGAGTCAGTGAAGCAGACCACAGGTTTGTAGCCTTAAGGATGGAGCAGACCACACTGAGAGCGAGGCAATGTAACTCAGTGTATGCTGGTGGAATGAACACAGCAGAGATCATCCAGAGAAAGCTAACATGCATGCAGTACCTCATGCAGGGTAGGATCTTGAGCAAGAAGGTAAAACATAGCAAAATTGGTCAGAATAGTAGAGGCAATTAGGTATTGAAGACATTTGTTAACTTTTCAGTGGAAGCAAAGATGGCCCTTGCCAGAAGTTAAGGTGCACTAATTGCCCAAATGTAGGATTTGTTGTTCAATCTGAACCTTAAGTCATTCTGGAAAGAAGATGGTATTTCATTAACCATCTATAACTCAGAAATATTGTCATCAACAATATTATACATTCAAATAATATTATTCTGAGTGACTTTACTTTACCACATGCTGAATAATTGACCAATTAGATAGAGGGAGACAGACAAATCAGCTAGACTTTCTGGTCACTAATGTTCTCGCATGAATAACTGCTGGCAGTACTTCTGTGTAAATGTCGGTCGAACTTATGTTCTGTCAGAGCTGCAATGTCCCCATAATTTAATATTCAGTCAACACTCACTGATTAGTCTCAAACAAAGAACAACTTAGCAAAATACTGGAGCACGGTTCATCGCCAATAAGATGACTTTTACCTTAAAACAGACATGGAGTAGGGATTATCCTTTGCACATGACCCACACACTGACCGGATTGATGGATTGGGAAATTCCTGTAAAGTTAAATTTACTTCCTGTAGTTTTCCTGCAATCAGGATATTTTTAGGAAATTACAGACAGATAATTTACTTTTGGTTTCGATAACAGAAGCTATTCTTACAAAAAAAAGCAAAATTGCCATATTTTGGCTTAATTCTACCATTGTATGTGTTTTAATACATAGTGTTCGACTTTTATTGTTCCTATTTTTCTTATGAGTTCAGACTCCAGGAAGCAGCCTGTACAAAGCTGTAAAGCGAATATTGATCGAGCAGTGACCACCCAATCTAATTGTGATGAAGGCCCTGCATAGCATGCAGCCAACTCCTGCCAAAACACATTTCTGCCTTTGAAACTGGGTGACTCTGTCCCTGAAGCACTCACTCCCCTGTGTATAACTCGGACTTGTGCCCTGAGAAAAGAAACAGTTTGACTTGGTTCTAGCATTTCACTGTGGGTTCTTTTCCCAGCCCGATGCAGAATATAGAACAACTAATAAATATTAACAGACTGCAATGTGCGTAGACTAACTGCTTCAGTGAAAGCTGTTAAAAATTTCACAACAGTTTACCCCCCTCTTGCTGGTCCTTTTGGGGAAATCATTGTTGTACAACTGGATTTAGGAACTTAAGCCATCTCAAGGTGGGTGGGCAGTTTTTATGGCAGCCAGTCAAACACTGTGCGGCAGAAACAGTATAAATCCCCAGTTATATTTCTTCAGCATGCAGAGCTTGAATTTGTTTTTAGGAATTCACAGTGCGCTCGTCTGCTCACATAACCTCCAGAGTGACCCTGTTCCTGGCACCCACTAAGAGCACCTGTAATGGGAGATATTGTGCAGATGAACACCTGTTCTCCATTGGGAATCAGACTAGGAACAGTTTAATGGAACAAGAGTCAAGTCTGTGACACAAACATTGACAAACCAGGCGGACTGGGAAGCAAAAAAGGAATAAGAGGTGGATAAGAACAAGAAATCTCTTTTACTGCAAGGAAGACCTTACATATGGTAATCAGACTAAACATATAATATATTTACTAATTGCAAAACCAAGTTTCACCCAACTCTGACCTCTTTTAAAACTGCTGACTTCCTGCAGCTTTAACTGATTTCCAAGTTTCAACAAGATAATATCTGGGCTCTCAGACACTGGCTCAATGAAATATATTACATTTATGGCTCAGCAGTAAGTTTATGGCTGATTCTTTGCCAGGCATTATCGAATGCATCAGATGTGCCTCGATGTCAATAAATGCACCAACATTTTGGGGTGGTGTAATCTCGGTGACTGGCTTTCATGCTACATTAAGTGCAAAAATCGGTACCTAATCTGTTTATTACGGTCATATATTTTAAGTTAAGAAGTTTGCATAAGATTTCTCCAAAATAAAACTTAGTTTCACACACCTGAAAACAAAGGGTGAAAATTCTAGGTTGTAAGCATAATTCCCCTTACAGCTCCGACTCCAAAAGCAGCAGAGGTTTATTTGAGAGTTTAATGGAGTGTGTATGAAGAGTCACACCTGTGGTGGAAGGTTACAGCTGTTTGTTCTGTTAGGTCAAAGATCTTTAGGTTATACAACTGCCAGAGGCTAGAGAATGGTCGGTTATTCTCAGCATACAAAGCACTAGTATCAGGATTTTGTACTCATTTCACAACGACCCTGGAAGTGAGAATATCACCAGTGACTCCAGCTAATGCAGCTTTCTGATACTTGGGATCACTTGCGTCACACACAATTATCATTTGCAGATGTCATCGTTGTCAAAGAATTCATCCAGTTTCCTTTGCTTTCCCAAATGATTTCACGTACAAAAAGCTATTGCATATAAAAAGTTCCTTAACTAAGGTTACGTTTCTTAGTTTACTGCAGAAACTAAAGTGCAAATGGGCGGGAGGAGACCAATAAGAATACAGATTAAAGAAATACTTAACCCTTTACTTGCTCTCAAAAGCATGGGATAATGTGGAAGAACATTTAACAGTACATGGCTGTGGCAGCCAGGATGCATTTAAATTGGTGATTTGGTTTATTATTGTCACTTGTACTGAGGTACAGTGAAAAACTTGTCTTTCATACCATTCATACAGATCAATTCATTACACAGTTTGCACAACGGCGTATAAGAACTTTGGCTGCTGCTGACCATGTTTATACATTTAGTGCAACACACTGATTTCTGTAGTTTCTTCATCCAACTCGGTTTTGCACTAACCCTGCACTAATTTTGTATTCTGTATATACTGTTTTTTGCACTATTTGTACTTCCACAATTTTTTTGTCTGCGTTTATTGTATGTCCTCTGTTCTATATATGTCCTCTGTTGTGTGAGTCTGGGGGAAACGACATTTCGTTCCTCCATGTGTTTTTATAGCATATGGGTGAGTGCCAATAAAGTAACTTGAACTATTGAAATAGTACAGGGTAAAACAACAAGGGTGCAGAATAATGTGTTATAGCTACAGAGAAAGTGCATTGCAGGTAGACAATAAGGTGCAAGGTCAGAACGAGGTAGATTGTGAGGTCAAAAGTCCCCTTTATCATACCAGGGGACCATTCAATAGTCTTATAAGAGTAGGATAGAAGCTGTCCTTGAGCCTGGTGGTACATGCTTTCAGGCTTTTGTATCTTCTGGCCGATGGGAGAGGGGAGAAGAGAGAATGTCCGGGGTGGGTGGGGTCTTTGATTATGCTGGCTGCTTCACCAAGGCAGCAAGAAGTGTAAACAGAGTCCACTGAGTGGAGGCTGGTTTCTGTGGTATGCTGAGCTGTGTCCACAACTCTCTGCAGTTTCTTGTAGTCACGGGCAGAGCAGTTGCATACCAAGCGTGATGCATCCAGATTGGTGCATCAATAAAAATTAGTGAGGATCAAAGGGGACATGCCAAATTCCTTTAGCCTCCTGAGGAAGTAGAGGTGCCAGTGAGCTTTCTTGGCTGTGGTGTCACATGGTTGGACCAGGACAGGCTATTGGTGATGTTCACTCCTAGGAACTTGAAGCGCTCAACCTCAACACCATGAATATAAACAGGTGCGTGTGCACCGCCCCCTTTCCTGAAGTCAATGACCAGCTCTTTTGTTTTGCTGACATTGAGGAAAAGGTTGTTGTCATGACATCATGTCACTAAGCTCTCTCTCTGCTTCCTGTACTCCGACTCTTTGTTATTTGAAATAAGGCCGACTACAGTGATATCATCTGCAAACTTGTAGATGGAGTTAGAGCAGAATCTGGCCGCACAGTAGGGAGTAGAGTCGGAGGCTGAGGATGCAGCCTTGATGAATGGAAGACACTCAGAATCAGAATTATTATCATTGACTAATATGTCACGAAATTTGTTGTTTTGTGGCAGCAGTACAGTGCAAAGGCATCAAATTACTGTAAATTACAAAATAAATAAATAAATAGAGATAATAAATAAATAGTGCCCAGAAAAGGGAAAAATAAAGTCGTGTTCATGGACCGTTCAGAAATCTAATGGCAGAGGGGAAGAAGCTGTTCTTAAATCATCGAGTGTGGGTCTTCAGGCTCCTGTACCTCCTCCCCGATGGTAGTAACGAGAACAGGGCATGTCCCGGATGGTGGGGGTTCTTAGTGATGGATTGCCACCTTCTTGAGAAACTGCCTCTTGAAGATGTCCTCGATGGTGGGGAGGGTTGAGAGCTGGCTGAGTCTACAACCCTCTGCAGCCTCTTGCAATCCTGTACCTTTACATCATACTCAAAACATCCATGTAAATAGAATTTTATTGCGCCTGGAATAACCATGCCCTCAACAACTTTTGGGAAGTTCAGGTAATAAATGACAGGATACTTGGCTACCCATGATATAGTATTCATAGAGAAATTCCATTTAGAACACATACCTGTATTTTGCTCCAAAATCTGTATTTTTTTTTACAACCAATTGTGAAAATAACTCAGGTTTATAAACATGCTCTTATTTCTGCACAAAACCTGTTCATGCATGGTCAGCTGAGAAGCAACTCAGAAAAATGTGAGGTGTCCTTACAGATTAAAATGCAATTGGCAGCAGATGGTGGTATTGTCAAAAAAAATGTACTAAAGGAGCGTCACATTGCCAGAAGAAATTTGAGGGATTGTTCCAATCTGTGGAAGATCCCAGCCCCTGAAATTTTTCAGGGGCTGAATCATCTGAGAAGGGGTTCCGATTTGTCCTTGCAGTAATTAATAACTCTTTTCCCAAATTCCAGGGACAATATGATTTATGAAATCAGATAAATGCTTTAATAGCACTTGCCTTCACCTGGCAATTTAAGATAGATCAACATCAATGCCCATGGTGGATCTTCCAGACTAACACTAAAAACAAACCTGAGTAGCTTTAACTCTAAAGGAGACACTTTGCCCTGAGACAGAATGTAATTGGTCTCTTCAGGGAGTACAAAAAGTCCCAGAAGAAACTTATACCGGCTCTCAGTTAAGATAACTTTATCTTTATTAGTCACACGTACATCAAAACACACAGTGAAATGCATCTTTTGTGTAGGGTGTGCTGGGGACAGCCACAAGTGTCACCACGCTTCAGGTGCCAACACAACATGCCCACAACTTCCTAACCGTATGTCTTTGGAATGTGGGAGGAAACCGGAGTACCCGGAGGAAACCCACGCAGACACGGGGAGAACATACAACTCCTTACAGACAGTGGCCGGAATTGAACCCGGGTCGCTGGCGCTGTAATAGCATTACGCTAACCACTACACTACCGTGCCTGCCGGAATAGTCAGAATTGACAGATATACTTTAAGAACTTGAAAGATGGAACTTGTGACAACCTGCAACTTTACCAAGATCTATCACTAACACACTGGTTCCCGTTGCCAGAAATTGCCTGGAATGATAAAGACAAGTACATGGTAAATCAAGCTTGGATGCATTGAAACTTGATTAAAGAGGTAGGTTTCAATTCCAGAGCTTAGGGACTGGCAGCTGGCAGTATATTCATCATCACTAGAGCAATATAAAATTATGAAAATATCAAAGAAGTCAGATTGAAAGATCACAGGTTCCTCAAAAGCTGCAGCTGTGCTTTACTTTTCTATGTTCTAAAGGAGGAGGTTACAGAGAAAAGGTCAGGCAAGGCCAGGGGAGCAATATGAAAACAAAGGTAAGAGATTTAAAATTAAGACATTGCTTATCCTGGGTGTAATGCAGCCCACATACTGGGCCCTTGGTGTGAAAATGGAACAGAATATTTTCCTCTCTGTAACACACAGTGCAATAAATCTACCTTTTGCTGTCTCATACAGTGTGTTTGTCAATGCAATCTCCTGATCAATCGAAGTTTAAGTCAGAGTTTGTCACTGAAATCTCCAAATGAGGTGACTGGCATATGACAAATGTTCGGTGGGAACATGCTTCCATTTGATGGAAAATAAATTATAGGATATATTATAAATTTGGGTCAAAGTTAATTTTGAGTTATTATGTATTCTGCTATTAGAAACATTGGAACAGGAGTAAGCACTTTACCTTTTAACCCTGGTTTGCCATCCATGGATCCATGACTCCATATGTTTATTTATATATATAAACCCCAATACTTCGATTTACAAAATTCCTATCAACATCCAATTGATGCACTAGTGAATTCCACTCTTCCACACATCCTTTATATCCAAGCCTTTCCAAACCTCTCATTTTTAACCTATGCACCCTAATCTGTGGAATTCTCTGCCCAGGGAAGCAGTAGTGGCTACCTCATTAAATATATTAAATATATGGCTGTGTGGCTCGGCACAGCTCGAACACCATCTATAAATTCACCGATGACACCACTGTTGTTGGCAGAAATCTCAGATGTTGACAAGGAGGCGTACAGGAGTGAGATAGATCGGCTGGTTGAGTGGTGTCACAACAACAACCCCGCACCCAACGTCAGCAAGACCAATACATTGATTGTGGACTTCAGGAAGGGGAAGTCAGGAGAACACACACCAGTCCTCATTGAGGGGTCAGCGGTGGAAAGGATGAGCAGCTTCAAGTTCCTGGATGTCAACATCTCAGAGGATCTATCCTGGGCCCAACACATTGATGCAATCATGAAGAAGGGCGCGCCAGCAGTTCTACTTCATTAGAGTTTGAGGAGATTTGGTATATCACCAAAGACTCTCGCAAATTTCAACAGATGTACAGTGGAGAGCATTCTTACTGGTTGCATCACCGCCCGGTATGGAGGCTCCAATGTGCAGGATTGAAAGAGGCTGAAGAACGTTGTAGACTCAGCCAGCTCCATCAAGGGCACCACGCTCCCCACCATCAAGGACAGCTTCAAGGGGCGGTGCCCTCAAGGCGGCGACATTCATCATTACCCAGGGCATGCCCTCTTCACGTTAATCCATCAGGGAGGAAGTACAGGAGCCTGAAGACCCACACTCAACGTTTCGGGAACAGCTTCTTCCCCTCCGCCATCAAGAGTTTCTGAACAGTCCATGAATCCATGAACACCACCTCGTTATTCCTCTTTTGCTCTATTTATTTATTTTTGTAACTTACGGTAATTTTATGTCTTTATGTCTTGCACTGTACTGCTGCCACAAAACAACAAACTTCACAACATATGTCAATGATAATAAACCTGATACTGATTCTGATATTTAAGACACAGTGAGATAGATTTTTGCATAGTCGGGGAATTAAGGGTTATGGGGAAAAGGCAGGTAGGTGGATCTGAGTCCACGGCCAGATCAGCGGAGCAGGCTCAACGGGCCAGATGGCCGACTCCTGCTCCTATTTCTTATGTCCTTACAATTTGGCACGGCAAACCAACAAAGAATAATTTGTCTACATCCCTAACAGTTCCCCTTTAATAAGTTCAAAATCAAATCACTTGCTATCCTCAAATTCCAAACTTAATTCAGGCACATCCATTCTGAATCCAAACCCAAGCCTGAGGACTTACAATTATTTTGATACCCAATATATCCTAACTTCAATGTACATATTCAGGTAGCATGGGGCTCAGGAAGAGTACTGACCCTTACTGCATTCATTCACAAAGCCCAGTCCAATCCAAGCCTAAGACATTATCCGTTTTTTGCAGCTGATCCTATCTGTTCCTGACATATACCGTCAGTCCCTTCGAGCTTGGGTCAGATAGTCAGGCGTTATGCTGCATTTCCGAACTTCTGAAATGTGGTGCCCAGAACTAAGCACAACTGATGCAATCTAACTTTGTCCTAGTAACTTTTCTAATGAGATCAATTAAACTTTACTATCTGTCTTGGGATTTTAAATTATCACAGTTAAATAGATCTAAGTATGTATATTATTCTCAAAGTCTTCTTGAAAAAATGTAACATCCTCACCAAATCCCTAGCCCCTGTTCCTGTTTGCAGTAAAACAATACATCAGGGATGGCTCTGAGCACCTCAAGTCTCTCTGGTAGGAGCATTTGGAAGTTACGCACAAACAGCAGAAGCAGCAGAGAAAGGAGCCCAAACAATCCACCCACCCATTCCAACGTGCACCATCAATCACCTGTGAATTCTTCACTGGAATCTTCAGCACATTAGGAATAGATCAGAAGCCATCATAGGCAATCCCAAGAGACTGCCAAAGAAGAATTGTTGGAATTGCCGCAGGTAACCTGCCATGCCTTTCTGAAAGCTCCTGGGAACTTTGAGTCGATCAATAAAATCTTCCCATTATTTATTCATGACGTTATAATTCATTTACGTCAACTCAAGTAATGCCTCGGGTAAAATGGTAAATGATTTGGAAGCTTCAAAATATATATGGTTAGAAATTCCTGCTCTAAGTTTATAAGTCTATTCAAGCTTGCCTACCACTGAAGTCACACAGAAGGCAAAACTATTGTCGGTTTAACTGGCAAGTTAAACCTGCAAAATCTCATCGTCCTGCTTAGTAAAATGCAACATTTGTGCAACGGTACTATCACAGAAAAAATTGTCTTTCAAAGTGAGTAAGGATGTGAGTCCAACCTTCTGAATATTAGTTCAGATAATAACAAGCAAAGACTAATTCGTAGAACATAGAACATTACAGCACAGTACAAGCCCTTTGGCCACAATGTTGTGCCAACCTTTTAGCCTACTCTAAGATCAATCTAACCATTCCCTCCCACATACCCCTCCATTTTTCTATCATCCATGTGCCTATCTAAGTGTCATTTAAATGTCCCTAATGTATCTGCCTCTACTAGCACCTCTGGCAGCACGTTCCATGCACCCACCACTCTCTGTGTAAAAAACTTACCTCTGATATCCCCCCTGTACTTTCCTCCAATCACCTTAAAATTATGCCCCCTTGTGTTAGCCATTTCCACCCTGGGAAAAAATCTCAGGCTGTCCACTCAAACTATGCCTCTTATCATCTTCTACACCTCAATCAGTAGACAAGTTAGAGAGTTCTAATGCAAAATCAGGGTGTTGTTCTATGACACCACCTCCTGCATTATAACCACCGTTGATCAACTGAGGAGCCCAGAAAAGAATATGACCAGAAATTATGTTCAGTGTTTGGGAGCTTAAATAGAACACAAAGTACAATACTACTATTGGCCTGTTAGTGGAGAAAGTCCTCAAATGTGTCTTTGGCACCTGTTGAATAGGGCTGTTCAATCCCAGAAGAAACTTCAGTAACATGCTGCATCTGACAGGTTCATACAGAAAGAAATCTTAGTAAGAGTACTGTACTAGTAAAGATGTAGTTGCCTGGTTCCATGAAAGTATTTGATAACGTCGAGCACCATAATAACATTGCTCCTCATGTGTGTGTAAAAGGAATAAAGAAAGAATAGTCTGAGCCACCACCGTGTAACTTAAGTTCCACAGGTGGCCTAACATTGTTCTATTGTCATCAAAAGTAAGCAAGACTGCTAGATTTTCAAGGAGCACCATTCAAGTCCAGGGAAAAAGCAGGATATGAGGGCAATTTCCTTTAGAGCTCACACAATCACTTAAGTAGAGTGAAGTGCTAATTTCTTCATATGTAGTCCAGTCATTAATCAAAGCATAATACGGTTTGCACTGGAGTTCTGGTTGTTCAAAGGCATTTGTAATTAGCTGTGTGCAAGGAAGATTTTAAGGGTTGGGCTCCACACATTGAAGGGAGAGATAATGCTGATAACCTGCAAAGCAGCAGCAGCTACTGAGTAACACACACAAAGTGCTGGAGGAACTCTGCAGGTCAGGCAGCAACGACTGAGTACTTCATACTTCCCCAGCAGCTCTAACACACAACTGACATCTGGTAAATACCAGCATGGCTTTAGTACAACAATCTTCGGTTAGAACAAAATAAGCTCAACTTGACTAAAACCATAAATGGATGCCAGCAGGGTAGAACACATGTAATTGAAAGTGCTCTTTGATGTGACACTACTAAGCAAATTAAAAGTATGACTTCACTGTCCATCAGTTGACATTCCACTTTCACCTTGTAAATCAAATATTCGGCTTTGTTTTAATCCTTTGCTCCAGAATAAAGATCCCCATCTGAATTTATAAATATTACGTGTCCAGAAATTACCATGATTTTTCCCACAGTACAATTTAGAACCTCATGACAGGCCTAGACTAAAACCTCTGAATATCCTGTTACTTCTCTATTTCCTGGAATATTTACTAATATAGACTTAAATACTAGAGAGTCTGTAATTAACCTAAGGCCTCTTCACATGCAAGTAGTCTTATAACCCTGCTGCCATACAGCAGATTATTTGCCTCCCCATGGTGTGTGGCATTTGTACAGGCCAAGTTTGACAAAGAACAGAATGGGATATTCTGTAGACCGCATTGAGATTTCCAAATTATACTCTGTTGGGAGTGAAACAAAGGCATATTGTTGAAGTGATGTGGTTAGATCTCACCAGGGTCTAATTAAAACTTAAACTGAAATGAAAGCTGATTGCACGAATTAAGCTGACACATCAGGAGGATGGGCAATGAGGCAGAAGATAGATCTGGAATCTCTCCAGGGAGGTAATAACTGCCTCCAGTCAAGTTGACCATCAGTAATTAGTTTAGATTGGAGAGTAAAAGTTTACGGATTTAAACAAAAGAAATATTAGTGACTGCTGACTCCATTCCTTTTTATTAGTGCAATGAATTAAAACTACAGGAAGTTTTGTTTTAGTCTGGCCTGAAGCAGGAACGTTTTTTTCAACACCTGGGCTGAATTATACATAAAGTCGTGAAAGATCCAGCAGCAATACTTAATGCCACTGTCTTGCTTGTCAGAATCAAACACTTCAAAGCAGAACTCCTGGATACTGTTCCTTTTGTTTCTCTGTGCCCTGAAAAAAATTGTCTACTTCTTTTAGTCGATTAGCCAGAGGAGTCATGTGGAAATTTACACTAATTCCAACCTTTTCAAGCATGAAAATGTAGCTACACTCCAGAAAAGGCAAAATCAGGGCACAAAAGTAGTTACTCAATCCACTGACCCACGCAGCCCTGAAAGCAATCACTGGTTGATCTGCAGGATTCCTGCACAGAACCCTTTCTGCAGTGGCTTGCTTACACTCATCAGGTTCCATCTGCTGAATGAAGCATTTAAGGTTTTACTGCAAGGTCAACATTTGCTATTAAATTAATTTACGAGGTTCACGTTGGAGAGGTTAAAGAGGGAAATAGGGATATGGTCTTACTTTCTCAATCTTGCTTTGACTGGAAACCCAAGATCAATGCAGTAGTGGATTTAGAATGGCTGTGAAGTGTACCTAATTTTTACTGTATTTTGTTTCATTATTTCTACAGACATGTCTCCCCAGACTAGTATGTTTTTGGCTTAATATCCTCTTGTACATGTGATGAAACTCAAGTATATGCAAGTTAACATTGATCAATGACCATCCTGGATCAAAATACAGTTCGCCCTGCGGTCATTAGCTGTATGTAAAGTGGAGATGAAAGCAATCAAAGTAAGCTGTACAATGGACACTGGCAGACGTACGAGTTCTTCTGGCTGTTTTAAGCAGGGTGCTGGCATCTTGAATATGTCGAAAGGAATCGGTTCATACTCAAGGACGCCCTCCAGAAAAGCGGAGTAGTGAACACACTGCTTAGAATCACGTCTCCAAGGTCACCACTGCGGACCCACAATACACACCAAATATAAAGTTCAGGGATGTAGGGAAAAGAGGAGAGGGAGGAGAGAGAAGCTTGGGCACAGAGGGCCCATATTTCCCTTGTGGCTTCTGAAAGAGCTTTGATTAGGTGTTTACCATTCCATTCAGCCAGATTGGTATAGGAAAGGAGAAGGTGAAACGCCCCTTGTCCAAATCTAACTAGCCTTCTGCCCACTTTCCTTTGGGAAGAGAGGGTATCCCGCCAAATAAGAAACAGGGAATTTCTAAGTGAGTTCCAGTGAGGAAACACTGGCTAAAAAAATCTGCTTGACCCAACTCAGAGCACCTTCCCGGTGCTTACTGAGGTTAGCAGCAGGTGCTTCATTTCATTAATATATCACTGAATGGCAGCTGGCAGCTACTGATTGAGCGATATTATCCACCAGCCCATACATCAACCAAGTGCAACTATTAAATTATAGGCTGCTAAAACCTGTTGCCTTGCAACATTTCACAATCTATATTTTCCGTTCTGGCTACTCAGCTGTGCCCTAAGTCATGCTGTATTCCTGGATTCAGTTTAGAAATATGATCACCGTAATATTTAGAGTACTGCATGCAATTCTGGTGACCCCACTATAGGAAGGATGTTGAGGCTTTAGAGAGGGTGCAGAGGAGGTTTACTAGGATGCTGCCTGGATTAGAGGACATGTGCTATCAGGAGAGGCTGGACAAACTTGGGCTTTTTACTCTGGAGCTGAGAGGTGATCTGTTGGAAGTGTGTAAACTTATGAGGGGCATAGGTAGGGTGGAGTAGCAATATCTTTTTCCCATTATTGATCCAATACCAGAGGGAATGCATTTAAGGTGAGAGGGGGTAGGTTCAGAAGAGACACGAGGGGTAATTTTTTTACTCAGAGTGGTGGATGCCTGATAGGGTGGTGGAGGCAAATTCACTGGGGGCTTTTAAGAGGGGCTTGGATGGGTACATGAATGAGAGGAAAATAGAGGGATATGGGCATTCTGTAGGTAGGAGGGAATAGCTATGTCAGCACAACATTGTGGGCTGAAGGGCCTGTTCTGTGCTGTACTGTTCTATGTTCTATGTTCTAATATTCCAGCATCTCTGGTTCAAGTGATTTAACCTCATAAGCAAGTTTGCATTACATTGCTTGACAGAAATCATACCAATTCATTGAAGGTTTACGTGCCTCACTCATGGCAATATCACACATGCCGTCCTATCAATGAATGTCAGTCAGTGACTGAGGAGGTGGGAGAGGTTAATAAAGGAAATGCACAATGGTGATCTGGGGAAAAGTCCATTTGGCAATGGGTTGAACGCAAAGAAATCATTAAGAATACAATTGTGCATGTGTTGTACTTGAGTTAGAAACTTTACAATAACAGAACAGCGTAGATTTCACTCAAGAAACATTCGAACACTTTCCATCTCATCAAGTGCATCAAAGTCTGTTATTGCACGCCTTCCTTGAAATGTTTTCTCTACTTACTCTTCATGTATAATAGTTGACAGAATTTCCCAGACAAGAAACAAATGTCATAAAAGAAATGTATAACTTATTTCCCTGCATTCTAATTTACTGGTGTAACATAATTAGTGTCTCTTACTATCAACATATGGCTCTTTTAATCTCTTCTCTTCTGGCTGTGTCCTTTCTCTACCAGAAAAAGAGAGTTGTTACACTTTTTGGTAAGTGAGTTCTGAGCAAAATCTAACCAGGACAGCACAGCGTCTTAAGATACAAGTGTTTATTAACAAAACAAGATTTTTTTTGTTCCAAGGCTGAAAATCTGATGCAACGTCTCATTCTTTGGTTGGAGAAGCGAAACCATAAGTTAGGAACACATTTACGAATTGCAACCATGAGAAATTTTCTGGAGCTGTAATCAACATTTATCGTGTGTTTCAGTGATTGGACTACATCTGCAATTTGCCATCATTAAATTAAAAAATAAAACATCTGTTGGAGAATGAACAGATGGAGCTAGCTGTTGTCTATGACATAGACTTGAAACTCTCAGCCAAGTTGAGAGTCCAATGTAAATCAGAAACTTTTTGGTCCCTGGGTGTATATTTCTCTGTAAGGACACACACATTCACTGACTCAATGTGAAAAATGGAAAATAAATTTTAATCTATATTTTTTTTTGTCAGCATCTTCAACATTAATGCAAGTTCCAGGCACAGGCACAAACTCCACTCTTGCCTGTTTTTTTTAAATTTTTCATAAATCACTTTTCCATCCCTCTTTGCCCAGATACAAAATAATACAAATGCTGTTGCTGTATTTATTTGTGCACTGGTAAAAATATTCAACCCATAACAAAAATAAGAAAATCAGGAAAGTATTTAAAGCTAAAATAGGCACAGGGCCAGGATTTAATTTAACCAGTTAATCCAGTTACCAGATATTTCACAGACTTCAATTGCCCATCTCTTTCTTTGTTTATAGGGATTATTTAAGAGAATGGAACATATTTTCCTTTGTGCACTTTTGATCTTTATTTTGAATAGTCCTTCCTTGCACAGTTGAAGCAACTTTTAACAAAAGCAGTTGAAGTTGCTGTGATTAACTTTGGCAAAAAAAAGAGCTCAACAAATATTTGATCAGGAATTGGAATGAAGGCTAGAGAGATAAAGATCAAGAGAGAGCTCTGAGTACAACAGAGAATACAATAGTCCCGATGTTGCTGGGATGATGGAAATGTCACTTCTATAAGTGGCCAAGGTTGAATAATGAGACAGTAAGAGATGTGGATTTCAGCTACAGATAAACGCCCATGTTTTGGGGCCCCGGCCAATCGCCAGAGGCACATCAGACATGTGCAAAGAAACTGAGTTCTGATCCAAGGAGGGAGAGATTCAGAGAAATAAAAAGGACATTTAGAGAATCAGAATTATTATCACTGACTTGTATGCCATGAAATTTCTTGTTTTGCGGCAGCAGTACAATGCAAAGACATAAAATTACGCTAAATTGCAAAAATAGATAGATAGATAGATAGATAGATAGATAGATAGATAGATAGATAGATAGATAGATAGATAGATAGATAGATAGATAGATAGATAGATAGATAGATAGATAGATAGATAGATAGATAGATAGATAGATATAGATAGATCGCAGAAGAGGAATAACGAGGTAGTGTTCATGGACTGTTCAGAAATCTGATGGCGGAGGGGAAGAAGCTGTTCCTGAATCGTTGAGTGTGGGTATTTAGGCTCCTGTACCTCCTCCCCGATGGTAACAAGAAGAGGGCATGTCCCAGGTGGTGAGGATCCTTCGTGATAGATGCCACCTTCTTGAGGCACCGCTTCTTGAAGGTTTTCTCGATGGCAGGGAGGGTTGTGCCCGTGATGGAGCTGGCTGAGTCTACAACCCTCTACAGCCTATTTCAATCCTTTGGAGGCTCCATACCAGGCGGTGATGCAACCAGTCAGAATGCTCTCCACTGTACATTTATAGAAATTTGCAAGTCTTTGCTGACATCCAAATCTCCTAAAACTCCTAATGAAGTAGAGCCACTAGCATGCCTTCTTCCTGATTGCATCAATGCGTTAGGCCTAGGATAGATCCTCCGAGATGTTGACACCCAGGAATTGACACCCAGGAACTTGAAGCTGCTCACCCTTTCCACCGCTGACCCCTCAATGAGGAACCATAGAAGGGTTGAGGACTGGTGTGTGTTCTCCCGACTTCCCCTGCCTGAAGTCCACAATCCTTGGTCTTGCTGACATTGAGTGTGAGGTTGTTGCGACACCACTCGACCAGATGATCTATCTCACTCCTGTACGCCTCCTCATCACCATCTGAGATTCTCTGATATGAGAGTTTAGAGGTAAGCATGGTCCACAAAAGGCTGGATCTAGAGGAATGCTCAGCAGATTCCGGGGATAGATGAGAAGGCAGTTAAAAATGAGAGTGTGTATTTTGCATTCGTTACATCAGAGGATGAAGAATAGATGTAGATCTTCTTCCTAGACTGTCTGTTGGGATCAATGATGACTTACTTCCATAACATTTTTGTGGGTTCTGTGGCGGCTAATGACATCAATGGGGGAACGAACCATAGACTGTTCCACAGATGAGACAGGGGGTCACTGACGGGGGCAGGCAGGTGGCTAGTTTAAGAGGTGGCATGCCATTAATGCAGGGCTTCTGCGGGTTCTCTCTGCATGGCCCTGAGGCTCTCAATACCATCCTGATGGCTTCTTCTGTTGAGTAGTTCTGGTCGCCCAGGAGTTGGTGGGTATTTTGCATTTCTCCAAGGAGGCTTTGAACGCATCCTTAAATGGAATGATGGGCATCACATATAGAAAGATTCAGAAGCAAACAAGGAAAGCAGTAGCCTGAGGCTAGACGTGAAATAGATATGAACAATTAAAGAAACAGGGAGGTAATTTCACACAGAAGGCAGTTATTGTTCATTCTGATGGAAGATAGCCAAAACTCAGCACATTATGAGCCTGCATGCAAGAAGGTAAAGGGTCTGATTCAACCCGAGCTACTGAACAAAAGACAAAGGAATCAGTGACAACGACGGACCTGGCCTCATTGCTGTAAAATGTTCTTTTCAGTTGGACTTTGTTGCACCATCTGTGCCTTGTAGAAAAGTTTCTGCAGGGAAAGAAGTACATCTGTCCACAAGTCAATAAGGTCTGCGCAGAATGTCCTGGAGGCCCTGCAGGGGAAAGAGGGAGTGGATCCTGTGGGATGGTTCCCTGAAAAGACCAAGTTACTTCACAGAATGCCTCAAACAAGCACCAAGAAGGACCCTCCCCATCAGATGCTTCATACACAGCCGGAGTCTCAGTCCCACTGCATGCTATCCTCGATGTCACTGCCACATGGATGAAGACAGTCATCTAATTCCTTATGGACTGTGCTTTTGCCAAGAATGTCCAGAAAGGGCTGCAGTAGACTTTAAGGTCTATCCTGAGTAGATACATAACACAGGACTCTGTGCACCACAGGCTTTTCACAGGAATACATGCTAACGCAAACGTCGATTGCTTCTGATGATCACCAACTCAATGATGACCCTTTGGTCTTCCAGTGCAAGAAGATGTCTGCAATCAAACACTGCCAACCAGCACACTCCAAGGTGCAGGAGTATGTGCTGAGGGATGCATTGGAGACTGGTGCAGCCACCACAAAGGCTGTGTGAGGAAGAACTACAATCCAGGGTTCTGTCACCACTGAACATTGAGAAACGGGGCTCTGAGCCGTTTAAATGTTTCACTGATGCAATGATTATGGATGATACGTTTGTGATGTTGACACATTGTTTATGAATGCATTGATTTACTTGGTACAATGAATGAAGATAATGAAGTCTTGATTATATTTCTGTATATATTGTAAATAAAGTGTATTTTTGGGACAGCAGGGAATCAGTGACATTGAAGCAAAGGTTGTGGTAGGGACTGGAAACAAGGCACTTCGTGTTAAGCAGATAAAAGTTCTAACCCAAACAAAACTGAATGGCATCAACTCATCTGCCCCCACCCCACCCCCAAACCTTGAACAGTAAGGGAAGTCAGGAAAGCTGATGGAAGGGTGATGGGTAGAGCATCAAAATAACTGTGGAAGCTGAGGACATCTCACTGACACACACCACGCAAAAGGAGCGGCAGCTAATGATAGTTTGACGCAACTGGGAAGATATGCAACAGCAATGTTCAAAAAGAGCGTTGAAGGAGAGCCATTGGAGGAGGAAAGTATGGACAATCTCATCAAATACTCAGAGAAGGTGGCAATGACAAAGGATAAAAAGAAGCATTGGAATCACAGACACAGAAGATAGCATTTAGATTTGGTTATGGCTATTTGTGGATGTTGTAAGAAGGGCAGACGTTAGACAAGAAGGGCTTAATGCAGATGTTCAGGTTAAATGCACAAAAGCTGGGAGGAGACGGCACATTTGAGAATTCTGGAGATGAAACAGAAACTAGAGATGAGGTGATAAATGGGGCAAACCGAGGAGATAAGCACGATTTTCTTTAAGGATAGGGTGATCGTTGAGGTTTTGAAGGGGAGACAGGCAACAGCAGTGGAGAAGGAATTTTTTTAAGCTATCAGTTGGGTTTAGAAGCTGAGCACATTTATATTATTACTTCACTGGCATTTCTTTACCACTACCAGGAAATATGAAATGACAGAAATTGTATGATAAAACATTGACGTAGCCGTTGATGAATCATGATTATCTGTCAAGCAGCGTACAGTAAATCCACACACAGGGTGAAGAAACCTCTGGGAAACATAGATCGTTTCCCTCCTAAGCAGGCTCCATGTCATACAAATCACTTCCCTAAATGATTCACTCATGTATCCAATATTATTATTTTTCCAAAAGAAATCTAGTTTAAATAAATGAATGTTATCTGCTTCCACTACCTTCATCAGAAGGCTGTTCTGTAGACAGATCGTTTAATGAAATAACGATCTGCGGGTCAGTTTTGAATTCACTAACCTGGAAACAGAGTTATATTTTCTCGTCTGATTATTCGAGATGAGGTGAAATGTCAATTGAAATGTCGATGGATCCTGCGCCAAGTCAGGCACAGGATCAGAGTGTAGATTCCCCAGGTGGGGAATCTCAGCAAGCTCTTGTCCACCACAGATTCCGGTGCCAGAGTGCAGTCAGAAAATTGCCAACAGATCTCTGCGAGGAAGTTCGGGACATCCACATTAGTTATGGGAGTTCCGAGCCCACTGGCACTCCGGTAGATAAATGCCAGCAATGAACTGCTAGTGAAGCTCAGCAAAAGCTAAGACTTTGGAGCAGGTACATACACATTCCCTGCCTTGTGTGAGGAAGTACAATGCAAGCATAGTCAGGTCGTTAAAATTATGGAAGTTTCCAGCAGAGTAAATAGCAATATAACACTTACAGTAGCAAAGGGTCAAAGGATCTATTGATATAGGCTTAAATTCAAAAGGTTTTAAACAGAAAACATCTTCCCTGAGAGAACTCTGAAGGATTCACTTCCAGTGTTGTTGGTTGATGCAGAAATGCCATTAACATCCTAAACTACACTGATAGGTTGACAAAAGAAAGGAAGCTGGAGAGATACAGGAACAGTATCATTAAATATAACTACAAAGCTGCGTGGAAAACAAACATCAGAGGACCATTTAAGGATTGTAAATTATTGACATTTCTAGCTGGAGTCTACAAAAGGGAACGGCTACAAAATCATAACCAGCAAAATAAGAGAGAAACTGCAGGACAAACTGGGGTATAATATTTGGTGTTACATTCACAACTTAAAAAGAAAGTTAAGAATTTTGAAAGCACCTTGCAGGATATCCTGGTGTTCAACAGCCACCAGAATACAATCACTGTTAGAGGAATCACAGTAACCAATTTGCATGCAGCAGTGTGATAACAGCCAGATAATCTGTTCTAAGGACGTTGGGGGGTGTGGGGGCACTTGCCACAGAATAACTCCCCATACTCTTCTTTGAAATTGTACCATGGAATCTTTCATATCCACCTGAGGGAGCAAACAATGAACCACAGAACAATACAGCACAATACAGGCCCTTCGGCCCACCATGTTGTGCCGCCCTTCAAACCACACCCAAGACTATCTAACCCCTTCCTCCCACATATCCCTCTATCTTAAATTCCTCCATATGCTTACCTAACAATCTCTTAAACTTGACCAACGTATCAGCCTCCACCACCACCCCAGGCAGCGCATTCCATACACCAACCACTCTCTAGGTGAAAAACCTCCCTCTGACGTCTCCCTTGAACTTCCCACAATGCCTCAGTTTAACATCAGATCCCAACAATGGCTAATCTGTTAGTGCAGCAGTCCCTCAGTACCACGTTAAACTTACGTCCTCCTGTCTCTGTAGTGGAACTTGAATCCAAACCTTCTGGTTAGAAGTAACTCTGATACCAACTAAATCACGACTGACACTACGGGTCACTTGTGTTGCTTATATCATCTGGAGTGCTCAGGAATGTTCTTGTATTACAACATATTTCTAGTCATCTGTTGCTTTCGTTATTGATTAATTAATATTCTGATAACATCCTGCAATAATTAAGCCTCAGTTTTTCTTGCATCACATGATGGCATCCCACTGGCAAAACTTGGCAATGGTGGAGGAAACCATTGGAACAAATGGCAATTGGAAGGTAGTTTGTTCCAACAAACAAAGAGTTTTCTTGGATGGATGTTACAAGACTGCTGACTTACTATGTTTTATGGCTTCATCTGAACCCAATGATTGTAACACTCTCCGAGGCAACTATTATTCCACCGTTAATATGTTGTTGTTGCTGGTTGTTCTATTTATTTGGGTGCTCCTGTTGCTTATGAGCTGAAACTGACCTACTTTGAGCAACAAATAAAATTAACTCAATGTGTTTATTCATAGTTCAGCAACAATTCAAAATGAAAATAAGTTGTATTCAATGGCCTTCAAAACCTATGCAAGAAAAGCTGCGTAAAGTTAAGATGAATGGGATCCATTATCCATGGGATCCAGTAATAACAACTTTCATTTCTGATTAAAGTTAAATATTTTTAGTACTTTCTGTCTGCATGTATCAAAGATTAACATGTGTACATTGGGGGTAAACTGATAACTTCAAATACATACATGCAAATTGTGCAACGGAAATGCCATGGATGAGTGTAACGCACCAGTTTAAAAAATGGGGTAGATGTTTAACGGTGCCTGGATATGAAGCTGGCAGTGCAGATTTTTATGTCTGTTGAAATGAAAGGAATTGAAATTCGGGTATTTTTCATTACAGACACTCTGGTCATAATCTGCTGGAGGAACTCAGCAGGTCAAACAGCATCTGTGAGAGGAAAGGCATTGTCAAGGTTTCAAGTTGAGACTCTGCATCAGGACTGAGAGTGGAGACGGACAATGGCCAGTGTAAAGAGGAGAGGGGGAGGGATGAGAAATTATGCTCGTCATTAGGGCGGCATGGTAGCGTAGCGGTTAGCGCGACGCTATTACAGCGCCAGCAATCGGGGTTTGATTCCCGTCGCTGTCTGTAAGGAGTTTGTACGTTCTCCCGTGTCTGCGTGGGTTTCCTCCGGGTACTCCCGTTTCCTCCCACATTGCAAAGACGTACGGATAGGTTAATTTGGGTTTAAAATGGGCGGCGCGGACTCGTTGGGCCGGAAGGGCCTGTTACCACGCTGTAAATAAAATTTTTAAAAGAAATTTTAAAAATTGTCATTCACTATGACATTGGATCTGGGCAATGATGGTAAGGCAGAATCAGCTACCATACCATCACAAAATGAAGAGATATTAAGATATGGAGATGGCTTAGAACCTAAGATGAACGACCTGATTCCAAAAGCAACAAGTGCGACACACGTGTCCTTAACCAAGCGAAATTTTCACATTCAGTTTCTGGGTTGGAGTAAATCAATTCAACCAGACCGCTTATTATTAGTCCGAACTAAGGAGGGGAAAACACAAGAACTTCCGTACTTGATCACTGGCCTGTGACACTTGCTGTAATGTATTCTTTAGGTGCGTACCAAGTGAGAAAAGCACTTGGTTCTGATCCCAAAGCCAAATGGTGCAGTGCTGATAATACACGTTTAATACGGCATAATCATATTGTATGATACATTACAAAGCAATAAATTGATTTTGAATTTAATACTACATTGCTGCAGTTTACTCAACAGCAAACAATAATGGTCATAAAGTTCTTTCAGTAAGTTAAAGCTATCTTTGTAACTCTCATAGGTAAAGTGTGTTGTATCCTTTCTTGGTAGAAGTTGCTTACAAATTAGAAAATGGCACAGACTTGATTTTAACAATCATTCAAAGAAATAAACTAAATTATTAACATTTAAATAAAAATTTCCCTGAGAAAAAGTGAGGTCTTGATGAAACAGCAACTCCATGCCTTTGAACATTTGTTGTCACCAAAAGTTTCCATCAATGCATCATTATGTGGCCTTTATTTTCTGCCATGAGACAATTATGTTTAGACAGTTTTATCCCTTTGTTAAATTCTTAGAGTAAACAAATAAAGTTTCTGTATCATATATGCAGAACTTCTGGATTATGTCAAGTGTGAACATATTGTCAAATTATTTAGTTTATTCTGAAAATAAATACCTCATGAACCAGAAGGCTGCTTCTTCGATGGAGCCTTGTTGAAGGAAGTGAAAAGAGAAATTTTTTTCTCAACATATCAGACAAGTATAATTCTGTTCTCCTGGTATGAACGTTGTTTCCCACCTTCATTTGTCATAGTTTATAATGGAAGAAAGCTACTTTGCAATATCAGCTGAGGGTTCTTCTCCAAAACTCTGCTATTTTTTCCTAACTCACATGAACTTTTGTTCAAGAGTTCTGCTTGCTGACCTACGTACGTAGCCATACTTTGATTAACTCCCATCCTTGTTTTCCAATATCTTCATGACCTCAGACCTCCCATTCTGTGCAACGCTTCCTACCCTACAAGTCTTTCAAACTCTCTTACACATCTCTTAAGTTAGTTGCCTCAGCTTCAGAAGCTCTTCCTTCAGTTACTGAGATAGAGAGGCAAGGTGGCAAGAATTCCATAGCTTTGGGCAGAGGCACCAGAGGATTTGACAACCAATTGCAGAAAGATGAGGGATGCACAGGAAGCTAGAACGGGAAGAACACGCATCTCAGAAGTTCATGGTACTGATGAAGGGCACAGAAATCAGGAAAGGCACAGCCTGGCCCAGGAACCAATGAAGACCAATGAGCAAGGTGTGAAGGGGAAAGGAAAATTGGGAATGGGCAGCAGAATCTTTAGATGATGTTTCTGAAGGAAGCAAGTTGAGAGGTTGGCAGAAGGGAACTGGAGCATTCAGGCCTGGAGGTAACGAAGATCATCAATAATCAAGAAGAGACTGCAATATTTTGTTTCACAGGTAGATAAGTCTGTGGACATTTAGCTGGAAATTCATCTCTGCCTGGTAGCACTAAATGTAATGGATATTTGCATTAACACGTACTTTTGCCTGGAAATTTCAAGGCAAAGTATGAAGCACAAATAATGTTTTACTAATTGAAATGTATTTCTAGGCAGTGTTGTAGGAAATTGATTTCAATAAAAGAGCTCGCTGCTATGTGGCTAGGTCGTTTTATCTTGGGAGAGGATAGGGTTGGAATCCTAGCTTCTTATCAACAAAAAAAATGTTTATAAATTACCCAAATGATCTAATCCAACATCTGGGTACTTCAGAGCAGCCACGATCCAAGCTTGTGGTATAACAAAATGAAGTTTGGGGTTTTGAAATTTATATTATTCAAAGTGAAAGGTTTAAAATGGAAGCTATACCTTTGTTAGTTAGAAACAGTAACTATCAAGTTATGAGGAAACAGTGCTTTTACTAAGTAAGGACTGAACCATAAAGGTCTTCTATCAAGTATTAAATGTTCAGGGCTTCATCGCTGTCTGCTTAACTACCCATTGACATTCCATGGAGGTCTTTATGACACAGCTCCCTTGAGGTTACTCAAAGCTTTTCATGTTCAACTGTGAGAACTACAAGATCTTAAATCCAGAAGATAAGCTTCAAGTCTGTAGCATGGAAAAATGGAAGAAACGAGAAAGCGCTAGGTGCAGCAAGATCAACCCTTTGCTGTCAGGGTTTTGTCCTTCCCTATCTCTTTTCCTCTTCACTATTTTGTTCTTGTCTGCATGGGATCGTCATATATGTGTATCATATCCCAGCATCCAAATAGGGGGACACACAGGAGATGCATGACAGTTTCAGCAAATTCATTCAATTTTTTTAACCATAAATTAGAGCAGCAAAAATTAAACATTCCTGCTTCAGTTTGTAGAAAATAATCTGCTGAGGGAGAAGATAAGATCTATTTATTAGTCACATGTACATCAAAACACACAGTGAAATGCATCTTTGCATAGAATGTACTGGGGGCAGCCCACAGGTGTCGCCACACTTCCGGCGCCAACATAGCATGCCCACAACTTCCTAACCCGTATGTCTTTGGAATGTGGGAGGAAACTGGAGCACCTGGAGGAAACCCACGCAGACATGGGGAGAACGTACAAACTCCTTACAGACAGCGGCCAGAATTGAACCCAGGTCACTGGCGCTGTAATAATGTTACTCTAACCGCTACACTACTGTGTCTGCATAGTAGAGATCTCACTTGATTTAAGTTGTATTTTCAATTTTGCATCATCTTGCAGCTAAAACTGTTCTGCCTTGATGTAGAAGGAATAGCTTCACTGTAAGCCAGAAACACTCAATCTCTCATCTGTGGTTTGAATAAATGTACACAAAGCTTCAGAGGCTATTGCTGTCATCCTGTTAATTTGGAATATATCCTCGATTTCTAGTACCAAATGATTTGGTGTTCAAACTGACCTTTTATCATCAATCATACAGTTCTGAAAAAAATCTTTACCAAAATTATAGGCCCATAAAGAAATATAAATATCAGAAAAACTTGTTGGTTACATGTTGTTGTGTCTCCAAGAACTTTGAATCCTTAATCACCATATTGTGTTCCCAGTAGACATAAAAAGCATCTCGTTTATCAGTTCCCATGAGAATTGTTGATGGCTTTTCACATTAGTATCACTGTCAATTAACAAATATTGTAGGATCAACATTTATCCATTCACATATGGTAATATTCATGGTGAGTTGTTACCAGTTAATATGAAGGAGACAAGAATAAAACTGGATGCTAAAAGTGGGCAGCAGTTGTACTTGAATCCATGCTGAAGTTTCTATTAAGAATATTACATAAATATTGGTAATGCAATAGCATAAAATATTAAATTAGTCATAGAGCAATACAGCACAGATACAGGCCATTCGGCCCAACCAGTTCATGCCGATCATGGTGCCCACCCAGCTAGTCCCAATTTCCTGCATTCAGCCCATATCCCTCCAAGCCCCGCCCCACCATGTACCTATCCAAGTGCTTCTTAAATGATACTGTTGTACCTGCCTCAACCACTTCCTCTGGCAGCTTGTTCCATATACTCACCGCCCTCTGCGTGAAAACGTTGCCCCTCAGGTCTCTTAAATCTTTCCCCTCTCGCCCTAAACCTACATCTCCTAGTTTTGGACTCCCCTACCCTGAAGAAAAGACTTGTCACTCTCCACCTTATCACATCCTCTCATAATTTTAAACATTAATTATCAAATTAGTCAAAAATTATGAAATCATTTTAGCTATCAAATTTACTGCACTAGTACTTTATTTTTTTCTAGAATGTACAGTTGTTGGGTGGCTGGAAAGAAACTAAAGAGGAGGAAGATTGGTCAGTGAGATCAGCACTAAATAACATTCAGAGGAATTGGCAACTCATTGTGCACCACTCCCGATTTTGTTCTTCAGTTTTCAGCCAACGTTAGGTCTCCCAGTTGAGAGACATACCGCAGTCACCACTCTCTCTGTGCTGGTACCTATTCCCAGAGTCTGGATTAAATCAATGAACTTTTTCCATTAATACATGTATGAGCCTGACTGAAGTCAATTGTAGACAATGAAAATCACTCCTCTTTTCTCCATTTCATCGCTAGTACTAAGGTTGTAATTAGTCAAAATGTGCACTGTCCCACACATGGTTTATATTCTCCACTCCTCAACACGAAACTAAAATTAAAGGTACCTAATAAAGTTCGCTTTATAAATCAAATATTTCCCATATTTCAAAACTGGATCTTTTTATATCTCCCTTAGTCATATTCCTTTCTTCAGTTTACAGGGTTTTTTTTTTAAAGTCTAGCTCAAATGTCACCAAGGTAAACCAATTTATTTCCCATCTGGTATTTTCAGCCTTGATTGCGGGTGTATAATGAGCCTTGGTGTTTTATCCAAACTGTTGAATAAAAACTATTTCCTTATGTACTTAACTTTTGGCAGTAGATGCAGAGAGAACTGCCAGAAATTTCCTCCTTACAGGTCAGCTCATCTCTGTACGTGGGAACATAGAAGTCAGAGGTAAGCTTTAGTCAGATAGACAGATCATGGAGCAGAGGAGGCTGGTGCACTTCATATCTGGCCCATCAGTTTTATGCCAGGAATGTCAAGCTTCACCTGCCATATACGATCATTGGGAATTTGAATACTTAGATTAGTGATAAATTTCAGACAAGAGTTCCAATGACTAAAGCTCAGTGCTCCATCAAACTTCATCAAAACTTGCCCCCATGAAAATGGAAAATAGAGCCCAATGCATAGACCTCTGTATATCAAAAGGATTTAGTCCATTAATTCATGTGTCCCAAGCAGTGCCCTGTCCCGATCGATGGATAGATCACTCTCAGGAGACCATAAGTTGATTATTCACCTTACCGTAAGTCAGCACTGCCATAATAATTTTCAATCTTTTTTTTCTTTTTAGATCAAAGAAGAACCTCAACCTTCTTTAGTTTTCTACTTTACGGTTTTGCGAAGGGAAAATCATGTTTGACCAATTTACAGTAGTTCTTTGAAGAAGTTACTCATTCTGAATGTAAAGGGAAAAAAGTTGATGTTCTATACTTAGATTTCCAGAGAGGATTTGATAAGATGTCATATGAGGTTATTGTGTAAACTAAAAGCAAGTGATGTAGTTGGTAACCTATCGGCATGGATTGAAGAGTGGAAATAGAGAATAGATATAAATGGAGCTATTTCTGCTTGGCAAGATGTTACAAGTGGCGTTGACCAGGGATCACTGCTAGGATGTTAATTTTTACAATTTATATGAATGATTTGGATGAAAGCACTGAAGATACGGTTGATAAATTTGTTAATGACACAAGATAGGCAGGAAAGTAAGTTGTGAAGAAGACACAAGGAATCTACAGATGGATATAAATGCATGGGAAAAGATCTGGCAGAGTATAAGGTGGGAAAATGTGAAATTGTCTAATTTGGCAGGAAAATTAAAAACATAGCATATTATCTAAATGGTGAGAGATTGCAGAGCACTGAATTGTCTGTGTGTCTTAGTGCTTGATCAGCAAAGGGCTAATATGCAGGTATAGCAAGTATTTAGGAAAGTCAGTAGAATTGACTATTAAAATGGTGAGGTCATGCTTCAGTTATTTCAGGCTATGTTTAAGACCACCTCGGGACTGCCATGTTGTGTTGATTTTCTTACTTAAGGAAGGATGTTAATGTATTGGAAACAGTTCAGAGAAGGTTTACTGGACTATTCCCTTGGGTGGATGGATTGTCTTATGAAGGTGGGTTAGACAGCTGTGGGTTGCATCCACTGAAGTTTAAAAGAGTGAGATGGCACTTGATTGAAATATGTAGGATCCAGAAGGGTCTTGACAGTGTGTGTGTGTGGAGAGGATACTTGTGGGAGAATCTAGAACTAGTGTTCTACTCATTCTGCCTAGAGATCTACTCGTCCAAGCGAGCAATCTACCTCGTTATGACCTTGCACCTTATTGTCTACCTGCTCTGCACTTTGTCTGTAACTGTTACACTTTACTCTGCATTGTTGTTGTTTTACCCTGTACTACCTCAATGCACTGTGTAATGAATTGATCTGTATGAATGTTATGCAAGACAAGTTTTTCACTGTACCTCGGTACAAGTGACAATAATAAACCAATTCCAATTCACTGTTTAAAAATAAGGGGTCACCCACTCAAGGCGGAGATGAGGTCGTGAACCTTGGGGATTTTCTTCCTCAAGGTGTGATGGAAGCAGAATCTTTAAGTTTTTTTATATAAAAAAGGCAGAGAATAATAAATTTTTGATAAGCCAGGAGTGGAAAGTTACCACACATAGATTGGAATGCAGAGATGAGAACTGATCCTATTAAATAGTAGAACAGGCTTGATGGGCCAAATGGCACTCTTGCTCCTAATTTGTTTCATATGTTCACTGTGAAATGATTCAAGTTATAGTGTCTTTTTCCTGTCCAAAGAAGAATGAAATTCTGAATCCCTTTCAGTTATGCACTTAGGAGAGGATTTCTGTGCGCATATTAAGTTTACTCTTTGGTTATTCCATTGAAGTTACAGCTCGGTTCAAACACTAATAGCCAGTGAGCATAACATATGGAAGTCTATATCCCAATTACTGGCATTGTCACATATGTAAAATAACACTGTCAGAATCCAAAAGTTCCTTATGATTTTTCTCTAATGCCTTGATCTGATTGAGTTTCATTCTAGTTAACTCCTCTAACTGTCTAAACAAAAACTGAAAACCAAAGTATCAAATAATCCCTAATACAGCAACAACTGCTGGGAAATTAGTTGGTTTTGGACACATTCCCTCTGGTCATTATTCAGTGACACATTCCAGGAATGGAAGTCACTCTTCCATTTTGTGAATTTTCATTAGCAAACGACAATTAATATCACCTTAAACCTAAAATAGTCTAACAAGAGAAATATCAAATATAATTATCCAGGTTATGTGCCATCTCAGTAGATCATGTGGGTAAAATTGAAGAATTAAACAATCCTCAAATGGAATATAAACCAATGATGGTTTAAGGATTCAACAGAGACAGTCTTCCCATGATATTCATGATACCATTACATAAAAATTGAAGTTGTTTCTCAGATTAAGTGTTGTTAATCACTGTACATTTCTTCAAAGGCTTTTTATAAATCCAAACAGTGTTTACTCCTTGATTATTTTTGAGCAACATGGGCAGGATATGTTTGGCAAATGGCTTCTGAAACAAAGCATCAGAACATTGATAAAGTCAGTCAAATACTTAGTAAGTCATAAACTGACTTGTACATTTGAAGTACCTTAAGATATCAAAACAGATTCAAACCTTCATCAAACAGTAGTGGAAATACTATACTTAAGGAAGATAACTGAAAGTTTGAATACAGAGGCAAGATTTTGAAGCTTTTGAATGTTGAAAGAAAAGCTGGGTGTAGCATTTTAGGGAGCATTAAATAACTGTAACCCAAACACTGATGTTTTTGAGATACACTGGTTATATTCTGTTAGTGTGAGTATCTGCTTATTATTCCTCCTCCCAATCTCTTGTCATTCAGGCATATTTCCTATCAGAGCAATAATTTGTCATCAATTCAATAAGCTTCAGTTTTAACCAACAATCTCTTGTCAAGACAAATGTCCGCATAAATAATATCCTTATACATTGCCCTGTCCGTTATTTTGAATTGTTTGAAGTGGTAATAATCAGGTCTGATAGGCCCAAGTCACCCTTTACAAATCCATGCTGGCTCTCTCTGATCAACCGAAAACTTCCAGGTGTTCAGACTCACATACCAAGTCTACTAATTTCCTGACACCAGATGTGAAGCTGTGTCAGGAAATTAGTATCCCATGGTTTCCTTCTCACCCTCCTTAAACGGCAGAGTAACATGCACAAGTTTCCAAGCTAAGGGAACAGTTCCTGAACCAAGAGAACAAAGGCAAGGCTCTCTGCAATGTTCTCACCCTCTCCCTATAAAAAATCATGGAATGGAACTCATTAAAGCAAACCATGCTCAGGTCAAAGATGCATAAATGTGGATTACATACATAATGAAAACTCAGATTGGAACCAATATTAACTTGGCCTAAATGCAATCCAAAAAATGGATTACTAAAGGTGATATACCACTGTAGATCTGGGTAAGTCGTAAGGGGAAACACTGAAAGTTTATTTGGAATGCACAGAATTGATCATCTTTAGATACAAGTAAAATTCCTTCAGTGATGATAGTTATCTTCCATAAGTAGATTAGGTGCAGTCACAGTAATGTCATAATTTGAAAGGAGGTTTGTGTACTATAATGAAGAGATGCATTATCATAAAATTACAACTGAAACATTGCACACAAGAACGGAACGGAATATCAAGTTTGCATTTAAAAAAGTAACAGATTAGCATGAATCAGTTGACATTAATCAAACTGTAATTTATTTTACTTCCATTAAGAGACTATTAGCCTCAAATTGTTCAGATCTTCCAGCTGGTTCCTGTCCTAATTCCTCTTTGATTGGTATAAACTTTGTCTGGCCTCAGTTGGCGAGTCCCATATTCATGCCAGAGATTGCTATGATCACACTCATGCCAAATAAGACCCTAAATGCAGAGACAAGGGTTCTAGGTGAGAGCCCATATTGTCAGAAGTTAATGCACCAAGAATGGTACCAGGTCCGGTTTCAGCAGGAGTAGAGACCACATTGTGGTTCCAGACACAGGTCACAGCCTGGACACCGAAAGAAAGGTGTTTTATATATTGTTTTTTCTGCTGACACTTGTATCAAGAATTAATCTCACTCCCACAGCAATCCTTGCTAGACTTAACAGCCTTCATAGGCAACTTTTCATAGAATACTGAATAAATTGGGTGACAATAATTTGAGTACAATTTACAAGCCCTCCCACTAACTTTGCATTCTCCCTTGGGGTCAGTACTGGTGGTCTCCAGCAGAAATATCCTCCTGATGGGTGCTGGGATCACAATTTAAGGAACTTCACTATGTGTTTATGTACACCACCTTTTAAATCTTTGGAAAATACCAAAGAACTCTGCAGCCAATAAAGGATTATTGAAATATATAGCACTGCTATTTGAACACAGTCTACTTGCATAGAGCAAAATCCCACAGTTACCGATGAGAGGAATGACCAGCTATACCATTCTGTTTGTTGCCAAACATGTACATTGTGCTCCCCCCTCCCCTCCCCCAAGTCCCACAGATCTTTCAAATTATCTAAGTTTGCAGACAAAGTCGTAGTTCCACATTTTTCTGAAAGATGTCGCCTGTAACAATGCAGCATTTGTTCTGTACTGCACTGGAGTGACGCATAAATTACATACTCAAGTTCTTTATGAGGCTTGACCTAAGTAGAAATAGAGCTACTACCATACGAAGATAGTATTTAGAATTTTAGCACAAACTGCTTAAAACATGGAAATTGTTAAACATAAATAAGGCTAGAAGACTTTGTTCAGTATTTTGTGCATTTTAGACTTTATAAATTTATGCAACCAAGATAACTCTACTGAATTCAAATCACCCTGAAAACTCTGAATTCAATTGCTTTCATCACCATGAAAACAAGTCACAGATTACAATTTAAAGATTATACCTACTTGAACAACTGTCCTTAACCATTTATTAACAGGATAACCACTGGGTAAAATCCACGGCACTCCAAATGTAGAATGCAAACAATTTCAACTCACAACCATGTACTAGTAAAAATAGCACCTACAGAATGACCTTGGTAAAATTGGTTTCTAATGCTTGGGCTCCTAAGCATCTTAAATAGCACTGACACAATAATCCTGAAGCAAGAGGTTGGGAATTTGCAAATGATAATTTTGCCAATAGCATTTAAGTAATTGACCCACCTTCACATACTGCCCTAACTATTGCAAAAAATGACTTTTTAAAATATAAATAAATAAAAATTACTTGCCTTGATCTGTTGACACTTCCTTCTGTGCTGTTGTGTTAGTAATTATTTTTTCATCGATTGCCACAGGCTTTTGTGGTTCCACTGGGGCTGGGGAATCTGTAGCTGATGGTGAAATAGCTGAAAATGTTGGGCCTTGCAGGGCCTTTTGAGTGGCCTTAGAGTGTGCAAGTGAAGGTTTTGAGGCTGTCATTACCAGCTTTGTTCTGGAGGTTGGAGTTGTGAAATATTCACTATCAATATCCAGCTGTGATACTTTGTCAGTTAAATCAACCTCCAAGCCATCGGGAGTCAGGATAATTGATTCACCAATAATTACAGTTTCTTCTGCTGTCGTCTCACCAGGCTCATTTTCAATAATAATTGGAGTTCCGTTTGTCACTAACTGCTTAGATTTCTCTGTCGTTTTAATTTCATGTTTTGTCACAGAAACACGAGAATCTGGACTAATTTCAGCAGAAGGTGCTGTTACTGTCGATAATGTTTTAGGTGTAGTTGATGTTACAATGACCTGTGGAGTGGTAACGACTGCAGTGGTGGCTGTTTTGGTATGAACAGGTTCTGATGTTTGAAAGGTTGTCACATTTTCTATAGGTGCCTCCATTATCCCTGAACCTTCTCTCTCTTCTCTTTGTGAGGAGGGGGAGACAACAACGGATTCATTCTGCAATAGGACAGTTCTTTGTATTTCAATCTCAGGAGTTGAAGTTTCCTTTATTAAGCCAGTGTAGTGGGATATTGCTTTCCCTGGCTCACTCTCAACCTTTTCATGAAAATGTGGTGTTGATCGGGCAGTTGAATGCAATTCAGTGTATTGGGTCATTACACTGACTTCCTCAGTCATTTGTTCAACCTGAGCCTTTTTTGTTGTACCAACTTCTGGTTCTTCTGGAAGACTTGCATCTGTTGAACTTTCTACTGGTGAGGATGTATACTGGACAGTAACTTTGGGTGCTACTTTTGTTCCTTCATAACCAATTTGCGTTGGTCCTACTAGGTGAGTTTTATCCACAGGCATCAAATCAGTTAATGAAGTTTCCTGAGGCGTTATTATTGTAGTAATATGATCTTCACTTTTTGCTTCTGAAGTTTCTATGATTGCAACTATATCGTAGGTATCATTTTTCTCACCAATTGCTGGTGATGGGGTCTCAAATGATATCTTATGACCATATTCAGAAAAGTGGATCATTTCTTCAGCCTCCTGCTCTTTTGTCTGAGCACTTACAACTGTGGTTGCCAGCACTGATCCAGTAGCACCTGTAGATTCATTCAGTGATAACTCAGTTGTTAAATCCACTTTACTATCATGTTCAATAGTCAAAAATTCAGAACCTGGCACAGCAGCAGTATGCACTTCACTTTGCTCTTTCATTGGTTGATCTGTGACATAACTTACATATTCAGGCTGCTTTTCCTTGGCTTCACCTGCCTGACTTACAGAAGCTAGCTCATCGATATATTTTGTGGCATTTTCTGGCTGCCTGTCTGCCTCTGGAACTGTCTGAAATTCCTGAATCAATCGACCTTCAGTTGCTATTGTTGCTCCAAGTTTGCTCATCTCAGATGTACTAGCCTGATAAAAATCTTTCTTTGTGGAAACCCCCAACGATAATGAAACAGGTGCACTAGTTTCCTCCATTGACGCAGACTTTGTTGATAGGTCCGGTACCTGAACAACCTCAGTACGAATAGTAATGAAATCATCCACAATGGCACTTCCATGGATATACTTTGATGGTGAGATTGTCACAGTACTTTCTGGTGGGGTAAGCGTGTGATGAAACGTTGATTGCTGAGGTTCAAAGGTAACTGAACGAACCGATGATTTTTCAACAAATTTAGTTGACCCGGTATGAACAGATTTGATTCCTTCTGCTTCAGAATCTCCGCTGAATATAATCACTGAAGAGAAGATTTCAGTTTCCAAGTGTGGTTCTGTCTTACTTTTCTTGCTGGTGTGTAATATTGAAGCAGTAGATTCTTCAGCTTCAACAGTGTGTACTTCAGGCACAAATGTTGTTGAAAGAGTGGGTGGCAAAGTTGCTGGTTTGATTTCAACAGGTCCCGGCTCAATTGTCATTGCACTTGTACTTCCTGGGACTATCTCTATATCATCAGTATCATTTACAGACACAGTAGTTGGTTGGCTAGTTTCTATTTCAATTTTTGTCGAAGTAACTTTTTCAATATGCTTGGCTTCTTCTTCTGTTATGGATGGGATTGTGGTTGATGCAGAGGCACGCATTGAATCTATCAAGATTATTTTCTTGTCCAGCTCTTTCTTTGGTCCATAACTATGGTCAAAAGATACCATGAGGGGCGAGTCTGTTAGAGGTTCATGCATTCCAGACACAGCTGACACTGGAGCTACTGGCGATGGAACAACTTTCTCATCCTCTTTAACTTTTGTTTTCTCATAGGTTTCAGTCTGAACTTTATCGTGCTCTGTCAAAGCTGATTCATGAATGCTGGCTGCTGTAACAACAGCAGTTGGTGGTATTTTTTCAGTCTCCTTTTCAGGTTCCAGCTTTTCTTCCTCAACCTCTGAGTACGGCATTGAAACATTAGAGATGTGTGCTTCTTCTGTTATTTGCATCTCACCAGTGGGTAATGATGATGTAGTTTCCAATGATGACATTGGTTTTTGATCCTCTACCACCATAGTGTGAGTACTCACATTTACATGTTCTATTATTTTCCCTATGTCAATGCCCGCCAGTTTTGTGGTGCTAGCAAGTTCATCTTTGATCTGTTGTCCAACAGTCTGGGTGGCTTTATCTGAGCTTTCTATTCTTATGGTGCTGGCAGCCACAGGTAATTTTACCTTATCTCCATCATCCTTCGTAACATCCATTTCAGCTGAAAATGTGGAGACTGTGCTCACTTGAACTTTTCCTTCCTCTTCAGCGTAAGTACTTACACGTTGAATTTCATGCTTGGTTGACGGTTTGAATGAGGTGGGTAGAATTGATGTTTGCACTTGTAAACCTCTGGTTAGTTCCTCACCACGTCCAGTAACCTGTCCTTCAGCTTCACCGACTGACACTCTCACACTGTCTTTAGCTGTGGTTACTCCAGCAGTTGCACTTTGTTCCATTGATATTTTTATGGTGGCTTCACCTCTGGGCCTTGGTGCACTGCTTGGAGCAGCTTGGCTTTGAGTGGTGGTTGTTTTTCCAAACTCTTCAGCCTCAATAAATGTAACATGTGATTTTACCTTCTCGACAGTCAGATTAGTTGCAGTTTCATGAACTATCTTTGAGCCCCAAGCTACTTGTGGTATCTTCTTCTTTACAGGTTTTCCTATGAACACACAAAAAGAAATGTTGAAGTCTTGGCTCTCAGTGTGCCACTTTCAGATTTAACATATGAATTGGGAGCATTAGTCACCCGGCCCCTCAAATCTGCTCTGCCATTTAGTAAAATCATTGCAGTACTGATTGTAACCTCAACTCAACCCTCCCATCTAACCTTTCACCCCCTTGCTTATTAAAATATTATCTAATTTGTCTTAAAAATATACCCTAAGGCTCTGCTTCCACAGCCTTTTGAAGAAGCAGAGTTCCAAGGATTCAAGATCCTCAGAGAGGAAACACTTTGCCATATCTCAATCTTAAATGGGTGATCCTTTTTTTTTAAACAGAGGGCCCAGTTCTAGATTTTCCCCAAGAGGAAATATCCTCTTCCCATCCATCCAGTCAAGACTCCTCAGAATCTTGTACGTTTCAATCAAGTCTTTTCTCACTCTTCTAAACCCCAGTGGATACAAGCCCAGCCAGTCACAAGACAACCCACCCACTTCCAGGTAATGGCCGAGTAAACTTTCTCTTAACCATCGCCAGTGCGTTACAAAAAAGGAGAGCAATACTGAACACAATATTCTATTTCAACACACAGGGATAACAATAAAACATTTTTAAGCTGATCATGACATTGCTGACATTTCATTTCATGGCCATGACACTTCTGACTAAACTTCTTGCCGAAGTCAAACGCAGTTCTAGGGATCAGCCTCTGGCAGGTAAGAACTTGAGATGTAGCATTGGTGCCATGAGATTTGCTGGTCCCTTGAAAATTGGGTACCCTGCCCAAACCCAAATATTCTGGTGGAAATCCTGGTCCACCTAATGTTATTAAATCACCCCCCATTTCTCATTAAATTTGTCCTGTTTACATGTTTTTATGATAGGATTAGATATACAAAACTTCCCGCCTGAAAAGAAAACAATACATCGTGGACAAAAACAGTATCCGTGCCTGGGTAGAGTCATTACACTAAAATCTGACTTTTGCACACAGTCATTCATAAGATATAGGAGTAGGATTAGGTTATTGGGCCTATCAAGTCTGCTCCGCCATTCGATCATGGCTGATTTATTATTCTCTCTCAACCCCATTCTCCTGCCTTCTCCCCATAACGTTTGACACCCTTACTAATCGAGATCCTATCAACCTCCGTTTTAAATACACCCAATGACTTGACTTCCACAGATTCACCACCTTCTGGATAAAGAAATTCCTCCTCATCTCTGTTCACTCTGGTAGTCAACCAGGAAGAAAAGCAAACCTTTATAATTCAAAACAGTAGACATGGAAAACAAACCGTTTCTAGTGATTTCGAGTATAATACAACAACATATAGGGATAGAAATTTGTCTTTCTTCACTAGTAGTTAGTGAGCATTATAGAACTGGTTGCTCATTGCACTGCATTTCCATTGACTTCACTGGGGCTGAATATTAGGAGGTGAATGCATTTGGGTCTCAATACTGTAATTTAACATCAGTGACCATACATGGACTTCACTCTTGTATGCTCTTTTTATTGCACCTTAACCAAAAATTACGCTGAAACAATTCTGAAAAATATCACCACCAAGATATTTTCAAAATTGAATGTTACTATTTCTGTAAACTGTTCATCTTCACTGAAGATCTATTCTACAATGGAGGCCATTATGGAGCATTAAACAATCTGCTGGAGGAACTCAGCAGCCGAGCAGCATCTGTGAGGTGAAAGGAATTGTCAATGTTTCGGGTTGAGACCCAGCATCAGGATGAAATGTCAACAATTCCTTCCCCCCAACAAATGCCACTCAAACTGCTGAATTTCCTCCAGCAGTTGTTTTTTTCCTCCAGATTCCAGCATCTGCAGTCTCATGAGTGTCCATTATTGAGCATTACTGCCTTAAACATTCCCTGATGGCATGAATGATCATCTTCCAAACAGTATGAAGACCAGGAAAAATCCATCCCAAGGTCCAGCCATACCAAAACTGATGGACAATAAGGTAAAAGCAACAAATGGTTAAAGTGAATTTTATCAAGGTAATGACATTTGAAAGCTATGGCTATTATGAAGCATGTTTCTAATTGTAAGATATGCTTTGAAAATTACAAATTTTTACATTATATTAAAACTTTACCAGTGTTTGACAATCAGTTTTTGCATTAATATGTTTTTAATGAAAACACTCAGATGAATCATGTGATAATTTATGAGATAATTTTTAAATATTTTTTTAAGTTCTTTGAAAAGTTCATAAAGCAGAGAGTTGGCTTATTTTCTTTCATATTTAAACCCATTTCCCGACATTTTAGACTGGCTCCAAAATTACTAAAAAACATAATTCAAATCAGACAAGGCAGCCTTTGGCACAGAAAATTAATTCAGGCACAAGTCAAAATGAATCATTCATTAAACAAATAAACATGTTGTATATTTTCCTAATACTAAATTGAGAATGACATCATACATAGGTGCTAAATTGAGATGACTCTCATAAGTTTACTTATGTTTTGCTTACACTTTCTGAAGGAAGCTGTTATCCAAGTGTGCATTTCAGGTAACCACAGCCACAGCAGGATGTCTGCAGCTACTTATGGCACCTCTACAGTCAAACTATTAATACAATAGCAGACAGAGAAGATACAAGGACTTTCCAGTTTATACAACATGCTTCATTTAGGCTCATTTCTCCTTCTCATTCAGAACAGTGGCGTAATTATAGGTTTTCTAATTAGTCCTATAATTAAGCCATCAAGCATTAACATTATTGCCAATATGCTCCTCTTGGTTGATTATTCTTACGTTGCTCAGACCCTGGCCACATCTGGAAAATACCTCACCACAGTGTTAACCAAAATAAAAGTTTAGATGACATCATCTGGGCCCATTTTGCTGCTGGGTGCACTTGCATATGCATGTACATTCCTGAAAGCCTCATGAGAGATGGCCAGCACAGCCATGCGGAGTTTTCACATGTCCACTGTGACACATTAGGGCTTGTGGTGAGCAGCTACACCCACAGAGAATCGAGCTAGGGAAACACTGGGCCTGCAGCCCAAGACTTCCTCTCCCATTCTCCCTGGCAATGCCCTGTCATCACTTCAAACATCCACCCATGGAAATATGCCCGTTATGTTTTCTATCAGCCACTTTCAACCTTGAAGCATATTTGATCATTTCCCTGATCTTATTTCCCCACACCCAGATAAACTCCCATCTTCATAAAAAGAAAACACTAAAGCAATCTGTGCTTTTAATCTCCATTCCCTAAAAATGAAGGTGAATAGAAATGGTACGTAGCATGGTAATTTTTAGCCTGTTCTGTGATCAAGTTGCAGCATGGATACCTGTCACAGTGGTGCACTTACTATTGGAAAATATCAATGCAAGGGCACACACAGGCAGGGTCAGAGGGGGTGGAGGTCACCATTAATCATTAAGCACATTAAGGATGTGCACGTATGTACTAGTATGCCTCTCCAAATGTGGTTGAATTTAAATTTCAGTGCATGCCCCATGTCAATTTGCTTTGATCTCACATTGAATGAGTGATGGTCTTAATTTACGATCCCAATTTTCTCCATTATTTACCACAACAAATGCGAGATTGCTGCCACTGGACAATAAACATTGCATTGCCATCCAGTCCACATCCCATGAATCAATTATAAACAGGTGTTTAATTAACATTAAATTTTAACACTGACAATATTTTAAAATGGCTTGTTTGTTTGTTGTATGTGGATATGTATGGTACCCAGTAATATACTAAATACAACACATAATTGGAATGACTGTAGTTACTGATAAGAGTTAGTGGCTGCTGTGTTAAGTTTCATGCACAAGGGTAGCAGCAAGAAGACAGTGATACAGAATACATATCACTTGGGGTGCAAGTCCATGACTCATTGAAAGTGGCTACACAGGTACACAGGGTGGTTCAGAAGGCTTATGGAATGCTTGCATTTATTAATCAAAGTATTGAGTATAGGAGTCAAGAAGTTATGATGCATCTCTATAGAACTCTGGTTAGGCCGCATTTAGAGTATTGTGTGCAGTTCTGGTTACCTCACTATAGGAAGGATGTTGAGGCTTTAGAGAGGGTGCAGAGGAGGTTTACCAGGATGCTTCCTGGATTAGAGGGCATGTGCTATCAGGAGATGCTGGACAAACTTGGGCTCTTTTCTCAGGAGCGGCGGAGGCTGAGGGGTGATCTGTTGGAAGAGTATAAAATTATGAGGGGCATAGATAGGGTGGACAAGCAATATCATTTTCCCATTCTTGAGAGATCCAATACCAGAGGGTATTGGATCTCTCATTTAAGGTGAGAGGGGGTAGGTTCAGAACAGATGTGAGGGGTATGTTTTTTACTGAGAGAGTGGTGGATGCCTGGAATGCATTGCCTGATGGGCTGGTGAAGGCAAATTCATTGGGGGCTTTTAAGAAGGGCTTGGATAGGCACATGAATGAGAGGAAAATAGAGGGATATGGGCATTCTGTAGGTAGGAGGGAATAGCTATGTCAGTACAACATTGTGGGTCAAAGGGCCTGTTCTGTGCTGTACTGTTCTATAATACAATGCATTCACAATTACGAGGACAATTATGTTGAAGAACAGGATGTCAGATCAGATGTGTAAGACACCCATCTGGAGAAGTAATGTTGAGTAGGTATTTCAAAGGTGCCACGTACAATAAAGAGTTCTGTAAGCAAAGGGACCAAGAGGTTGAGTGAATTCAACACTGCTTGAGTTTATAATGGTGTATTAATGTGAGTAGTTAATTGATGGTATAATTTCACAGGTGTAAATAGTTTTTTTTAGAGAAGCAAAGGACTGCAGATGCTGGAATCTAGATGAAAAACACGATGATGCTGGAGGAACTCAGCAGGCCAGGCAGCATCCGTGGAGGAAAGCAGGCAATCAATGTTTCGGGTCAGGACCCTTCTTCAGGACTGGAGATAGGAAAAGGGGAAGCCCAATATATAGGGGGGAAAAGCAGAGCAGCGATAGGTGGACAAAAGAGGGGAGGTGGGGTGGGCACAGGGTGGTGACAGGTAGATGCAGGTACGAGATAGTGATAGGCAGGTGCGGGGGAGGAGGGGAGAGCAGATCCACCAGGGGATGGGTCAAAGGTAAGGAGAGGGAAAAGAAAGGTAGAAAAATAGAGATAGGAAAGGGAAGAAGAGAAGAAGCATGGGGGGGGGGGGGGGGGGGGCGGATTGAGTCTTCAGCAAGGATGGCAGAACGTGGCTAAATTGAATGAATCATTTATCCCACATCCAAAATTCATGGTTGAAGTTAACCAGCCCCAAGTGCTGAGCATCAGGAGAAGGCCATCTATAGATTGATACCATTTTGTTTTAGAAAGAAGCAGTGTTCTGTATATAAGAGTAAGTCTACCTTTAAGAACTGAGCGTACCATGTGATATACATTGTTGTACCAGACACCACTGTTCACTGCCTTCAATAAAGGAAGTTCTGTTTATTGCTCTTACCACTGTTTATCTGCTTATGCAACACAAAGAAACCACCAGGCACTATAAGCATTAAGGTAGGTCATTGAGGATACATGCCAGAACTGTCGATGGTCATTTGAATATTTGGCAAGAAAAAGGATAACAGACAAGGGTAAAAATAAACTGAAGACGCTTGAAATCTGAAACAAAACCCTAACGTATACCCTCTCCTGGATGGCAAAGTCCAGCAAGGATTGCAGAAAGTGGCTAAGTTGAATGAATCATTTCTCCCACATCCAAAGATCATGGTTGAAGTTAACCAGCCCCAAGTGCTGAGCACCTGGAGAAGGATTGATAACAAAATTAAGACTACACCAAAAGTCTTTATGAGTGAAGCAACATCTGCGTTGAAGAACAGGACCAATGGTAAAACCCTTTCATTTCTCATAATCTATCACCTTCAACTTTTTGTAGGTATTTAAAAATCAGTATTGGTTGCCTTCCCCTTCCATAGTTTATTGGTCATTCATTCTTATAACCTCAAAGTAGATGGATTTCAACTGGATTGATGATCTTAGCATGGGGGCAGCTTAATTAGGAACAAATTAAAACTATAATGGAGCTCAAGTACAGTCTGTTCTGAGTATTTAAAGTGTTTGAAGTTTTGCTTCAACCTAGATATGGGAGCTCAAATCTGGACCTGTTCCCATTTTGAATTTAGCACAACAATATTAGAACAGGTCCTATCTACTTTTCCATAGTCATAATGAGACCCCAAGAAAATGTCATAGCAAATAAGATAGTGATTTCAAAATGATTTGAACTGATTTTAATTGCAGCATCCTTTTTTTTATGTCAATCAACCAGCGATTGATCAATTCAATGATGCCAGTGGAACTGAGAGGGAGGTATGTATTTCAGTTAAGTTGAATATCTGCCTATAATTTTGATGCAGTATGGGATTGAACCTTTTGGTTGCAGGTACAACAAAATGTATTCTTTTTACGTTAATGCCATTTGTTCCATTTATATACTTGGATGCCATTGAGATGTTACCTGAAATAGACTGGTTACACAGAATCAATGCAAAGCAGTTTTGGCTATGGGAATACACGTCCTGGGTGTGAAAGCCCCAGAAATCAGACAGAATGCGAGAGCTTCATTTCCATGAAGCAGTCCTGGAACTTTTTAAACTTTCATTTTGATTTTTTTTTTCATGAGGACTAAGCCCAGCAGGAGAAATCTGTTAGCACTAACTGCAATCAGATGTCAGTGAGTGAAGCACTTCTGGAAGAGATTTTGTGTCCTTTGTGCTGCAGTTTAAAATGGACTGGAAAAATCATGTGCAGATTGTGTCTGAAATTCAGTATTCATGAGGTGTGTGGGAATGGAGTTGCCATGAAAGCAACATTAATTGTTCCATTTAGATCTTCCTACAACGATTCAGATGGCCCGTTCACCTGACCTGGGGAATGAAGCAAAAGTGCTTGCACATCAAATCACTTTTAAATATCTGCGTCTTCAACCTTGGCTGTTTCATGTTAACATGATAACAAACATCCTAGTGAGACTGTCTCCTTACAAGTCTGCAGCTGACTGACTGAGGTCAATTTTCTTGAAATTTGTACTTAACACTCCTACTCTACCTTAGATAAGATGTTCTGTGGATCAGTCATAAGAGTAAATGGCTGGGAAACCAGATATTCTGGATCCCGACTCTGGATGGGGAGTGTCCACACCTCTGTGAAATGGAGGTAGCTTCACCCTGGCATTTCATAGGACCAAGATCAAAAGGATTCCAAGTTCCCAAAAAGGGACACAGCATAAAGGTAGAAGTCAGTGTCACTGAGGCTTTATCAGAAGAGAGAGGTCAGAGCCTACGTACCCAAGGCAGGTTTTAGGAACCATCTCCTGCCCTGATTACCTACACAGTATGAATCTCCAGAGGATGGCAAATAGACACTGAAACCTCTAGTGCACTACTAAAGGACCCAAAGAAGCCCAAGTGATATCTTGTCACTGCCCAACCACGCAAGTAATGAGCACCAAGTTATGGCAGAGAGGCAGTCAGGCAAGTTTCCCAAGTCCATAGATCCCTCAAAGTTGCCACACAAGTTGATAGGGTGGCATGCTTCGTTAGTCAGGGGATTGAGTTCAAGTGCTGCAGCTTTATAAAACTCTGGTTAGACCCACTTGAGTATTGTGTTCACTTCCAGTCACCCTCATTATAGGAAGGATGTGGAAGCTTTAGAGAGTGCAGAGGAGATTTACCAGGATGCTGCCTGGATTAGAGAACATGTCTTATTTGGAAAGGTTGAGCGAGCTAGGGCTTATCGCTTTGGAGCAACGCAGGATGAGAGGCGATTGGATAGAGGTGTACAAGATTATGAGGGGCATAGATAGAGTGGACAGCCAGCACCTTTTCCCAGGGTGGCAATGGCCATACCAGAGGACATCCATTTAAGACTGGAGGAGGAATGTTCAGGGGAGATGTCAGAGGTAGATTCTTTACAGAGAGTGGTGGGTGCCTGGAACGCACTGCCGGGGGTGGCGGTAGACGCTGATTCAGTAGGGACATTTAAAAGGCTCTTAGATGGGCACATGGATGTAAGAAAAATGGAGGGTTATGGGATGTGTAGGAGGGAAGGGTTAGATTGATTATAGAGGAGGTATCCACATAGTTCAGCACAACATCGTGGGCTGAAGGGCCTGTACTGTGCCATGCCATTCCATGTTCTAATTTAGGGGGCTGCTATTTTTACTATTTTGCTCCACATCTACAGTCCAAACAAATGTCCACATTCTCCATAATTACAAGATATCCAAATGCACAGCAAAGTAGAGAAGCTAATTTAAAATTTCTTCAGAAATAGGTCATGAAGTAATCTGCTGATGCTGGCACACTGAATCCATGAGATGTGCTGGAGTGTGCCAACATTCAGGGTGTATATACTGCACAGCTGTGTAACACAGGTTTGTTATGGCGATGGCGTAAAACAATGAATCCTGTAGGGTTCTTACTCATCTATACTAAGGCCACGTAAATAGCTTTTCTCTATGAGCTTTATAGGTCAAACTGACCAGCTTTTGCTGCTCATTTCCAGATACAGCTGCTTTCCAATTAGCTTAGTTCCCCACCCCCATCCAGTGTATCCTCAGTGGTGTCTTCTAGTAGCAATCAGTGATGTAAGATGTGAGACAGATTTTCCCAATAAAAACCGACAAATCTATTAACTCTCCACATCTAATCATCTCACCAACATCTGTTTCCTTAAAAAGACTTTTTGCATTTTCTTTTAATTTTTCCATTTATCAAACTAAGACTACTTCCTTTCGTTTAAAAAAATGCAGCTCTGGAAAATACACACCAGTTCATACGGGTCGTGATGTCTAATTTTTCATGCACTCATGACTTTTTCCATGATCAGACTACATTTAAAAATGAGTGCGATTTTCTTGAGAAATTCGTTAAGAAACTAACACAAGCTTTGTGTCAATTAAAAGTAAAGTGTTGAGTTAACCCAGAGTCACCAGAAAGTATTCAGTAAGAGGGGATATATATTTGGGTAGATATTGAGGCTCTGGTCAGGAAAAAGGGGGCATATGTCAGATATAGGCAGCTGGGATCGAGTGAGTCCCTTGAGGCACAGTAGTGTAGCGGTTAGCGTAACGCTTTACAGCACCAGTGACCCGGGTTCAAATCCAGCCACTGCTGTAAGGAGTTTGTATGTTCTCCCTGTGTCTGCATGGGTTTCCTCCGGGTGCTCCAATTTCCTCCCACATTCCAAAGACGTACAGGTTAGGAAGTTGTGGGCACGCTATGTTGGCGCCGGAAGCGTGGCGACACTTGCGGGCTGCCCCCAGAACACTCTACGCAAAAGATGCATTTCATTGTGTGTTTCGATGTACATGTGACTAATAAAGATATCTTATCTTAGGAGCAAAAGGGCTTAGAAGTACACTTGAGGGAAATCAGGAGGGCAGAAAGACAACATGAGATAACTTTGACAGATGAAGCAAAGGAGAATCCTAAGAGATTCTATAAGCATATTAAAAGAAAAAGGGTAACTTGGGAAGAGAATTGGTCCCCTTTCGGATCAGTGTGGTCTTCTACATGAGGAGCCACAAGAGATGGGCAAGGTCTTAAATGAATACTTCTGATCTGTACTTACTGTGTAGAAGGTTATGAAAGCTCAAGAATTCAGGGAAGAGAATAGTGGCGTCTTGAAACATATCCACATTAAAAAGAAAAGGGGTGGTGCTGCTGGTCTTAAAGCACACTAAGGTGGATAAATCCCTGGGGCCTGACCACATGTATCCTGGACATTGTGGGAAGGCAGGGAGGGAATTGCTGGGGCCCCAGCAGTGGTACTTGTATCATCATTAGCCACAGGTGAGGTACCGGAAGACTGGAGAGTGGGTAATGTTGTGCTTTTATTGAAGAAAGGCTACGAGGATAAGTCAGGGTACTACATCCCAGTGAGCCTAACATCAGTGGTGGGAAAGTTACTGGAGGAGATTGTGAGAGATGGGATCTACCTGCATTTGGAAAGGCAAGCACTGATTCGGCACAGGGAATTCATGGCTCACAAACTTGATCAAGTTTTTTTTGAAGGGGTGACGAGGGCAGGGCAGCAGACATTATCCACATGGACTTTAGCAAAGGCTCTGACAAGATCCCACATGGTAGGCTGGTCTGAAAGGTTGGTTCACATGGGATCTAGAGTGAGCTGGCCATACAATATGTTGGCTTGGTGGAAGGAGTTAGAGGGCGGTAGTGGAGGGTTGTTTTTCCAGGCTTAAGACCTGTGACCAGTGGTGTACAGCAGGGAATCTGTGGTGGGTCCCCTGATATTTGTCATCTATATTAATTGTTTGAATGAGAATTCAGTTGGCATGGTTAGTAAGTTTGCAGATGGCACCAAAATCTGTGGTACTATGGACAGTGGAGAAGGTTATGCAGGATTACAACAGCTGGGAAAATGGGTCAAGGAATGGCAGAAGAATTCAACTTGGACAAGTGCAAAGTGATGCATCTTGGGAAGCTAAACCTCGGCAGGACTTGCACATGACATGGCAGTGCCCTGCAGAATGTTGTAGAACAAAAACCTGGGGATTCAAGAACATAGTTCCCCGAAAGTGGCTACACAACTAAACAAGGTGGTGAAGGTGTTTGGCTTCATCAGTCAGGGCATTGAGTACAAGAGTTAGGACATCATGTAACAGCTGTACATGACATTGGTGAGACCACACCTGGAATATTGTGCGCAGTTCTGGTCGCCCAGCTATAGGAAGGATGTGATTAAGCTGGAAAGGATGCAGAAAATATTCACAGGGATGTTACCAGGACTGGAGGGCTTGAGCTACAAGGAGAAACTGGATAGATTGGGACTGTTTTCCCTAGAGCACAGGAGGCTGAGGAATGACCTTATAGTGAGACACAAAATCATCAGGAACATTGATGTGGTGAATGGTCAGTCTTTTCTATCCAGAGGAGGAGTCCAAAACCAGAGGCATTGGTTTAAGTTGAGAGGAGAAAGATTTAAAGGGGACCTGAGGGGAAAGTTCCCCCAACCCCCCCCCCACCCCACACAGGGTGGTGGGTATGTGGAATGAGCTGCCAGAGGGATATGGGACAAACAGAGGCAGATGGGACTCAGGTAGGCAACTTGGTTGCATGGACATGTTGGTTCAATTATTTGGTGACAAGGAAACAAAACCCATCCCCACAAACACTCTTTGACGAGAGTTGAGCAATGAATGCCCAGCTACTTCCTACACCATATACCAAGAATACTGGTCCAATTACAATGCCATTTTCTGATTTTGTTTTCTCACCAGCTTAAAGTCATTCCTCCTCCATCTCTTGTGCCAACTGGGAAACAGGCCATGCTGAAATCAAATGATTAAGCACAGGCCAGCGATCAACTTTGAGACACTCAATGAGTTTGACTCATTGCAGCCCATCAATGAAAATTAACAGAAGAAAAAGGAGCAAGTGCAAGTCCCCTTGGCTGCTCAAGCCTGGTCCTCCTCTCATGGCTGCTCAGCTCCCTTAATATCCAGAAACCAATCGAACTCTGCTTTGAATGAACTCAACAGCTGAGATTCTACAGCTCTGTTGGGTAGGGAATTCCAAGGGATCACTGCCCTCCAAATGAAGATATTGCTCCTTATCTTAGTCATACCTGCTCTCTCCCTTATTCTGAGATGGTGTCTCCTAGCTTCAGATCACTCAGCCAGGGGAAAAAGTACTCCTTGCATCCTGCCCTCAGTGTCCTGCAAGAATTTTGTAACTTTCTCCTCTCATTCTTCTAAACTCTAAAAGCCCCAGTGCACTTAATCTATCCTCATGCATCAAGCCTGTCTCTTACATTAATGGCCAAGAGATCCATTCTATTTAAATGGAAGGACCCTATACCCCCTACTACATTTCAATGGTTTTCTCAAACTATAACATGTTTAAACCTAGAAAAAATTAGGGGTGGTACTGCTGATCCTTCGCTTAAATTTAAGGAAGTTTGGAATCCATTTATTCAATATTTCCATACGATATGAGCAGACCTTTTTCCAAATCCCCTTCAATAACCTTTGAATATAGAGGAGCGGAGCTGACGACATAAGAATGTGTTTTTTTTAAATCGAAGAAACATCAGTCCAGTTTTTTTTCTTTGAAGTTTTTGGTTTGCTTTTGTTTAATATTATACTTTTTTTTGATCTGGGGGTTTTCTCTTCATATAATTAAATTTCTTCTCAATTTTTTTTCCCATCATGTACACTTAGCAAGAATGTGGGAGGTCTAGATTACATATGTTACTCCTTGTGAGTACAAACATTAACTGTTATTGTTATGCCGATCTCTTTGTATCATATGTATAATTATTAATGTTATGTACATCAATTTGAATGAATTTGAAATTCAATAAAAAGGTTGTAAAAGAAAGCCTGTCTCTGGAACCAGTCCAACGAATTTTCACTGCACACCCTTCAATGACAAGTAAACTCTTTAGTTAAGATAACCAAAACTGCACAAAGCTCCTGTATCCAAATTCTCTTGCAATAATAGCCAAAATTGGAATTGGTTTGTTATTGTCACATCTACCTTCCTAACTACCTGCTGGACCTGCATGTTGACTTCCAGTGACTTATGTAGAAGTACACACCAAGGTCTCTTTGGACATCAACACTGCTCAATCTCTCAATTTAAAAAACACACAGCTTTTCTATTTGGTGCAGGGTGTTTTTTCAATTGAGAGATTGAGTAGTCAGCACCTGATATTTTCCACATTACATTGTAACTGCCAGATTCTCACCCGTTCACAGTTTATCCGTATCACCTAAAGCCTCTTCACATCATCCTGCATACTCATTTCCATCCAAGTTAGTGTCATCAGCACACTTGTAACCATGACATTTCATTCCCTCAGCCAAATGTTGATACAGCTTGTGAAAAACTGGGGCCCAAGCACTGATCTTTGCATACCACTCCTGCCTGCCGATCTGAGAGTGACCTATTTATTCCCACTCTTTCCTCTCTATCCAATTCCCAACCTCTTATCAGTATATTCAGCCCAATTCCAGGTGCTCTAACCTCATTGACCAACTTTTTGTGTGGCACCTCACAGAGGGCCTTTCGAAATCCAAATAAACCACATCCACCAGTTCTCCCTTATCCATTCCACTGACCACATCCTTGAGGAACTCCAGCAGATCAGTCAAGGACTTAAGCTAAGTCCTCTGATTTTCATTTTTATTTGATGTTCACTGACAGTCACATATGACTTTCATTTCATAAATCCATGCTGGCTATGTCCAATCCTGTTATTCTTTTCACGGTCTTCTGTTATTGCATCATACATTATAGAATTTTCCTTACTACTGACGTTAGGCTAAACAGGTCAGTACTTCCCTGTTTTCTCTAGTGGGGTCACATTTGCTCCCCTCCTAGCAACAGGAACAATGCCAAAACTTATGGAAGAACCAGAGCATCCACCATCTCCACAGCCACCTCTTCAGAACTCTGGGATGCAAATAGTTGGGTCCTTGGAATTTAGCACCTTTTATTGTCACCAATTTGTCTGGAATATTTTTTGATTAATATCCATTTCCTTCCATTCCTCTTTCTTGCTAGACCCTTGGTCCTCCAATTTCTCAGATGATTTTTGTTTTGCATTTTCTTCCAATGAAGATTTCCTCTGACATTTCCCTATTCTCAGAGTTATACACCATGGAAACAGGCACTTCAGCTCAACTCATCCAAGGTTATCACATTTGCCTGCATTTGGCTTACATCCCCCTAAACCTTTCCTGTCCATGAACCTATCAAATGCCTTTTAAACATTGCAATTGTTTAAATTGCACCCTTTTCTACTACTTCCTCTGTCTGCTCGTTCCACCCTCTGTGTGGGAAAACTCACCTCTCAGGTCCCCTTCAAATCCTCTGATCTTAAACCCGTGCCCTCTAGTTTTGGACTCCCCCACCCTGGGGGAAAAAAAAAGACCTCAACCATCCACCTCATCTATGTCCTTTGTGATTTTTATAAACTTCTATAAGGTCACCCCTCAGCTTTCCACACTCCAGGGAAAACAGTCCCAGCCTTATCCAGTCTCTCCTTATAACTTTAATCCAGTCCTGTGGGACTGGAAGGCTTTAAAATCTTCATAAATTCTCCCATCTCTGCCTGCAAGAGACCCATGTTTGCCCCTGTTAGTTTTTACCTTTTTAAATATCTACAGAAAGTCTTACAGACTTTTGTTTCTTGCCAGTTTTATTCCATCTCACATATACTCTTGTATTCCACCTCACCCTTTCTATTCATTTCTTAGCCCTCCGTTGCCAAGTTCCAAAAAGTTAAAATGTGGAGGACAGTTACATCTCAAAAATCTGAGGCCATAGCTTAATCATCTCGGGGTGACATGTTGCGCCTCCTAGTGGATAGAGCAGCCCAGACAATGATCAGTGTCCTCTTCCCGCAGCCAATACACAAGATGGTAAAAATGCAAGAAAACAAAAATCAGAAAATAAGTTTCTGTTAACCAGATTTAAAGCTTCTTTAAAACAAGTTATGTCATTATTCAACAGAATGCAGACACACAAGTCTTAAGTCAACTCTGTAGAGATATATTAAAGAAAATGACATAGTTCTGAATAACAGGAAGAACATGTGTTCCACAGACGTTGGTCAGAGTCCCAGTACCTTCCTACTTGAAAGGGTTTGTTGGAAATGTGCTTTTAAGTTCTAATTTAACAAATCCTAACTTTACATGAAAGTAGATCAACCATTTTGATTTATAACAGCAATAGATAAAAACAAATTGGATTTTCACATCCCCTTATCTTTTTCTTCCAAAAGTGGCAAAACAACTATAGTTCTCAGCAACCATAGTTGAAGAACTAGTCACAGGAACCTGGTGTGCAAATCCTTCAACATTCCCTTTTGTTCAGGAACACAAACACTGAGAGAGCTCCTTCAAGTTCCACCCACTGATACCTTAAATATCAATCTGTGCTTGGCATACAAAATAACCTTCGCTTCAAAACAAAAACTGTTTAATGAAACCTTTTTCTTGGGCTGAGAGAATGACCCAAAATGCTTCAATAACCAACTATGGAAGGATTTGCCAAGCAGTATTCTTTAACAAAAGGCACTTCTATAATATGAACAGACAGATTTCTGTTTTATCTTTTGACTTTAATGTAGAGGAATATCGGGAGGGTAATTGTATGATTCTGTGCTTCTCTGCACCTGATTTTCCTCCATGCTATGCACACTGCCAATCTACCATGCAAAAGCGAAGCAGAAATTACCCCTCAATTTTTCAGTAAGTATTTAGTGCCATGCACCTTATTAACAGATTGTTGGAAGCTGCAAATGTCTGACTGAAGGGTTGCAGTTGAAATAGTAATCTTTCTTTTCTGCAGCTCCAACACTGGTAGGAATTCATTTACTCATCAAAATTGAATTATGAAGGGGCCAACACACATGTTGTGGTGTCATTGGAGAAATATTTTTGTTGCCGTGCATTGTGTGTAAGAGACACATTTTGCAAATCTTCCAAGCCTATGCACAGTTGGGGTTTAGTCACACAGTGATCCAAAGTTAAACAGCAAAAACTGCAGATCCGAAAAATCTGAAATAAAAACAGAAGTTGCTGGAAGAACTCAGCAGGTCAGGCAGCATCTGTGGAGGCAAAGGGATGGTCGCCATTTCAAGTAGAGCCCCTGCATTAGGACTTCAATTTAAATCTTGCAGGGAACAGTCCATTTGTGATATGAAACTGGATGCTAGGGGAAGTAGCATCTCTTGTCTGCCTCTTTTCAGTGCTGTGACTCTTATGATAGATATTGGTTGCTAATCTATCCAAAGTGGAGATAGAGGTCAAGGAAGGAAAATGGGATGGGCAGGGAGGGGGAGGGAGTTAGTGGTCAGAGGTGATCCAAAACATTGGGCTAAATGACAAGATAAATTCAAATCCCACCTCAGTGAGCAACTGGAGTATTCAGTTCATTAATTAAATGACTCTGCAAGTTAAAGATGGCTATTGTCAGTAACATTAACAAACTACAAGACTGCTCCAAGAACACATCTGGCTCAGCGTCCTTCAGGAAGGAAATCTGAACCAAGTCAGGCCCACGTGTCACTTCAGATCAACACCAACTCTTAACTGACCTTGCAAAAATATCCCAATGATGCACCGTGGCCTGCAATAGTTCAACAAGGTATAATGGGTATAATTTAGTGAGTGGCACAAGGTCACCAGTTGCTTGATGCCTCCACTAGAATGGATCCCAAAATGTTGCCACATCTTCAGAGGTTAATGAGGAGAATTGTACATTGCAGACAGGGCAGACTTTGCCATGTCCAGTACTCAGGTTGAAACAACCCAGTTCGCTTTGCTTTTTATTTTGCTACTGAGGATGAATATGATCAAATAGCCCGCCAGGCCATTTCAAGGAGTAGTTAAGAATCAACTACGTTGTTATCAGGCGTACATATCGCAGATGTCCTTCACTGCAGCATATCTGTGAATCAAGTTGCCTCTTTTTAAAAATCTGGTGGTTTCCCAGCACTAATGATACCAGATTTACTTACTTAATTTAATTTAATTTAATTTAATTTAATTTAAGTTACCAAGCTGCCATGGTGGGATTTGTTTCCCTGGATCATTATTGCATACCTCTGCAGTAATAAAACAAAGTGCTCCCCTTAGCTCTTTTATCAATAACTCAAATTCTTTGTTCTCTGCATTGCTGATACTTCTGCCAGTGAAACGTTTTCTTGCCCTGATCGATAAAGCCCTTCTAGATTTTAGATTGGTATTAAGATCACCATTTTAATATATATTAGTCACCTGGATTTGGGTATACAAGCTATAATTTTATATTTTGCAGTTGAAAATAGAACCTGGAAATACGTTAAAGAATGCATATGCTGGAAATAAACATCTGAACATAGTTTGACAAGGACAAACATGTAGCAAATCTAATTTAACACTGGAATACATGTGAAATGATGCATTTTGATTGGGAGAATGTGGAGAGGTAAAAAAACTATAGTCACAATTTTCGAGTGAGTATTGGAGCAGAGAAACCATGGCTGATGGTGACAGGACAAACTACAAAAAGGTACGATAAAAAAAATGAGAATGAAGAACAAAATCAAAACCTAAGACACTGGTTAAGCCTCATCTAGAACTCTTGTGGTCAATCTGGGATGCTATATACATATAACATTGGAATAACATTGAGGCCCGGAACGGGATACAGAGGATATGAAATCAGTATCCCAGGGCAAGTTTTGTGAAGAAACAAGGAGGAAAACAGAAAGGCAACGTTGTACTTAAATGGCGATGGATTGGAAGTTGTCAATTATAAAAGGGATCAAGCTATCAATGTGCTGAAGTCGATGAAAAAAAACTACAGGTTTAGCAAGCAGTTAAGAAGCTGGAGCATGGCAACTCACTGCAAGCTGCTCTCTGCAGATCCACTCATTGCTTCTATTATAGTTGTTCTACTCTTATAAATCGAAATTCTCTGTCCAACACTCCTGTCCGTTTCTACGTTCTACGTTAGATTCTATGTCCAACACTTTATTCACAGCCAGGACCTCCTGGTGGCCACCCACTTCAATTCCACATCCCACTCCCATACTGACATGTCTACATGTCTAGCTACGGCTTCATCTACTGCCACGTTGAGGCCAGATGCAAGTTGAAGGAACAACACCTCATATTCTACCTTGGAAGCCTCCAGCCTGATGGCCTGAACATCGACTTCTCCAACTTCCAGTGACTCCACCCCTGCTTCCCACCCCCCCCCAACTCCTTTGTCTTCCCTTATTTCTGTGACTCCCTTCCCCCGCCTTGATGACCTGCCCATCTCCTCTCCTTCCCTCCCCCGTCCTTTATTCCATACCGGATCCCTCTCCATTCCATTCCATCCCTCTCCTACCGGATTCCTTCTTCTTCAGCCCTTTGCCTCTTTTGCCTATCACCTCTCAGCTTATTACATCTTCTCCCCTCCCCCACCCACCTACCTACCCCCCTCTCACCTGGACTTGCCTATTACCTCACCTCACCTATCACCTGCCTGCGTGTGCTCCTCCCCCTCCCCTCACCTCCTTATTCTGGCTTCTACCCTCTTCCTTTCCAGTCCTGATAAAGGGTCTCGGCCCAAAACGTCGACTGTTTATTTCCCTCCATAGATGCTGCCTGACCTGCTGAGTTTCTCCAGCACTTTGTGTGTATTACATTATTCTGCATTCTGTTATTGTTTCCCCTCGTACTACCTCAATGCACTGATGTGATGAAATGATCTGTATTAACAGTACGTAAGACAAGTCTTTTCACTGTACCTTGATACATGTGACAATAATAAACAAATTTACCAAGAAGGCAAATGGTATGTTGGCCTTCAGTGTGAGAGGTTTATAGTAAACATGGAAGGATGTTTCACTACAATGATTCAGGGCCTTGGTGAGACCTGTGTATTGCGTGCAATTTTGGTCTCCTTACCTAACAATGATGAACTTACAATTAAGAGAGTGCAATGAAGGTTCACCAGACTGACTCCTGAAATGATGGGACTATCTTACAAGGAAAGATTAGATTGACCAGGCTTGTATTCACTAGGTTTCAGAAAAATTATCGGAGACCTCATTGAAATGTACAAAATGATGACAGGGTTCAACAGGCTGGATGGAGGGAGGACGTTTCCCCTGGCTGAGGAGTCATAATCTCAGAATCTGGGGTAAGACATTAAAGACCGAGAGGAGCAGGCACAGTAGTGTAGTGGTTAGCATAACGCTATTTACAGAGCCAGCAACATGGGTTCAATTCTTGCCGCTGTCCGTAAGGAGTTTGTACATTCTCCCTGCACAAACTGCGTGGGCTTCCTCCGGGTGCTCCGGTTTCCTCCCACATTCCGAAGCTGTACGTGTTAGGAAGTTGTGGGCATGCTATGTTGGCGCCAGAAGTGTGGCAACACTTGCGGGCTGCCCCCAGTACACTCTATGCAAAAGATGTATTTTACTGTGTGTTTCGATGTACATGTGACGAATAAAGATATCTTGTCACAGCTTCTTTACTCAAAGGAAAAAGAACCTGTGGAATTCTCCACCAAAGAAATTCCTTATATATTTAAGAAACAGATAAAGATATAGACATAAAAAGGATCAAGGGGTAAATTAATATGATATGAATATGATATTGAGCCAGAGGATCACCCATGATCATATTGAATAGTGGGGCAGGTTCAAATGGGCCAAATTCTATGGTCTTTCTATGTTTCAATGCTTCTACATTTGAGATCTGAACCAAGGGTTGTTTTCCTCAGAGTAGAAAAGAGTACATAATTTGGTGGAAGTAATGAAAGCATTTAATTGACTTTGAGAGAGTAATTACAAGAAAATGTTTCCAGTCGCAGAAGAGTCAATAACTTGAGAACACAGATTTAAGGGGATTAACAAAAACAAAGATGTGGTAAAAGGGATCTTTTTGCTTAAATACAGTGGGGTGTTGTGATCTGGAATGAACCACCTGAAAGATGTGGAGGCAGGTTCAGAAGTAACTTAAGAAAGTTTTGAGTTCCTACTGCAAGGAAAATACCACAATGCTCTGAAGAACAAATAGTAACGTTTGATTCATTGAATGCCTCCATCACAGCTAGTTCATGCATTATGGTTCTATCAGCCTCCTTCTGTTCTGTGATTCCAGGATGTTGTACTCAGTTTTAATTAGAACTGCCAGGTGATTAACAAAATTTAATCACGCTGATCATGATTTTAACCAATGACCGTACTTTGGAATAGTCCAATGGTTTGCAATTTGAATGGTCCAAAAGAAAATAGTTTAGATTTATAACCACTGGTATTTTAATTTAATTTTTTTTTAAAAGAAGTTCAAATAATTTCCAGGGCTTATCCCCATCATGCTAGCCTACAACCCCAATATTTCTACACTCTTCCAAACCTCATGCAGATTTCCAATTTACCTTCAACCACACCAAATGGGTCATCCTCAAACACCTTGGCTGCAGTCACTGTTGAGCTAATGTGTTCAGAATTCAAACCTCTCACCATTCAACAAAAAGCCGAGCCCAGATGTCTGGTCTGGATTCTGTGCCCAGGGTCAAATCTTCACTGCATGTCTTTTTCTCCCCCTGAACATTGTACCCCACCCACACATGCACACTTTCCTCCCTCTCATTCCCCTTCCTTTCCTCCCCCTACCCCTCCCCTTCCTCCCTCTCACCCTTCCCTCTCAATGCTACTCTCAAACTCATGCTCCCTCTATCATAGTTAAATGTAATCAGATATAAAAAAAGATATAATAAAAACTATAATAATAACTCCAATATAACTATCATCCCTGAAGCCCTGAAGACCCACACTCAATGATGCAGGAACAGCTTCTTTCTCTTGTCCATCAGATTTCTGAACAGTCCATGAACACTACCTCGTTATTCCTCTTTTGCACTATTTATTTTTGTAACTTATAGTAATCTTTATGTCTTGCACTGTACTGCTGCCGCAAAACAACACATTTCATGACATATGTCAGTGATAATAAACCTGATTCTGATCCCTCCCTCTCTCTCTTATGCTCCCCAGCCTCCCTCCCCCTTCTCTGCTCCCAACTCCTCTTCCTTCAAGAGGGGAAAGTAGAAGGGCGAGAAACTGTAGAAGGAAAAATTTAGACCATTGACAGAGACAACCCAATAAATAAAAGATGAGATGAGGATTCACACAGCACATGCAATTAATTTGTTGCTTCTGATGTTTTGCATTAGTGTCTAAATCAACTGTGGTCACTAAGCAGTGTGAGTAAATACTCAGGATTTTATGGCATAAATCTCCAGGCAGAGCAAATTGAAAGGGAGCCAGTGTGGAACTAACTTCACACTTGAAGAGCTGTCAATTTCCCACTTGTGACTGGGAGTAAAAAGGAGTCTGCCAAGTTCCTGCATGTATTAAAAAGAAACACTAGTCACTGGAATATATCATGCACCATACCCTGTCACTTACCTTATTGCAGCACATGTACTCATATCAATCAATTCAACTTCGGCTTTCCTCAGTTTTGTAAGCGCCATAATAAAAAAAGGTATAAAATTATCTTCCACCTTCCACAGTAGTGAAGGGCTACCTCTACTGCAAACTTCTCCAATACAGAGAGGAACGTTATACCAGGAGGCACATTCAGAAGTCCAAACAGTAGAAATGTTCCCCACTAAAAATGCTCCTTGGTAGTGCCCTGGGAGAAGATCATCCCTTGTTTCTGTACAAACCCATGGTGTAGAGCACCTTCAACATGGACATCAGAAAGATAAGGGCACTGTCCCTTCAGGAAGGATCGGAACGCCCTGTGCACAACTTACTAAGAGAAGGAGTGACAGGTGAGGGACTGGTCACACGAGGAGATTCTTTACTTTCATTTTATTTTTATCTTGTTTTCTTGCTTGCTGCATAATATTCTCGAAGGAATTTTATAAGGCTGCTTTCTCAGCATGGTGCACCATCCACTAGCAGTGTGTAATAGCTGCTGATGGAACAGAAAACCTAATGAGGCTCATTGATCAGTATTTTCCAGATGTGGTTCCAAGAGTTGGAAGTGGATCTATAAGGTACACCCTACTATTATTTCTAAAATTCAAGAAAAAGAATGGCATTACCTCTGAAGCAGTAGGCATCAAATTTGGTGTTAGGATCCGGAAACCCAGTCCTGTTGTCATATCGATACTTGGTCCTCACTCCAACAAGGCCCCCTCCACACTGACTCCTGGCATAGACGATTGGATAACGTACACTGCCGTCTGACAGCCAGCCGTAGTCACAACGATCCAGGCCTCGTTTCCATGCGGCGTGTAACTGACCAGTGGTGGCCAACTGTGCATTTCTACGTTGACACTCCAACTTTGATTCTGCAAATGTCATCTTTCCTGGTACTGATATATGGAACACATGCCCTGTTAAAAAGCAGAGAAAAATCTGTCAAAATTTGTAAGAACATTGAGAGAAAACACACAACTGTGCAAACTGATATCTAAGGGATTTTTATTTTGTTTTCAATATTACTTATTATTACTTAGGTTACCGTTTCTCTTGCTCCTTTTCATAGAACAATACAGCACAAGAACAGGCCCTTCAGCCCGCTAATTAAACTAGTAGTGCAATGCCTAACTAAACCAATCCCTTCTGCCTACACAAAGTCCACATCTCTCCATTCTCTACACATCCACATGCCTATCTGAATGCTTTTTAAATGCCCCCATTGTATTTACCCCCATCATCACTCTTTCCCCTTTAGAGTTTTGAGTTTGTCCTTAGCAAGGATATTTTAAGGTTTAAACAAAAAATCACAGAATTTATGTTTGCCTTTGGCTTATAGTCTTACGTAACTCCTTTCCTAAATTTCGGTAGTTGTTATTGAAGCTAATATTGGTACTTAAATGGAAAGGTGAATCCAGGGAACAAAGTTGGGATCATCCTGAATGCACATCTTAATCCCACACCACATCATGGCATCAAGAAACATTTTTGCCACAACTGTGACTAGTCAGCATTCAAAGTCTACGCAGAAAGAAATTTCACTCATTTTATTTGTTACCATCTCAGACATTGCATTGTGCATATTGGGTCACCTGCAGAACAGAAGGAGGTTACAGATGTGCCGTTCCCCTTCAACCAACTTTCTCCACGAGGCCAAGTTTTCCAGTAATTTCATGAAAATTACTCGTTCATATTCTGTTTTGTGATTTGCCATCTGCTGACAGAGTTTCTCTCCAAGAAACCACATAAAATAACCACTGAGTGTAACACTGATTGGTTGACAGGGATATGTTTAAAGAGAAATGCTCCACTAAGTGATCTGTAATGAGATAACAGATTGGAGCCATGGTCTTTGATTCTTTCCCAAAGCACTTTAACAAGAGTAGTCGAAATATTGACCGGTCTTTCTCTTTACAACTGCTGATGGTATTTCTAGAATTTCCTGTTTCTGTTTTAGATCTTTAAAATATTTACTAATTTTCCATCGCATTGTCGGGTTCTTCTGCCTGCCGATCATACTCATTCCCACCCCCAACTTAAAGGTTAAATTTGACAGAAATGAAAAATGAACAGGTTTTTATAATAAGCTGCCAATCACAAAGGCAATGTTAAAAGTGGGCGCCAAGTTCAAAGCTATGCCCAGCCAGCTACTCAAGTAGATAACCACAGGTGTTAGACAGATCTGGAGGTCACACTCACTTCCCCTTGCCATAACACAACCAATGTGCTGGTCTGTTATGATGCTTAACTTGTAACATCAGAGCTTCTCTCAAAGCACAGCACAAATCCTGTAAGAAAATCTGTCCTGAAATACATTTGATTTACGGAAGGGGAGTCAGCTCTATTTGTAACCTGATCTCAGGGAGTGACAGTACAAAGAGATTCAAATAATAAAACTTAAAACAAATCCAAAAAATAACCCGCTGTGATAAAGACAAACTCCAGACTTTGAAGTCACAACTAGTTACTCATAGCAATCTGATTATTCCAACCAAAGGAGTCAAATATTTCGAGAAAATGTGTTGTTCAATTCAAATAGAAATGATATGTTTATTCAAAAGCTGCACCATTTATTATTTGGTACTATTGGTGAAAATAATGAGTGAAACATTGGAAGTGAAAAGCACCATTTAACTGTAGGAATCCCATCTTCAATACTTGGCACCCACAGGCACCCCCTTGCATCTTTTGCTCCCAGCCTCAAGGTACTGATGTGCTAGGCAGGCTATTCATTCCACAGATATACTGCAGACACCTGAATTTCCTTTCCAAACCAGCAGATTCTTTCCTAGACTGTAAATGTAAGCAGGATGTTCAAGGTTTTTATGATCCTCACAGGCGAGTCCAATCATGCCTTCCATTTGCACATATCCAGCAGGGCTCATTGTGTAGGGATCAGGGTGAGAAGCAGAGCTCTACTGTCAGACTGGGTTAAGAATAACACCAAGCACAGATCAAGTCTAAGACTTTGCAAACTGCCAAGAAGCACTGAAGCACACAGGTGATTTGAGGATACATACTGAATACTGCTCTTTTGATCTTTAACACTGATTTTTGACTGTAGGGATGAATTTTTATTTATTGAATTGTCTTAAACTTGTTTATTATTAGTATATTGAAAAACATACTACTGACCAGCAACAAAACCCTGTTGCTCCATAAGGATTAATTTTACATTCTAATCATACATTCAGTTGAAAAGCTGAATCAGCATTTCAAAAGACTGAACAATAAGCACTTGACCTTATTTTTTTCATTATCCTCATACTGTTATCAGCAGGAACACCAATTCATTTTTAAGTTACCTAATGAACCTTTGCTTAATTTGTGTGCAAAGGATTCATTAAACTTTTAGTTTAATTTGGCAGAAGAGACAAGAGTTTGCACAACATTTTAGAAATGTCATTTTAGTGGTTCAATTATCAAAAGTATTCCAATTTGATTAAAGAGGGCAAGGATTTGAAATTCTGAAGTTCGATTTTTTTTTAAATTCTGCGTGTATGGATCTGTGTCTGGTAAATGTTCCCCTCCACTCACACCAAAATCAGTACGTGGATTCTTCTTCTTTTGATAGCAAACATCCACGGTAGCCAGAATGAAACCTAATCAAGACAGTCCCATGTCTGTTAGAACTGTTCTCAGCCTTAGCTCTGCTTCACTAAGCTAACATGGTGAATGGAAAGGGAAACCATGACAATTCTTTTACTAGCTGCCAACAATGGACTGAATGTTGACACTAGCTGAAAGGAGCCCTTTCCCTTATCTAAAGATGTAAATTATATTCCACCCACCACCAACCCACCACCCCCAAGCCCCAACAATCATCAGTAAGTAAAAGAATCTCAAGTATTTCCCCGCTATGTACATTTTGCACCACTTATGTGGCATTCTCATCAAGACTGTTTGATTTTCTTCCCCCAATGGCTCGCTAAGGTTATCCAATGAGTAAGCAGGCAATGCAAAACAGGAAGCCTGCAGACGGTAAGAACACAAAAAAACAGGAGCTGAAGTAGGTTATTCTGCCCTTCATGCCTGTTCTGCTCTTCATTAAGAGAGTGGTTGATCCTTTATCTCAATGCTTCACTTCATTTATCAGTGATAATATATCTGATTCCCAGGGCGACAATGGCTAACATGAGGGGACATGATTTTAAGGTGATTGGAGGAAGGTATAAGGGGGATGTCAGGGGTAAGTTTTTTTTTAAACACAGAGAGTGGTGGGTGCGTGGAACGCACTGCCGGCAGATGTTGTGGGGGCAGATACATTAGGGACATTTAAGAGACTCTTAGATAGACACATGACTGATAGAAAAATAGGGGGCTATGTGGGAGGGAAGGGTTAGATAAATCTTAGAGCAGGATAAAATGTCGACACAACATTGTGGGCCGAAGGGCCTGTACTGTGCTGTAGTGTTCTATGTTTCTATGATTACTGCCTACCTGCACTGCACTTTCTCTGTAACTGTAACATTATATTCTGCATTATGTTTTCCCATTTACTACCTCGATGTAATTATGTATGGCATGATCTGTCTGGATGGCATGCAAAAACAGAAGATTTTCACTGTATCTCAGTACACGTGACAATAATAAACCAATACTTTCCTGAACGAATCCCATATCGCTTGATTTGGCCAAATACATATACTCTGTCAAGTTGATCAATCAGTGATGCATTACGCAGATGCTACAAAAGGACACTGTGCCCCTGTGGGGAAGTTTGGGGAAGGGAGTATCAGTCAAGATTGCTATTTTTTTATTGCTATCAAGCAATTAGTGCCAGAAGGTTTTGTCATTCCTTTTCATTTATGCATTCAACAGATGTGGACATTCTACATTTGTTGTCTATCTGTAATTGCCCAGAATTGAGGAAGTTAAGAATCAATTGCATTGGTGAGTCCAGAATAACATTTGGCCACGTTGGTCACAAAGGGTACAGTTCCTTTCCTGAAGGACATTAGTGGACCAAATGCAATTTACAACAAACTAATAGTATCATAGAAGCATAGAGCAAGACTTGGCAATGTGGAAATAACATGGAACACTCAGTGTTACCCTCCAATGACCAGTCTCAGAAGTATTGGAGGTTCTACTGCATTGGCGGAACTGGGAATCTCTGTAGCTGACACAGTTTTCCTCATTGAGTCACACTGCAGATTTTTTTTTGAAGGGTTATGCTTTTTATAGTAGCAAATTTGAACCAGATTGCTCTTTAGCCATTAAATGTTTCAAATTTACGAATTAATACAACAACCCATGATGAACAAAATGAGGAATTATATTGATCAATGAAAATGGAGAGTCTTGTTAATTTTTTTCTGAGAGATGACGGATCAGGAAATCAGCCACATCATTTCTTTCACAAAGCGAATTTTGCTCATATTTATGTCTGAAATTAAGAAGCCATTTTTTCCCCAGGGAATCAGAGATTTAAAATCTAACTAAAACGTGCTCTAGAGTTAATGCCATTTCAAAAGACATCATGATAAGCTAATGGTAAGAATTCCTTCCTACCTCTGTAATGAGCTGATATGCACCAATTACAAGATTCAATTTCCCTATGGAGATTTCACAGATTTACTATATGCATCATTGGAATGAGCAAACTGGAATCACTGTGATGCAATCTGCTAAAGTCACACTATGATCTAGATTCCTGGTTTTAATTTACTTTCAGTAATCGTGTGATTGATTTCAAGTGACAAATAATACACATGATCTTGCTAAGTCATTCATTTGGGATGAATAAGTGGCTAAATCAATGGCAAACCACTGAATATTGAGTACCCTAGCTTTATCAATAACAGCAATGAAGAAGTTGAATGAATAACAGCTTACACAACAGCAATTCCATCTAGATCAAATACTTAGCAGTTCCCATTTACTTTAATTAGATACTGATAATTAAAGATATAAATGTCTAGACAACATTTGGATAATCTACTTCAGGGGAAACCGTTTTAAGAGACGTTCATAAAATGAAACCAGAATGGTCAGGAACAATAAACCATCAGGCGAGAAGGAGAGAAAAGTAGGACAGGAAACTGGAACAACAAGTGGAAACAAAACCACAAGTTCTTTAATGTTACAGGAGTAAAGCTGGTACCCATTCACCCCCTGTCATCTCCATAAACTGTGGTTTTATAAATCTTTCGTAGAGGTAAGTTTGTTTTGTTTCAATGAAAAACAGAGTGAGCAACGTTCCCATCTTTTCACATCCTGCAACAAGGCAAGTGGTCAGAAACCCATTGCCCGAAAGGACAAGTTGTCTGTAGAGGCATGACTGGTCAACACAGCACCCTCACATTTATTTACCTGGTACCCAGGGCCCAAAAGTCAAGACTGTTCCACATTACTTCAGTGGGATAATGGTTCATTTTAGTAATGCAGAAAGTACTTATTACAACACACAGGAAACCACTTAGCCCACCACGTCTACCTATCTATGCCTGCTACCAGTTTAGCAACCCCATTCATATCTCCCCACTGCCCTGAAGCCCTCACGTGCACATCAGCTTCCCTTTAATTCTCCTGTCACTTACCTACTTTTAGTAACATGTAAGAGCCGTTTAACCCACCAACATAGGATGCGGTAGGAAACCAGAGCACCTGGCAGAAACCCACGCAGTCACAGGGAGAATGTGCAAACTCCACACAAGTACACCCAAGATCAGGATCAAACCCGAGTCCCTGGAACTGGGAGGTAGCAGCAATAACTGCTGCACCACTCAGCCCCAGTAATAAACAACTATTGAAGATCTCATTGTTCAGTTGACCAAGACTCCTGTCTGACTGTTAAGACTTCCAATATCTTTTTCAAAGAACGTGTTTACATATAAGACCATAATAACACTTCAAAAATAATTCGTTGGGCCTGGATGAAGTTCTACTCCACGGAACCGTATACCATCCATTTGAATATTATTGCAAACCTTCTAAAATGACAAATGTCAAGCCGTCAAAAAATCCATCTTACCATGGATGTCTCCTACGTAACAGTAAACATCATATGTCTCACTGGGGTCTCGTATACCGTATGTTCTGACACCCGGTTGTCCCTTTTTATCTGCATAACAGCCAGGTCTGGGCTTGGTAATTGGGTACCTAGGAAATAAAAAAAACTAGCTTGTTTTACTATAGTTGTATGGCATTGGATAAGACACAAATGATGAACTATCTTCATCAACAGATCACAAAGGATACAAACTTATGTTAATGTAAACCTGTATTTTCTGAATGTGGACAGCACTGCTTAGCCACATTATTGCCCCACTCAAGTTGGCCTGAGAAAGTAGGAGAAGACTTGCTGAATAACGTCTATTTGTGGCCATTAGGAGCACAACTCTATGCTTGGGAGATCAGGTGAGGACACAAAGCTTTGGTTAAGACTAAACGATAAGGATCAACTGTGCAACTCCTTTGGTAATGTTTCTAACACTATCTCATTGACTGTTATATTAATTCTTAAATAATATCTTGTAATGATGTGATCTAAGACCCATAGTGATGCCGATTTACCTGGTTCACTAATGCTGTGTGACATCAGCTGCCTGATGTACTCCCCTCAAAATATTCAGTTCCATTGACCTTTGGTTGTTATGCTGTCATGCCGAGACTTCACTGTGATGATTAAATGCAATATACATTTCCCCAAAATGGACACTGCTGAGTATAATGGAGCGAGTTTAAAATCTTGACTGAGCCACCAAAGTGAGGCATCAGGTGGAAATTGAGTCTTGTCCATGGATGAAATATAAACTAGCACTCATGCACTGCTTTTCCCCATGATCTCTCATGGAGCTTCACAGCCAATGAATTTCTTTTGAGATGTACTCAATGCTTTGTAACCACGCCTGCTCTTTGAGAAAATGTAAATGATTTTGACTTCTACCTTCACAATCATATGTGGCCTTAGGTTTAGTGCTCAATTGGAAGATGGAGTTTTTAAAATGCTATACAGCCTCGGTACTTCATTGAAGTATCTTCTTAAATGATATACTAGTAGTTAAGTGCCTCTTGAAATTTCTGCCACACAGTAAATACCACACATACTTCAAAGAGCAGGGACTTCTTGCAACATTCTGTCCAAGGTCTGTGCCTCATACAAAAAGGACTGACAATAAATTATCTCATCATATTAAGATGAAAAAAAAACTTTGTTCAGGCAATAATCCTGATATTTACTTTGAATTATCTTAAAGAATTAACTCACTTTGTGTTGGAGTACCTGTTTTAATATTCTATATTTTTGTAGGCACTTAGATTTGCTCATGAAATATTGGCCCTACTCTTCAGCTCTAAATATGCATGGTCAGTCTGACATGACAACATCAGTGCCATCGTAAAAGTCAATACTGTCAGTGCAACTGAGGGAAGATGCTTGAATTGAAATGGAGGAGCACAAAAGTACTGTTGCATTGTGCATATGTACAAGGAACACCACGTTCCCAAGCCACATTTTTGTGGAAGTAAATGGCTTCCCAGCAGAACTCATCCCAAACCACACATTGTGGCTTTACTCTTTCAAAAGTAGTCACTTTCATGGAAGTATTGGCAGGGTCATCAAAGAATTAGCTAACATTGGTTTTCATCTAGATCTTCTAACTGAAAAATCACTAATTGTTTCAATAAGATTAGAAACATGCTATCATGTTAATGACCATAAATGAAATGAGGTTAATTTAAACTTTACACAGCAATATAACAAACTAACTGACACTTGGTTTGGATTACAGAAGCAGAGGGCCCACATGGATTGTTCACAACAACTTTAACTGGGCATTAGCTTTGCCAGCTCCAAAAGACACATCAAGTTACATGTCTAAATTAGGTAGTGTAGCGGTTAGCATAATGCTATTACAGCACCAGTGACCCGGGTTCATTTCCGGCCACTGTCTGTAAGGAGTTTGTACATTCTCCCCGTGTCTGCGTGGGTTTCCTCCGGGCGCTCCGGTTTCCTCCCACATTCCAAAGACGTACGGGTTAGGAAGTTGTGGGCGTGCTATGTTGTCGCCGGAAGAGCGGCGACACTTGAGGGCTGCCCCCGGCACACTCCATGCAAAGATGCATTTCACTGTGTGTTTTGATGTACATGTGACTAATAAAGACATCTGATTTAAAAAAACATATTGGTTTTGTGTTGACAGCCTACCTGACACTTTGATCAGAAAGCCAGCCAGCATCACATTGATCAAACCCATCCTCATACGAAGCCTGAATCTGTTCAGGAGTTGCGATGGTGGCACTGTTGTCTTGACATGCTTGCTTGGCCATTTCAAAGTTGAGTGAATACCTGCTGAGAGCTGCCCGATAGTGAAAGACAACACCTGTGGGTGAAATGGCACTTCTGAATACATGCACCAAAAGGAGGGGTGGATTTATTTATTCTCCTTCTCTTTGTAAGGCAGAGACTCATGCTGGGGTCCAGCAAAGCTGTTTCCTGAAACTTTCTGTAATGTCATTGAAAAAGGTTCATCCATTTGAATCAGACATCAATTTGCCAAGTTTTGCCTGTTTCACTCTCGAGATATCAGCCTCTTGGGCATAATTCAGTGGAGACTCATTAAGGCAAATGTGGAGAATCATTGCATTTGGCATATTTCTAGCTGTGGGCGAAACTGGTTGTAAGATATCAGAAAACCTCATTTGCATTATACAGAGGTCCAAATAGTGGAATCTAGAATGAAAGATGCTGGAGGCACTCCTCAAATTAGAAGACACGAGAAAAGTCCATCAGCAGCCTGCTTTCACCATTAGGAAAGATGTCAGTGCACGTTGGAAACCATCCTCCCCTCTATGGATTCTGTCTATACTTCACACTGCCTTGGTAAAGCAGCCAGCATAATCAAAGACCCCACCCACCCCAGACATTCTCTCTTCTCCCCTCTCCTATCGGGCAGAAGATACAAAAGCCTAAAAGCACGTACCACCAGGCTCAAGGACAGCTTCTATCCTGCTGTTATAAGACTGTTGAACGGTTCCCTAGTACGATAGGATGGACTCTTGACCTCAAAATCTACCTCATTATGGCCTTGCACCTTATTGCCTACCTGCACTGCACTTTCTCTGTAACTGTAACACTTTATTCTGCATTCTGTTATTGTTTTACCTTGTATTACCTCAATGCACTGTTGTATTGAATTGACCTGTACGATCGGTATGCAAGACAAGTTTTTCACTGTACCTCGGTACATGCGACAATAATAAACCAATACCAATTTATTTTGTGCCAGTGAGAGGGATCAGTAGAGGGGGCAGCCGTCTGACTGGTGTTTTTGGACAAGGGATTACAATAGCCTTCAGCAGGTTACAATAGTCAAAATCAGTTGCCTATTGTGGGCCTACAATCCAGGAGAGCTGCCACTGTGCATTGAGATGGTTGATTTCAGTTGTGTGCTTGAGTTTGGGAGTTATAATTAGTCTCAACACCACTGGACCACAGAGAGGAAAATTCATCTCGCCATTCCAAGTCTCCAGCTGGAAAAGGCTGGCAAGGGAAAGAAAATGATTCTTACCACGTTGTTTCTATTTGTTCAAGGACCCTGCTGACTCACTGCCCTATGTTTGAAAACAGTTTGGATGAGTGAGTAGAATGGGTGGTAACATGATGGGCAAGGCGAGGGATGGAGGGACTTGGGCAGGAGTTCCATAGGTCATTTGTCATTAATATTTGACATTTGCCGCATGGAAATAAACTGATCTAAAATAGTGGAAACACAGTAACAGTTGCTAAGTAATCATGTTAACTGTGCAAAACAAAAGCGGCTAAAAAGATTTTCTTTTGAACCAAGGGTTGCTTCAACCATATTTAAACAAGTCTTAAATATTGCAGTCTCTATGTGCATCTCAAAATCCACTGTTTGAATGTGATGTAATCCCTGGTAACACAACATTTCTTTTGAGAAAAAAGATGTTCTGTTGTCCGATTTTGCCAGCGATGGCCTTAAGTCTATGGAGGCAGCTTTACATTGTTTTCCTCCAGCACAGGCGCCAGCCTTGCACTGCTTGGAGCTTCATTGGTTCCATTCACTGATTACCGAAGGGGGTGGGGGGGGGGGGGGGGGGGAGGTTACTGAAATGTCCGTAAACTGCACCAATCTTGCGTGCAGCTTTGAAAAAGATTTAAGGAGCTGGATTTTACTCTGCAGTTAGGACAATTCTCCAATGGATCTAAAGATGGGCTGGGATCTTGTTATGTTGGATCCCCACAATTTTTTGATGTCAGAAGATTGATATACTTTAATGACAGAAGGTAAACATAACAACTGAAACAGCCATGCAATCACATCATACTTACCATCATTGACCTGCTACCACAGGAAGTTATGATATTTGGTATTGGTTTATTATTGTCACTTGTACCGAGGTACAGTGAAAAACTTGTCTTGCATACCAATCGTACAGGTCAATTCATTCCACAGTGCAGTTACATTGGGTTAGTACAGAGTGCATTGATGTAGTACAGGTAAAAACAATAACAGTACAGAGTAAAGTGCAGTGCAATAAGGTGCAAGGTCACACCAAGGTAGATCGTGAGGTCAGAGTCCATCTCATCATATAAGGGAACTGTTCAATATTCTTATCGCAGTGGGGTAGAAGCTGTCCTTAAATCTGGTGGTACATGCCCTCAGGCACTTGTATCTTCTACCCGATGGAAGAGGACAGAAGAGAGAATGTCCCGGTTGGGTGGCATCTTTGATTATGCTGGCTGCTTCACCAAGACAACGAGAGGTAAAAACAGAGTCCAAGGAGGGGAGGCTGGTGTCTGTGATGCGCTTGGCTGTGTCCACAACTCTCTGCAGCTTCTTGTGGTCCTGGGCAGAGCAGTTGCTGTACCAAGCCGTGATACATCCAGATAGGATGTTTTCTATGGTGCATCGGTAGAAGTTGGTGAGAGTCAAAGGGGACAAACCAAATTTTGTTAGCCTCCTGAGGAAGTAGAGGCCCTGGTGAGCTTTCTTGGCTGTGGCATCTACATGATTTAACCAGGAACACTTTGTGATTAGATACCTAGTGTTGTCAAGTGAAGCAAATTTTGTTGATGAATTTAGATCCCTGCAGCAGTGAATGACATTAAAGCAAGCTGTAGATTCTCATGATTCCACGCAATATTTTACTTTGATTGGAGGAGGCAACACTTTTCACACTTCAGGTAGTCTGTTCTTTTAACTGCTGAGGAATCCAATGATTTCAACAATATCTATTTACCCCACCCAAATACAGTGGCAAGTTTGCATCCACAAGCATATGCACTACTTGGTGTGTGCCCAAACAAGTTACGGGAAGTTCACTTGATGCAGTGACGGAGCACTCAAATGAAGGAGTCCATCAGAATCTCCTTACGAGTTGGTTTTTTACAAACTAAAGAGCCTTTAAGTGGGCTAATGGAAATCCTTATCGATTGAGGGTGTGGGAAACTATATAAGGTTTTATTCACCTGCATAATTGAACACCTTGTTTACATCTTGGCTCAATTGACTCAGATTTAGTTTCAAATATTTACTTCCAAGTACATGATTCCAGCACAAATTGAAAGAGCAATTCCCAATTTGCATTTCTTTTATAATCTTCAAAGTTTTGTGTCTATGCAATCAGCGGTATAAATTTTCTGAAAAAAATCATTAACTGAAGAGAGGCAGCTTAAAACTTCTCTCAGAAATGACTTAAGGTATTTACAGCAAATTACACTGAAGCGTAATGAGTGCTATTAAGACGTTAAATAGTGCCATTATTTGCATGTCCGTTAAGATTTCTTGACAGAAGAAACTTAGTGATGTTGATTGTAGGAGGACTGAGAGGATTCTGATTTATTTTAAATTGGTAATCGGTTCATTATTGTCGCATGTACAAGGTACAGTGAAAAACTTGTCTTGCATACCGTTCATACAGATCAATTCACTACACAGTGCATTGAGGTAGTACAGGGTAAAACAATAACAGAATGCAGAATAAAGTGTTACATTTACTGAGAAAGTGCATTGCAGGTAGATAATAAGGTGCAAGGCCATAACAAGGTAGATTGAGAGGCCGGGAGTCCATCTTATTGTACTAGCCTTATAATAGCAGGATAGAAGCTGTCCTTGAGCCTGGTGGTACGTGCTTTCAGGCTTTTGTATCTTTTGCCCAATGGGAGAGGAGAGAAGAGAGAATGTCCGGGGTGGGCATAGTCATTGATTATGTTGGCTGCTTTACTGAGGCAGCGAGAAGTACAGAGTCCATGGAGGGGAGGCTGGTTTCTGTGATGCGTTGGGCTGTGTCCACAACTCTCTGCAGGCTCTAACACCCCAATACTGCACTATAATGTCACCTCTGTTTATGGGTTTACATTTGGATTCAGTAGACATGAGATAACATTGTGACAAACGTTACTATCTTCTGCTCCTTCTAATTAAGACAGAAACTTCTAAATCTAAAACAAAATAAACTGGGGCAGCATTTAGATCCATTTTGTACAGAAGTCCACGTGTATCATATAGGTAACAAAAGAACTTCTGTCAATTCTCTTCTCTCCTCTCCCATCAGGCAGAAGATACAGGAGCCTGAGGGCACGTACCACCAGGCTCAAGGACAGCTTCTACCCCACTGTGATAAGACTATTGAATAGTTCCCTTATACAATGAGATGGACTCTTGACCTCACAATCTACCTTGTTTGACCTTGCACTTTATTGTCTACCTACAATGCATTTCCCTTTAGCTGTGACACTTTACTCTGTATTCTCTTATTGCTTTTACCCTGTACTACCTCAATACACTCTGTACTAATTCAATGTATCTGCACTGTGTAATGGATTGATCTGTACAACTGATAACGTAAGACAAGTTTTTCACTGTACGTTGGCACAAGTGACAATAATAAACCAATACCAATAAAGCACGGTGATGGTGTCAGTCGACTCACCAGCCTTTAGGCAGGTTTCAATATTACTGTACCCAGTAACTTACCAGTAACATCTAACGAGACAGTGTCCTGCTCATCTTCAATGCCAATCATCACCTCACAGCGGTAAAGACCAGTATCGCTGGCCCGTAGACGGCAAATGGTTAACGTTGCATCATTCAGAATCTCCGGGTGCTTGGGGACTGCCACCCGACCATCATAATCAGCAGCGATCTTTATCACATCATTATGTGCCACCAGAATTAACGTTTCTTTCTTGACTTTTCCATCCTTTTCCTCCTCTATTTTTGTCCACTTGATGCGTGGAGATTCCTGAAAGGAATGGTTGGAGGGGGAAAGTGTGGCCAGCATTGAATAATGGCAAGGAAGAGACACAAAGCTGGCAAGGTTGCCTTTCACAGGAGAGCTCCTCTTCACCTTCATCTTCATCATCTTCTCACCATCATGAGCTGAGGATAAAGGAAGGAAGGAATCACCATCAACAAGTTCGCAACAAGTTGAATTTATAAAACTGTTCTTTTCACAAACAGATCCGTGGTCACACTCACCCTTCACCCTTGTTCTTTTGTTAACCTTCCCCACCCCAACTTTGCAGAGAATTTTTTGGAAAGATATTGTCACAGTTTCTTTCAGTATATTTAAACATTTGGTGTTTAATTATCCTTGAAGGCATTTTGACAGTTTCATTTAAGACTACAATCTGGTCTGCTCCTCTGATTGGAAGAGAAATTAGGATTACGGCAAGTGCTAACACACTTTCCATGAGCAAAATACCACAGGTACTGGAAATCTCAAATCAACCAGAGAATGCAGGAAATAACCAGTCTGGCAGTATCTGTGAAGAAAGACGAAGTTTACAGTTTCAAGCGATTGACCTTCCATCAGAATTTTGGTGGAAAGTCATCAATCTGAAAGGTTAACTCAGTTCCACAGATGCCATCTAAACTGTTGTGTCCTTCCAGCATACTCTGATTTACATCACAGTGTCATGCTTGGTTTAGCAGCAAACATAGCTCAAGTCACTTGCCAACTTGGTTCTCCCTTCTATAATTTGCATTGTTACCTTTTTGGACACTATTCTGCCTCTTGCAGGCATTTTCATCCCTACCTCATCCAGAAATCACTCTGCACAACTTCTTCCAGTGATAACACATCTCATGGTTAGCAAAACCAATACCTTTCCTACAGCATGGGACCATTCTGCCCTTTCCCACTGCTAACTGTTATGCAGTCTTCCAATGTTAGCCTGGCAAGGGTTTTAGGTGCTTCACTGATTGTGTGCAGGAGCCTCAGAATCGAGGTGGTAGCTTTATAGCCACAATTGAGGTCCATGCCCATTTTAAAAATACAGATGAAGGAGGAAGGTAATTTATGTGTCTTTACACAGAATGAAATTTGTATCTCAGAGAGCTCTCTTACTTGAGTTTAGATGCACGCACTGCTGTGACAAATTCCCTCCACAAGTTAAGATTATATCTTTTGTCAATCCCCTTCTCTTGGGGCTTCAGAACAGAGGCTGATGAATTATAAGAACAGTAACATTTCAACTGAAGTATTCCTTGGTTACAAGTCTACAATTCATTGATGTTCACTATACGCTCTATTGATTCTTTGGAGTACGCGTCTTCACTTTACAAGTGAAAAATCAAAGAAAAACTGCAGATGAAAATCTGAAACAATAACAGAAAATGCTGAAGGTATTCAAGAGGTCAGGCCGCATCTGTGAGAAGAGAAACAGAGTCAACATTTCAGGTCGGAGACCCTTCATCAGTTCCCCTAACACCGATGTGTCCTGCTAAGTATCTCCAACATTTTCTGGTTTTGTCTTCATTTTACAAAGTTATTTATCACTATAATGGATTCCATGCATAAGAATCATACAGTCTTTTCATTTTTCAAAGTTTTGCTTAATTACATGTTATCCAGGAATGGGTGTGCAAGATTTTAGTGAGGTCTTGCCATCAATATCTCTGCCCAAGCTCTTCAGCCATTTTCAACCTCACCTGCGCTCCGAGCTAAAACCTCCAGCTTAACTGTTTGAACTGCAACAGGCTCACTACATTTTCTTCTGTTACTCCCAGAGCTATGGTAAATATGTGCTGAGAAAAATTAAGTTTCTTCTCATTTGTGCAGGGATATGGGTCACAAATCACCAAGCCAGGAGCAAAATGGAAGCATCCGGTTCTAATATTTGTGTGGAAAAGTTCTAGTGCACTTCCTGCAATCAGTTACGATTATATGGAAAATCCAGTCTTAAATATTTTAATTAGTTTTACAATACTGTGAAGTATCTAGCTTCATCTCTTAATATTGTGCCCATGATGTAGTGTACTCTGCCCAATAGATCAGCAGCATATCCCTCCCCACCATCGGTAGTACCTACAGGAGGTACTGCCTCAAGAAGGCAACATCCGTCATCAAAGATCCCCACCATCCGGGCCGTGCCATCTTTTCACAGCTACCATCAGGCAGGAGGTACAGAAGCCTGAAGTCCCACACCTCCAGGTTCAGGAACAGCTACTTCCCTTCAGCCATTCAGTTCTTGATCCAACTGGTAAAACCCTACTCACAACATAATGTTTAGCAACACTATGTCCACTTTGCACTAAAATGGACTTTTTCTTGGTTCTAGTTGTGATATTTTGTAAAAACAAAGTGCGTAAGTTATGTTTAAATTTATGTTTTTCTTGTGAATGCTGCTTATATGACGCTATGTACCTGTGATGCTGCTGCAAGTAAGTTTTTCATTGCACCTGTGCACACATGGACTTGGGTGTGTGACAATAAACGTGACTTTGACTTTAATACTGATGCTATTTATGATCAATTCTTTTAATTTTAGTTCCAACAATCTTTTATGAAGCAGCAAGTATAACCATATTTGGTATAATCAATTATTGCTTAATTGATGAATTATCTTAGGAAATACATGCACAAGAGGAGAAATTTCAATCTGTATTTAGAAAGAAAAGATGTTTTGAACAGGCAACAGGAAATATCATACGGACTTGACAAAAAGGGATCTTTTAAAATCTGGAATGGCACAACGATGTTCCGCCAACTATCGCACTACTGCAATGAGAGGGGAAAGGAACAGGTCCTACATGAGATAGCCACCTGCCAACAGAGAATCTTTGCTCAGGCAATCAGCAAGCAAAAAATAACTGAGATGCAATTTTGCACTAAAGGACCCTGTAATGTTAAAATCTGAGCACTGATGTAGGTTTTAACATTAAAATTTTCACCCTTATTTTCCAATTCTTTTAAAACTTGCCCCCTCTTTACTTCTGTTATTCCGTCCAGACCGACAACCTTCTGACATAACAGCACTTTGCCAAGTCAACATCATGCCAAAGCCCACTTGCAGAAACATCGCCAATTATATTCATTTTCAGCCTTTTGTTGGTGATGGGACGACTAATAATTGGAGGAAGACAACTTGGTCGGTTCTTTTCAATCGCTTCAATGGCAGTGCCCATCTCCTCCACCCTTCCCATCCCTAGCCCCTCCTCCAGTCCCACCAATTTTTACCAATACAAATGGGCAAAAGTTTTACAAGTTATTCAGTGATGCCTGCTACTGGCAGTGCAAGGCCACCTGTCCCTGGTTGTCTGAGGATGCGCAACAAACTCCATTTCCAATTACAAATTAAATATCTCCACCCCAGCCCCAAGCCTTAAAATTATTATAACTGCTATGCTTCTAATCTGACCAAATAACCTGCTGCTAGATATTATTGAAATGTCATCATGATTTTATTTAAAACCACACAAGGAGGGGTCTAAATGAGGCCCTGGATTTATAGACTTAATCAACTCCATACCTTTCTCAACTTTCATGGGTTATTGGCCTACAGAGGTTTGTTCATTTGTTTCAATACAGACCTGTTTCTGTTGTTTGATTCTAATGACACATTTCTGAAGGAATTTTTTTGGTTTTATATGGCTGTATTTTCCATGAGTAACATTGAAAAGGACTGATCCTTAGGAAGTATAATAAACAGCATGACTATTGCTCCAGATTCCAGCATCTGCAATCTCTTGAGCCTTCATGATTCTAACTAATGCTGGTCTGATCACAAAGTTATCTTTAAAGGGGCAAATAATAAGACAGCAATAATACTGAGATGAGAAACACTGGTGTGACAAAAGAACACACGGAATAACAAAAAGCTGGGAAGAGTATCGTATATCTTATTTCTTTCACAAAAATGACAATGGTTAGTTTGTATCGATGGGGAATCTTGCTATTAACATGTGTAATTTGCAACCTGAATTGTGATAACTGTAGCAAAGTTGGGTAAAAAAAAAGGGGGATGCAGACACTCAGTTCCTAAAGCTCTTCCCCACTGAGACTTATTTCAGGCCATTTGTGGATCTGCTGAGGACCAATCACAGAGGATTGATTGTTATGATTAACTAAAAATTCAATTTTCACTGTATCACATGACAACCAAGGCAGCAGAAAACAAGATAGGTGAATCTTGGTCTTCATTTAAGAAAAAAATAAGCTGCTACCATATCCTAACCCTGCTGTAAAGTGACATCAGTGGATGTTGGGAAGGTCAGGATGGACTCAGCTATGTTGCTCTTCATGAGCAGCCTACCACCACTCACAACATGAAGACACACAAGGAATGGTTATCTAATGAAACTGCAAGAGAACACTGTTAGTCAGCAACCTCAAGAAATAATAAGAGGGATTTTTTTTGATCATTGGTGATTTTATTCTAGTTCCAAATAACACTTAAGAACCCAATTAAACCTCACACAATGCAAACATAAAGAAATCCTAGTGCTTAAAAAAAAATGATAACAACCAAGTTCCTTACAACGTTGATTGAAACAAAATTACAGACAAGAAGGTGTGGCAAAATTGTGTTCTTAGTTTCTGCAATTTGTGCAGGTACAAAACTATTTTCTTTCTAAAAGCTCACCACACTTACATTGCAATCCTTTTTAATATGATGCACAAAGTGCAGAAATAGAAGACCAAAGACTGGACTTTCTCACTGAAAAGTGACCACACAAGTGGATAGGGTGGTAAAGAAGGCATATGGCATGCTTGCCTTCATTGACTGGGGCATTAAGTACAAGAGTCAGGAAGTCACGTTGCAGCTACATAAAACTTTGGTTAGGCCGCACTTGGAGTATTGTGTGCAGTTCTGGTCACCTCATTGAGGGTGCAGAAGAGGGTTTACCAAGATACTACTTCTGGAGGGTATGAACTCAAAGGAGAGTTTGGATAAACTTAGGTTGTTTTCTCTGAGGCATCAGAGGCTGAGGGAAGACCTGATAGAAATGTATAAGATTACAAGAGGCATAGATAGAGTAGACAGTCAGAATCTTTTTTCCAGGGTAGAAATGTCAAGTACCAGAGAGTATGCATTTAAGGTGAGAGGGGGAAAGTTTAAAAGGAGGTGTGGGGCAAGTTTGTTTTTTGTTAAACACAGAGTGGTGGGTGCTTGAAACTGGTTGCCAGGGGGAATGGTGGAAGCAGATATGATAGTGGTGTTTAAGAGGTTGTTAGGTACACCCATGAATATGCAGGGTATGGAGGGATATGGATCATGTACAGGCAAAATTAGTTAGAGGATTAGTTTAATTCAGCATCATGTTTGGTGCAGACATCTTCAGTCAAAGAACCTTTCCTGTACTGTACAACTCTATGTTCTAATGTAGACTTACCCGAGTGTACCGGTGATGCTAGCATCAAAGTGGAGCATATCCACAGGATATGTATTAAATGTAATATCATTTTGACCTAAAGAGAAAAGAAAAAGATATTATCCATCAGAATGCAACAGATTCCCCTGTGAAGAATAACCAATGTAACAGAAGAATGTTAAAAACCAAATGAAGTCTGGAAAAATGTTGATGACTATATGACATTAAAGATCATGCAACTAAATGTATTCCTCGATTGTTTTCTGAGAAGAAAGAGCTGCAGGCAGTCAGAACTCATGTTAACTCTGGTAACCTTAATACTAACTTATCACTGAAGATATGCAGCTGAACTATAATATTTAAGATAAATCAGCATCTTATAGAAATAGGAAACAGCTGAATACACTTAAATTGCATTTTACTAAAATTAGCAATAATCAGCTCTTTATCTTGTGTGGGCCAATGCAGGAGGTATGTTTCTGCTGGCCCCTAACCTAGTCAATTGACTTGTACACTTAGTTAATTGGTTAAAGGCAGTTCCTGCTTGTCAACTAAACACAACCAAGTCTCCAGTGCACAAAATCTAATAACACAAATGTGATATCATAATAGGTCAGAATTGAGGTCAAATAAAGGGCACAAAAAGTATGTTGTTTAATTTGTAATCATTTAATCAATATTTTAAAAAATCTTGAAGAACAATTGCATTAAAATGTATTTTATTGTTCAACAGTATGTGCATATTCCAACAGAAATAAGAATTGTAAAATGTGAATGAAGGACTTCATTTCCTGGATCATCATTCTATGCTTGATCTGATGGTTCACAACACAACCATCACATTAATGTAAATATTCCTTGTATTCTGTGTAAATACTTCAGGTTTCATTTCCAAACTAATCAGCAGTAAAACCAGAGAATGCACCCAAAGTTTTGCTAACTATACTGAAAAAGTGTAGAAAGCTAGTTGAAAAATATGACTTGCAGTTCTGTAAATCATTGGACATCAAAGGGATTGGCTGGATCTTTGAAATAACTATAAAATAGTCAGTGAAGCAATATGAGCTTCACTTGTGACTTGTGGATGGAAATCAAGCATGCACCCCAAGTAGTTTCCCAAGATCTGTTGTACACAAGATATCAAAGAAGTCCAAGTGTGGGAACATGGAAATCTCACCCAGCAAATCGTTCATTGAATAGTTGAACTCTATGGGAAGATCTCAATTTCTGTTTCGGATCTACAGTGAGTCAGCTGAGTTCATGAGTGCTCTGTGCCCACAAGTTAAGCAGTTTGTTTAGGCAATGTTACAATTCCCCTAAGTTGTTTATACTCTCGAGGTTATGGCTGGCAATGCCTCTTAAGTCAAAACTCAAATGTTAAAACTTACAGACTTGCTATTTGAGAGAATCGTAGATCAAGTATGATAACGAGTCAGTCAGGGAGATGGAGGGTTTGCTGACTGCTTCCCTTCTTGGAGGTAACATTCCAATTTTTAATTATTATGATTTTATCTGCTACTCAGTTGAGATATATGTATCATTGCACTAGGATAATGAGCTCTCCATTCCCCATTCAGTACAAAGCTCTATTTAATCCATTACTCAATCTGCAAAAGATGGCTTGGAATTCTCCATAAGGCAAGAAGGAAAGCTATTGGTGACCTTTGATGGTCGATTATATCTAGTGCTATGGTTTTCCTATAGCACTAGAAGGCAGAGCCAGCAGATACTCTTGTGCATGGGCCAAGATGAATGAAGCTAACTGGTCTACAGGAGCTACTGGGAAGCAGACAACAAGTACAAAAACAAAAGCCAGCAGAGCAGGTGCCCTCAAAATCTATTCAATGTATTGATTTCATTGTTTGCATTGTGAAGTATTCTTGAATCATATGTGATATTGCAAGTCATGTGAACATTGATCCTCTTTTTCAGCATGAACTCTGGGGTTCAACATCTTATCATGACAACTTATAATCACCTTCATATGGCATTGTAAATGGGGCAAATGGCTAAAGGACTTTCTTTTTCTAACATTTACCAGTAATGAACAAAGCAAGGCAAAATATATTTGTGAGAGAGGAAGGCCGAGAACTTCAGGTGTGTAGCCCTGTTTCTTGCAAAGTTGTACACCTGAAACTTACTGCGCCCAGGAGAGGAAATGATTGCAACGATTCCTGGGTAAAATCACATGCAAGTCCTGTTGAGATTATGCAGACACGCAACTAATGATGTCAATCGTTGCACAACCAGCCTTTTGAAGCATTGAACAGAATTGAATCCACATTGGCCCAGGAGCATCCAAAGATTTGCATTCCCAAAACAACCAGGTTTTCAAACTTCACTCAGGTCAAGTTCCATTTCTTACCTCCTTTCACTAGGCCCATCTCCCACAGTACCAACTCCCAACCCACTGATAAGCACAGGTCCTTACACCACTACCCTCCCGAATTACTGAATAGCGTGGCTCTCCAATTCCCTCTTACTCCCCAGCACCCCAAGTGCTCGCTCCCCATAGGCCATCATGCTCTGCCAAATCACTTGTCACTGAACCTCCAACAGCTGGCTCTCTCCTACTCAAAACCTTCTGTGTGTAGCTTCAGTAATGATGTCACATTTTATCTCATATGCTGTGCAGTGTGCTATGGGCCATGACCGAAGCTGTCATTAGTGCCCTGCACAATAACTCCATGGGGCACCTATTAGGGTAGAAAACAATTTCTTGGCCAAACAATTTTAACTTAATAGAAACGTTTCCTCTGCTCACATAAATATAATAAAAGCATTAACTGTTAGCCATTCAATAAAACAATGAATGCAACCATCTCACTCTGTAAGTGAAAAAGATGGCTGTGAAATATGCCGTAGGCTTTCTATAAACCTCAGGAACCACATCCTCTAGGTCAGACAGACCAAATTACTAGGCTACTTCACTTCTGACACTAATCCAACCTTCTGACACTAATCTAACAACTGGAATTTATTATTGCCTTTGATGTGGCAAAAGTTCTCAAAGTTCTTTACAAACTTGGATTTGGCCATCGAGTTGCAACTTCCAAAAACCCAGCTGAAGCATAGATTTTGAGTCAGCTAAAGCACAGTGACAGCATTCTGATCTCGATGTACAAATCCGATGCCGGGGTGAATTGGGAAATTGGTTTATTATTGTCACATGTACCGAGGTACAGTGAAAAAACTTGTCTTGCATACGAATCGTACAGATCAATTCATTACACAGTACACTAAGGTAGTACCGGGTAAAACAATAACAGAATGCAGAATGAAGTGTAACAGCTACAGAGAAAGTGCAGTGCAGGCAGACAATAAGGTGCAAGGTCAATGTGAAGTAGACTGTGAGGTCAAGAGTCTATATTATCGTACAAGGGAGCCGTTCAATAGTCTTATAACAGCGGGATGGAAGCTGTCCTTGAGCCTGGTGGTATGTACCAGGCCCTGAAGCATGGAAATCGGTGCCGGCACCCCAGTGCCCAATGGAAGAGGTGCCATCCTTCAGATGAAATGTTAAACCAGTGTCCTTCGACTAATTCAAAGCAGGGCAGGGAATTTATCCCAACATTCTAGCCCAATGTTTATCCCTCAAACATCACTAAAAGCAAATCTTCTGCTCATTATTACCTTGCTGCGTGTGGGAATCTTTAACTACATGACCGCATTCACTGCATGTCAACTGGACCTTCTCTGGTTTGAGGCATTGGGAGGTCAGGGATCGAACAAGGGCAAACGATGAAAGAGAAAACTGATTTGATCAAGTGAATCATTCCACTGGGATGCAGGAGAAAGCAAAATGCTGATTTGAATGAAAGAAACAAAATATTTCCAGCTCCTGGATTGATGATAGGAAAAACAGGTGTGCAATAAAACATGAATTACAAATAGTACCTTGACATATTGAAAATACTGGACAAACCGTCTGCTGGGTGCCAGCACTTCTGCTGGGAATGACCCATGTTTCACCACAGAAGTCCTGCACTGGTACAGGTTTCAGTCAGAAGTAGCATTTGCAGGCTGCAGTCTGCCTCTGCACTGCACCAGTATACTCCTCATGGATTGCAACGGGCAGTGCAAACTTCCGCACACTTCCTAGTTCTCAGCGTCCGACACTCCAGAGAAAACAATCCAAGTTTGTCCAATCTCTCATTGTAGCTAATACTCTCCAATCCTGGCAGCATCCTGGTGAACCTATTCTGCATCCTCCCCAAATCTTTCCTGTAGTGTGGTGACCAGAACTGCACACAATACTCCAAATGTGGCCTAACCAAAGCTTTATACAGCTGCAATGTGACTTCTCAATGTTACACTCAACACCCTGGCCAAAGAAGGGAAACATGCCGCACAACTTCTTTACCACCCTATCCACTTGTGTTGCCATTTTCAGGGAGCTATGGACTTGCACCCCAAGATATTTCTGTGCACCAATACTCTTAAGGATCCTGCCATTTACTATATACTTTCTTCTTACATTTGACCTCCCAAAGTGCAACACCTTCACACTTGCACAGATAACAAATATCTTATACCATTGACAGCTTTCACAGCCAGAAAACCTGGGGCAGGGCCTCAACAACCCTGTCGAGTACTGCCAACCACTTTGATAATCAGAACATCTCTACACTGTGCAGAAGAATGCACCCAGGACCATGCTGAACCAGTATAGTCCAAGGGCAGGTGATTCCCCAGTCTCAGGGTAGTGGAAGATCTGCCCCATCATGAATGTTGCATATCTCAATATTTACCAACACTGGCAGTGCATAAATATTTTGGAGACCAGTAAGATTTCTTAAGTTGCATTAAACAGAAAAGTTGAATGTAGTCAGATGATTCCAGAACTAAAACATGGGGAAACAAATTGTTTTGCCTCAAGGACAACTCCCTTCTTAAGATATTAATACTCTCTGACAGGATATTAAACAGTAGAAAAGAAAATGTGGGAAATTATAACAAGAGTTAAGGGGATGAGCTAAGATATTCTTGCTCGTGTGTGGTTTACTAGATCCAAAATATAAAATATGAAAATTCTTCAAAGCTGGAAGTAATTTGAAATTGTTTGTTGGAATGTGTATATGACACCATTGGCAGTACCTGACGCATGTCACTTTGTTGTAAGAGAACACCTGTATCATATTAAGAAGAGACAAAGATTTAGTATTTAATATTGGAGCATAAATACACTTCTGTAATTACTGCAGTCAGTCTTGCCTCCGTTCTTGAAGATGATCCCCATTACTGTGTCCATGAGGTCTCCAAATCCCAGACGAATGAACTGAGATCATAATCCATGCCAAAGGTACTTCACCACCTTGCTCGAGAATCTCAGCAGGGATTTTGTCTGGTCCAGAGGCCTTTTGGTTTTTCAACAAGTGGATGTGTTTTCAACTTTTTGCTGGACTGAGCTCACACCAAGGTTGTTGTGGATAGTGTGCTGTGGAATGGAGACCAAGACACTCTTGTCCAAGACCTGGTCTTGGTAAAGATGACTCGCTGACCTCGATGAGCTCTCCTTTTTTTGGCTGTTAGCAGAGCAGCTCTTTGGTGTTTGGACCATAGATTTCCTTGACAGAGCTTATCCTTGTTGTGGTTGTTGACTTAGTTGCTGGACCTCATGTATGTTCTTTCAGTCATGGGCTTTTTTTGTCATGCCTTGGTTTTCCCTCTTTTTCCCGCTTGTTTTGTGACAAGAACTTCCTATTCAAGAACTTGCAAGTTCTTAGTTCTTGGATCCCTTGGTCCTTCTCATTCAGCCAGCCAGGTTGGGAAATTGAGAGTCCCTTCACTAATTGTGATAGACTTCAGTGAAGACCAGATATTAAGAACAAAAAGCAAAAAAATTGCAGATGCTGAAAATCTGAGATAAAAAGGGAAAATGCTAGAAACATTCAGATCAGGTAACATCAAGAGAGAGAATCTGAGTTAACATTTCACTTTTCATTAAAACTAGTAATCAAGCATGTTGCTGAGGAGGGGAAGTGAACACAGGGGATGTCGGTAATAGGTTGGAGGGACTGGGTAACACAAATGGTGGTGGAGCTGGCTCAGAGGGTGAAGGCTTGTTAATCACAACTGGACTTTATGGACAGATCTACAATGAAGACGAATGGGAGCAGAAGAGAGAGAAAACATGATCAAAACAAGAACTGAGATAAAAAAACATGAATTTCCTGATAACATGAATTAAAATGCTGTAAACACATAGCAGGTATCTGCCTGGCCCCCAGAATATTTCCAGAATTTTCTGGGTTGTTTTGAGGTGTTAAGGACATTCCATAGCCCCAGCTGGATAGGAGACATTGACCGAACAGAACCATATCAGCAGGATCTTTGTGTACTTCCCTGTTGATTTTCCTGTGGCAGTGTTTCTTTGGATGCCACTATTCAGGGAGCAAGTTGCTGGGAGTTGTAAAGCTCCCATCCCTGCTCAGGTGGTGTAGACATCCTTGCAGTTCCTTGCTTGGATGATACCTTTGTCCAACCTGTACTAATGCCAGTTTCAGGGGTGTTGCCATGAGGCTTTGTGCTTACATCTCTGATGAAACAAGGTGTTAGCTACGAGAGGACCATGTTCTAAGCCATTTGGTCAGGAGAAGGAGTTTACTGGAGATGGTTTTTCTAACTCCTCTGTCAATTGCTCCTTTCCTAAAGTTCATGTTCTTTCCAACCCACAGCTGAAATCACATCTTGTCTCCCAATGTAACTCAGTGCAAGGATAGAACATAGAACAGTACAGCACAGGAACAGGCCCTTTAGCCCACGATGTTGTGCCGAACCAATTAAATTAGTAATCAAATACCCAACTAAATTAATCCCTTCTGCCTACACGACGTCCATATCTCTCCATTCTCTGCACACTCACGTGCCTATTTAAGAGCGTCTTAAATGCCTCTGTCGTATCTGCCTCCACCACCACCCCTGGCAGCACATTCCAGGCACCCACCACTCTCTGTGTAAAAACACTTGCCCCGCACATCTCCTTTGAATTTACCCCCCTCACCTTAAATGCATTATTTAATTGCAGTTAAATGCAAATTGCTCAACATCGAATTCAAACTCTTTTTTGGATTCATCTATTGCTTCCAGAATCGGGGCACATGTTGTGTTGAGTGTAGTATGCTGATTCTATGATAGAATAACCCAAAGGGTAACGTGGCCTTTGGTTAACCCACAACAATGCCAAACTGGTTCATTGTAGTTGGTGAAGCCAAGCTCATGAAGATGCCATTCCTCTTCCAGTTTGTCCTTCCCAGAGAGGGTTCGCTTTGGGTCTGTTACTCATCATGTCTCTCTCGGTGAATAAATGTCAATGCTGAAGCATCCAGGTTACTAGCATACGATGGATGAAGGAGCAACATTCAAGTCTATCACTGTTGGAGATGCCCATGAGGGTCCTGATGTTCCAAGTCCTGAACTCTACTTTGACGAGTAGAAGAAGCTTGTGGGTCATTCCAATAAACATGGATAAGCCACTGCACACCAGCTACCGCATGGTCTTAACCAGGCGGCACGGAGATCCGGCATAACCAGAGGGCAGACTGTACTGCACAGACTTAACATGTACACCAACATGGATGTTTACTCAGATTCTGGCCACAGCCAAAAGCACTCCACCCACACACACTCACACACAGATGGACACAGACACACATGCTCTTGCCCTGCCCCTCCTATTGATATTGGTTTATTATTGTCACTTGTACCGAGGTACAGTGAAAAACTTGTCTTGCATACCGTTCATACAGGTCAATTCATTACACAGTGCATTGAGGTAGTACAGGGTAAAACAATACAGAATGTAGAATGAAGTGTAACAGCTACAGAGAAAGTGCAGTGCAGGCAGACAATAAGGTGCAAGGTCTTAACAAGGTAGATTGTGAGGTCAAGAGTCCATCTTATTGTACTTACCATACTAGGGAACCACTCAATAACTAGGGATAGAAGCTTGGTGGTATGTGCTTTCAGGCTTTTGTATCTTTTGCCTGATGAGAGGGGAAATAGAGAATGTCCGGGGCGGGTGGGGCCTTTGATTAGACTGGCTGCTTTACCGAGGCAGTAAACAAATGTAGACAGAGTCCATGGAGGCTGGTTTCCGTGATGTGCTGAGCTGTGTCCTCAACCCTCTGCAGTTTCTTCTGGTCCTGGGCAGAGCAGTTGCCGTACCAAGCCGTGATGCATCCAGATCGGATACTTTCTATGATGCATCAATAAAAATTGGTGAGGATCGACATGGTGTTACGGATTAGGTTACTATTGGTGAATGTCCCTTTAAGATAAAGCACAGTAGTGTGTGTGTGTGTGTGTGTGTGTGTGTGTGTGTGTGTGGTGTGATGACGACAACAACAGGTGATAAGGACGTGATGACATTCTTGGAGCAGTCAGAGTCAGAGAATGAAGGAGAGAGAGGGAGAGAGACACCTGTCTGCTGGTCTCTGTATCAATGGATGAAAAACAGTAACTGTGTCTGTCACTTCAGTCCACATATGGATTTTTGGAATAATCCGGTGGAGTCCACTTTGCCATTAACCTGTAGTGGGAAACAGGGATTTGTGTGGACGGCCACGTCTCGAATGCCTTTCGGGGTGGCAGATACTTCAGAACAAAGGAATGGAGATTGTCAGTGATTGAGGTGTCGTATGGGTTCCATCGTGGAACATCTGGATTTCGTAATTACTCGCTATTTTCTCTCTACACTTCCTCTTCAGTCAACAGTGGTTTTGCAGAAGCCTTTGCTCACGTTTCACCTTACGGCTTGCTGAACTGAACTTTGAGAACTATTCCTGGACTGGGAGTTTGGGAATTTGCCACACACACACTTCGAGTTTAGTTTTTGGGGTTAATGTTTAAGATCTAACATTTTTACTTTTATTTTTTTCTTATTATTATAAGTAGTTATTAATAAAATAGTTTTTAACACTTATACATGACTTGGTGTGTTTCTTTTGTTGCTGGTACGTGACAGTGGACATGCTGAATTTCTTTAGCCTCTTGAGAAAAGGTCTTAGTCAAGTGGCAAGGAGGTCCAACACAGACTATACTGCACAGACTTAACATGTACACCTACACAAATGTGTGCAGATCGATGATTACTGAAATTCTGGCCACAGCCAGAAGCACTCTACACACACACACACACACACACACACACACACACACGGACACAGACGCGCGTGCTCTTGCCTTGACCCTCTTCCTTAACCCCCCCTCACTCAAACCCCTGCATTCTCCCCTCGCTCTCATTGCTTCTATTCTCCTAATCCCCTCCCTCAGTCCTTTCTCTCACTCACTATCTCTTGGCTACTCGGCCGCTGCATCCATTCCCTCCCCCCACCCCACTCTCTAGCTGACAGCTGCTTACCCTCCTGGGAAGCCATGCTCTGACCACTGGTACTCCACAACCTTGTAGATCACAGAATCTCCCCTGGTCTGTAACCCACCTGCTATCCAGCTAACCCCCCTCCCAGATATCCTCAGGAAAACTAATGCGAATGCAGATCCAATTCTGTGATTGGCCTTAGATGGATGTGTTAGTCATCAGAATTAGGAAGACATTTGCTGATGTTGGCATTTGTTGAGCCCTCAAGAGATACAGCTTGGAAACAAGCCCTTTGGCCCAACAAGTCCTGCTGACCACCAACCACCCACTTACAGTAATTGTACATCAACCACCACATTCTCATCAACTCTCCCAAGATACAACCACTCACCTACACATGGGGAATAATTTACAACGGACAAGAAACCAACAAGCTCACACGTCTTTGCGATGTGGGAGGGAACTCAAAGCACCAGGAGCAAACCCATGCAGTCACCGAAAGAAAATGCAAACTCCACGCAGACAGCATCCAAGGACAGGACTGAAATTGGGATTCTGGTGCTGCATGATAAGATATTTATTTATTCATCACATGTACATCAAAACACAGTGAAATACATCTTTGTTGCATTGCTAAGAATGTGCTGGGGGCAGCCTGCAAGTGTCACCACGTTTCCGGCGCCAACATAACATGCCCACAACTTCCTAACCCGTACATCTTTGGAATGTGGGAGGAAACCGGAGCACCCGGAGGAAACCCGCGCAGACACAGGGACAACGTACAAACTCCTTACAGACTGCGGCCAGAATTGAACTGGGTCGCTGGCGCTGTAATAGCGTCACGCTAACCCTCTATGCTACTGTGCCGCTACCAGCCACACCGTGGTGCTGCTGTTGCACAACATTGTAGGAAGCCGCACCATTTATGAGAGACACTAAAATCCTGTCAGCTCACAGAAAGAACTCAGATATGGAAACCATCCGTTGTACAATGAACGTGGGAGTACATCAATGTCAGACCAGTTGTGGTTTATCAAAAACCCTTAGTTCATCAACAGAAAGAAAACATGTGGTGATCCAGTGAATAAGACAGAACCAGTAATTTGAACCTCTACTAAGATGTAATAGGATGATTTCAACATCATACCAACAGGAATTTTGGAGGGTGTTGTTCATGAGTATGAAAGACCAGGAAATCAAACAAATTGTTCTTTTTTACCAAAAGGTCTGTACAATGTGAATGATAATTAGAATATTCTATTTATTATAAGGGCGTATTAAGAAAGGCATTCCAAACTCAAATAACACAGGTAATTAAAAGATTGCCAGTTACAATTAAAAGCTACTTTTTTATTATCTTATTGCAATTATCACCATATTTTCTGCAGGGAAATTAACAGTAACATCTATGATTGCAATGAATAATAACGGCAATAAGCGCAGCAACCTCCTGTTGTTTTAATGGTACTTTACTAGCTGTTGATACACAGGGTTTCAAATGTTTAAAGCTTGGACCTCAGCAGGGTAGTGTGGTAGCATGTGGGCTGTCTTTACAATAGTCTGGCACAAGGCATTGACAAGTCTCCAGTTGTCATCTCAGCTGGAAAAGTGAAAGTGCACTGAGACTGTGGGAATGGAAAAAGTAAAAGGGAACACAGAGAATTGCCAAAGTCAAGATTCATTTCACTTCTCTGGAAATTTTTGAACAGTTTGCCATTGCGTAAAACTTGAAATGACATAAAATAATATAGAAGCATCCAGTGATTGATGCAGGTGATTGATCCGGGATCACAGAGTTCACAACAGTAAATTGAATCTATGAAGTACTTTGAATTGATTTGTCAACATGACAAAGCACAACATAAATGTTCTCTTTATCTTTCTGGACCTGTGCTTTATATCCAAAGTCTCCACGTGGCAAGTTCCAGCTCTCAACTGGCCTATTCAGGGCAGAATCATAGAACCATTGAGTCATTATACCATAGAAAGAGACTGTTCAGCCAATCAATTCCATTCCTGTTATTTATTTGGCTTTCCAGTCCATTCTGGTCCCCCACTCATTCTCACAACCCTGCAAATTATTTTCCTTCTAATCCTTTCCAATTCCCTTTTGAAATCCCTTACTGACTCTGCTTCCACCATCTTTACAGGCAGTAGGTTCAGTGAGATCACTCCCACTCTCTGCACAACAAGAGGTTTTTCACATCTCCTACATTTCACTTTAAATTTGTGTCCCCTATCCTTTGCTCCGAATTTTACTGGGAACAGCTTCTTGTTATTTATCCCATCTAAACACATCATGATTTTGTACCCGTTTCCTTACAAGAAGAACAACCCAAGCTTCTCCAACTTCACATTGTGGTTGAGCCATTCTAACTGGAGTTCCAAAGTTATTTAGCAATGAGAGAATGCTATACCTCTCATTACTGAAAGGAAGAGGAGGCCAAATATCCACACTTAAAGAGTGATTAGATCAATGCTGTTTTTCCAATAGCAGCAATTTTATACCACGAGGGCTACCAGATTGGAATCAAGGATGGTGTTGAGGTGGTTGATCTCAAAGCTGAAACAGTACAATTTGATTCAGGACAAGGGAAATCCAATAGCTTCCAACTCTTCAAATTATCTGTATCTGTGTACATGAGTGAGGAAACAATTACTCTGTATTGTGATTCTCCCCTCTCATGTTAAACAAAACTATCAAACTTCATGATTGAGGGTTACACATACACAACCCCCATGTGGTGGACGAAAGGGAGGCAGCTAATTCATGTAGATCCATACTCTAGCAAAGAGCAACTCGACTCCTTAAATCATGTTCTGCCATTCAGTTAGACTATGGCACTTCTGTACCACAAATCCATCTACCTGTAACTAAGGTATCACCTGGGTATTGGCTCCAAGGACATTACGCTTCACCGATTATAATTAAGAACTTGTTGATGGCACAAGGAGAAAGGTTAGCAAATTTAACATTGTGTGTGAAAGGTTGTGACTCCAGCCCTTGGTGTGTAGACATGCATGTTAGATCAGCAAACCCTTTCCAACCCATCAGTTTTGCATGAACAATACTGATCCATACAATTTTATTGTTCGTCTGTACCAACTAACCTCGCTTGGTTTATGGAGCAACAAACAAAATGCTGGAGGAACTCAGCAGGTGAGACTCGATCCGAAATATCGTCTGTCCATTTCCCTCGACAGAAGATTCCAGCATCTGCAATCTCTTGCATCTCCATTTCAGTTAGCTTATGGGTGAGATGTATTGTTTATTTCATTTAGCTGGCCTTCACATGAAAATGTGGGAGGTAAAGCTTGGACAAAAATAAATCAGCCAAAGTTCCTGCCTTCCCCCTTTACTCTGTGACCCTGATGGAAAGTACAAATATTGGATATCTTGCAATATTGTAATGTTCTCAATAATTAAACAACATTGGAAATTACTTTTATTTACTAGTAGAAAACAGTTCTCAATGATTAAAAATTGCTGAGAATTTTGGAAGAATGATTAATTTCTATAAACAATCATGGGTCAGTCCAAATTATCTGGACGTGCTTAGGACTTTCAAGAGTAGTGAAAGAAAATTGTATATTAGGGGCTTTGTGAGTTATGAACAATTAAAAGTATCAGAAATTGGAACATCTCCTCAACATGTGAAAGGTTCAAAAAGCATTTCAGTCCACTGAGTAGCATCATAGAGTCAGAGCAATACAGCACAAATACAGGCCCTTCGGCTCAACCAGTCCATGCCGACCACTGTGCCCACCCAAACTAGTCCCAATTTCCTGCATTCGGCCCATATCCGTCCAAGCCCCGCCCCTCCATGTACCTATCCAAGTGCTTCTTAAATTATACCATTGTACCTGCTAACTCTCACCTCCCCCTTCCAGGTCTGTGGACATCTTCCAAGCTGCACTCATAGAGTCACAGAGTTATACAGCACAGAAACAAGCCCTTCGGCCCAACTGTTCCATGCCAACCAAGTTTCCTAACAGAGCCAGTCCCATTTGCCCGCGTTTAGCCCATATCCCTCTAAACCATTCCTCTCCATGGACCTGTCCAAGTGTCATTTAAATGTTGTTATTGTACCTGCCTCACCCACTTCCTCTGGCAGCTCGTTTCATATACTCACCACTCTCAAGTTGCCCCTCAGGTCCATTTTAAATCTTTCCCCTCTCACCCTAAATCTATGCCCCCTAGTTTTGGACTCCCCTATCCCGGGGAAAAGACTGTTACTGTCCACCTTATCTATGCCTCTCATAATTTTAAACACTTCCATAAGGTCGCCCCTCATTCTCCTACGTTCCAAGGAATAAAGACCTAGCGTGGCCAACCTCTCCCTATAACTCAGAAAGCCAAAGTGGTCTAATGCTCAACACTCCCTCTGATGGCTCCTGAAGTGAAGTCAGTCAGGTGTGAAATGGCTGCATGAAGGATAGCCTTAATTTTTACTCTAAGCTACCATCTCTTGGGTCAAGTACCATGTCCTGATGTGGCAACCTACCTAACATACAGAAATCCTTTTTTTTAAATTGAGGTATGTGCATGATTACCATCCATTGCTGGGCATGTAAAGGAAACAGTGAGAAGGCATTGATATTGAGCCCAAAAATCAGTAATGCAGGTACTATATGTCAGTGGGGGTTGAGATGTAACTAGCTTCAGATCCTGTGTGCACATGGGTGAAACCAACAAGGACCCCTGACCCTAACTGCCTTCTGGTGACCCCTGATATGTATGACCATGTAGATGTCAGATGAGAACAAACTGGGACAAAGACTGGGTCACTTCACGAAGTCAAAGCTAGTCAAAGTCAAAGTCAAGTTTACTGTATTCTGCACAAGTCCATGTGTGCACAGGTGCAGTGAAAACCTTACTTGCAGCAGCATCAGATAAGCAGCAGTCACAAGAGAAACATAAATTATACACACACTGTCTTATGTCTACACATGAAGAAAGAACATAAGTTCTGTAGGAGATGGATAAGTAGTTATCCATCTCCTACAGAACTCTGCAAAGCATGGGTCAAGCTGAAAGTGAATGAAACTAAAAAGAGAAAAAAGTAAGTTTTAAAAATATGACTTGTACAACACAGCTGATGATTCTGGTGGCTTCATATCAGTCAAGTGTATGTTCTGTAATTCTATGTGCACTGGCATTAAATGACGAGTTACAGAAGATAAATTCTGTTAAATCAAATCACAGGTGAGATTCAGTGCAGCCTAGAAAAGGTGAAGACAGTGGGTTCTTGTTATTTTTGTGTCTCTTATATCACAATAAAAGGAGCTAATAATTACAGGTGATCATAGGAACATCTGGAAACCAATAAAACTGGTTGTAATCACAGACACAAGAGAGTCTGCAGATGCTGGAAATCTGGAGCAACACACAAAATGCTGGAGGAACTCAGCGGGTCAGGCAGCA